>NC_031972.2:52122051-52452051 GCF_001858045.2 Oreochromis niloticus
GATGTTCAGGCAGAATTTCAAAAGCTACAGAAAAAAAAAATCAATGTTGATGGCAGTTTAAGATTAAGATAACTTGAATCTTGTTTAAAGTTTTGCCATCTCTACCTTGAGGATGGTCAGCTCCTGCAGCTCTTTGTGAGGTGGTGGTGAGCCAGCGTCGTTTGCATTTCCGCTGTGCTCAGAGTTTTCCTGTGACAGCTTCATGATGATCTCATCCTTCGCCTGGATGGTCTCCATCATCATTCCAAGCTGGTCGTTTATCTCCCCCACCTTAAGTTTCAGGCTCTTCAGCTCTTTTTGCAGACTCTCCTTCTCCAGGGCGAGACGCTCCATGTGACCGCACATGGACTGAATCTGACCATCTCGTTCCTTAAGCAGATCCTCCAGCTGTGCAACTTCTTCCCGAGTTGGTGCTGAAGTTCGGGTCTGGTCTGAGGCTGCTGAGGAATCTGGAGATGGGGCTGGACGGCACCCGGCGGGCCTTTCGCTCTGGGAGGTCCTTAAAGTCTGCTGCAATAGCCTTACCAGCTCCTGGATGATAACACATCATTAGTGTAGATTCAGCATTGTATATTATTTACAGAAAACATCAATTTGTTACACTTTTTTTTCTCCATCATGCTCCTGGTACAGATTTCATACGAAAACAACTATCAATCTTTTGACCAGGAAGTAAACACAGAGGTAAAGAGGGTATTCACTAAGTAAGAATTCACTCTTCTGCCTAGTCACAGCGGTTTTGACCAATCAGCCAACCTTAAAATAGAGGGAAAAAAGAGAACAGAAAATAATGGGAAGGAGTGCTACAGCTGTGAATGCTGTCTGCTGTTTCTTTGCTTCTTGCTAAAACATGACTAATCATTTGCTGACTTCTTGTAATAGTGAGAGTATCAGTATTATACCAAGGCACTTGGTCAGACACCACAAACCTAGGCTTGTGGTGTATAACAGACACTACAAACAGGGATCATTCACTTTCAGTAGAAACAGAATATTACATTTTTATCCGATCCAATCCATAGACATGTGTTACACTGTTATAAATAACAGTAGTAGAAAAGATCCAACTATACCTTCTGGGTGGCCAGCTCTTCCTTGAGTTTAGCCTCTTCCTGCTGCAAGCGACTCAGTTCTTCCTGCTGCTGCTGGCTCTGGAGGCGAAGCTGCATTTCCAAAGACTTGCTGCCGTTACATTCCACGGGCGAGCTTTCGGCACTGCGGCCTAACTTTCCAGAGCCCAGCAAAAGCTTCTTAGGCCGCGAGGGGTTGCGCACAAAATCAAAGGTAAACGCCGATCCAAAGGAATCTGAGGGAAAACACAAGTTCATCAGCTGTTATCTGTGACCCTCGGGAGAAACGTACGCTGAGGATGAGTGTTAAACCCTGGCAGAAGGGTGGGTGGGAGTGGGCGTACGTCTGTGTGTGTCCGGATGATGTTTCTGTTCAGTAAAGTCCTTTGGCGGATCCACGAGCTCCCAGTCCTCCGAGGGACTGTTGCTGGTGTAAAACACGCTGCGTCGTCCCCCACGCAGGTGAGACATGGAGTTCCTGACAGAAATCAGGAGATCATTTCCTTTTTTAAATTTTTTTTACTTCACAGGTTTCTCACACATTTCATTGCAACAAAAAAGGGACTTTAGAGATTAAAGACAACACGGTATGAAAAGAGACAAATCCACAGAGATCTACGATTAACCACAGAGGAAAACTGATGCTGCTGCAAAATCCGACGGGATCGCAGCATCAGACAAACAGAGAAAAAACAAAGATAATAAACACAAAGGCATTTTTGAAAGAAACTAACATTTAGAGGGAAAAGTAACACTAATGGTGTCAAGCTTGTTTTTCGCACCTCACACTGTGGGGTGTTTGCAACATGTCAACGACTATTTCTGCTGAATGCAACACAATGAAGCGCAAGTCTGCCTCACACATCAGCTCTCTATATATTTTTATAGATATAAGAAGTGTTTAAACCACACGTTTCTGACTTCCACCTGGCAAAAAAAAGTGACTAAAGAGCGCTCGTGCTTTCCTCAAACTTTATGGGTATAAACGTGACAAAAGCAGTTAACGTCACAGTACTGGAGTATTCTAAAGCCACTTCTTTTCTAATCGGGGGGAAGGGTCTCTAGCTCCGAGAGCTGCAATTCTCGCAGATTCAGTCACATATCAGGCAGCTTCGGTCAGCTACTATACTGATACCTTTGTCAGTTATAATGATCTTGCAGTTACTGTGTATAAAAGACACCGTGGTGTGGGGTTAGGAGCAGTGAAACTCTGGGACTCCAAGACTCCCTTAATAAGGGACACATACAAAGCAAACTCCAGTCTGCATGTCACATTTTTAGGATTGCAGCATGTTGCCTCTTTTCAATAGATGTGTTGTACATCTCAAAAAGGGGAACTGCTGATGGTTGCATACTAGAAAAACAAGTGAACCATGAATGTTACCATTTCCTCTACTGCAACCAGTGTCTGGATGAACTAAGAAGCGCTTTCTTTGCTCAACACAGCAGACAAACTAGTCGTGCCTGTTTGGTGGTGACCTTAAAAAAAAAGAAAAAAGAACAAGGCTTTATAGAGCTGTATACTTGCGTTTTAAACCCCATCTGAGTACAGATTATTTCCTGGAAAGCTTTCGTTACACTTACCTGAGCTCCGTGCCAAAGTTTTTCAGGGAGAAATTGAGGGGGTTCGTGGAGGGCCCTCTGGCTGTCTGGGCTCCCACCATTCCAGCGCCCTCCGTTTCGTCGTCCATGGAAAAATCACTGCGGACCTTCTCCATGGTTTCACATGGTTTCTCAAAGCTGAAAGAATCTGTAAAAAAACCCGAAAAAAACAAAACAATAGAACTTAATTATCTATTCTAACTAAACAAAAATCAAATCAAAATGACACCAAAGACTGACTTCCCAAGAATAAGATGTACAGCAGGGTGAACCTATGCAAGTTAATACCTGCTTTCTAATGATTACTTCTTTCTGAGAACACCCACTCCCTTCTTAACATGAAATTAATTAGTAAAGAGAAGCTTTTTTTATGTGTTAGATGTGTCAAAAAAGTGATGCTACTGCAGAAGTGGTTTAAACTGCCAGCAGGGGGTGTCTCCTCTGAGTCATACTTGGAAAAATAAAGTCTGGCTGTCTGTGGGAAAACACCTCTTTTTGCTTCCTTTGTCTGTGACTTCAGTAAACACTTTCATGATGGGTTCATGATGTCAGGCTCTAGTTGTTAAGCTTCAATGAATACTGCTTCTTTTTCATATATTATGCTTCCAGTTAGACTAAAAAATAAAAAGGATGATTAAGCAGCGGATGCGCTGGCCTACCTTCTGAGTGACAAATCATTTCCATATGAGTGTGCGGCAGGCCTCCACTTCTCATCGACCCATGCCACATCTGGCTTTAAATCATCGAGGTAGTGACATTAATAATGCTGTGAGACTTCACACACAGACTATGGCCAACAACATGTAGTGCAGCCAGCACCACACACCTATGATCAGACTCGTGTGGCTCTGATAAAATCTTTGAAGTCTTTGAAGTGGCATCTCCAAGGATTAAAATAAAAACCAACGTCCTTTATACGTCTAATTTATTATGTCTTTATTATGTGTTGCTATGTCTACTTCTGAACCAGCTGTAACTTCTGCAGCACGGTTTCCTTTTAGAGCTTCAAAAGTTGACACTTACTTAGACTTGTTAAGCCCGGGCATGTTAAGTCTTTCACTATAAAAAGTGCGACATAAAAACACAGCTCGAGGGATCGTTTGAGCTGACGCGAGACATTGCTGATCTCACAGCTCTCTCGTGCACTTCACTGCACCGAGCAGGTTCAAGGCGAGACCGAAAAGCGAAACGCAAATGAATACGTTGAACAAGAAACAAAAGAGTGTTCGTTCTGAATCGACAGAGAAATCAAGAAGTCGCGGAGTGTTAGACGAAACACGGCGACAACGGCACTGATAAGCGGCGATAACCAAGGCATTTGTGGCTTTTGAAGACAGATGTGCACCGAGAACATTCTGGGAAAGAAAGACATGGACAGGAAAAGGAAGCAGGATTCACAGGTCGTTTCACTCAGCTGATTGCAAAGCGTGTAGAAGAATCCCTGTTTTCAAATGTAAACGGGCTTAAAAATGCTTGTGTCCTCTTTTCAGTCCTTTATTAGGCACAGATATGGATGTACATATTTTCTTTTCCACTTCTATTGGATAATAAATGAGATTCATATTTTATGTAGAGTCCAACAGATACTCAATCATCAGTCACAGACATATCAGCACTGGTGTATACACTCAGTGGCTACTTTATTAGGTACACCTTGCTAGGCCACGCTGGCCACCATGTTGCTCCTGGAGCTACATAACAACAAGAAACATTCCTCAGAGATTTTGGTCCATGCTGACATGATAGCGTCACACAATTACTGCGCACACACGATGCAAATCTCCCGTTACAGCGCATCCTAAAGGTGTTCTGTTGGATTGAGATCTGGTGCCTGTGGCCGTTTGAGTACTCACTGAGATCTTCAAGACCATTCAAACGCTTAAATCATCAGCTTGGCATGATGCGAGCTTTGAGACGTGTCACACAATCAAACTGGAAGCCACCATCGGTGACTGTGTTCTGATGGCTGCTGTGGTAATAAAGGGATGGAAATGCTCAGGAACAATGCTCCGGAAGGCCTTCCTGAGTGTAAACAATGCTCAGTTTTTATTAACGCCACCCGCAGCAGGCTGCACTGATATAAGCCAAGATGGTACCGTGCTTCATGGTGTTTATGCCAAATTCTGACCCTGACCCTGTCAATCTGACATGCTGTGAACTGAAAGACCCTCGTCTGCATACTTTGGATTTTTTCTGTTACTGTTCCCTTCCCATCAGTTCGAATGAGTCTGGTTGTTCTCCTCTCAACAACTTATATTAAAAAAATTGGAAAACAAATAAACATATCATTTTTGTCACAGACCATTACTTGACTGCCTACGTTACATTTGTTTATTTCTGTCTTCGTCATAGACATGAGGTTATGATACTAGCGCCTTTGCTTCACAGCCACAGCTCAAAGGGCTTTCTGCTTAAAACAAAACACAAGCCGAATGATGTCAATCTGAACTTTTACCCTTTCAAAACACTCAAACACTTTCCTCCAGAAACTTGGTAACAAAATAAGCGAGACTCTTGTGATTTGTAGCGCCTGTGTAAACTTTCAGTTGTTGCCCAGATATGATGAAATGACCGACTGATAACATATCCACTATATGTGTGATTGTGTGCGTGCGTGCGAACCTGCCTACCATTATCTTTGCCTACAAGGCCGGTGTGAGGATAGGCCAGCGTCGGGGAGCTCCAGCTGTCTCTCTGACCAGTGCCTCGCATGTTACTGTACTCCCAACGTTTCTGCTGCAACTGCTGCAGCCAGTAGTGCATCACCTGCTTACTGGGAGCCTAGAAGGACACAAACGCACACTTAGTTAGACTTTAGATCTTTGAAATCTTTAAGCACGCCATTTTAAACACAGCAAAGTGAGCGAGATGACGTTTTAAAAGGCATCTCCATGAGGAAATCAAGGCAGCGACAAATGGAAAGGGAAAATGAGGAAAACTTAACACTATTAAGATCTGTCATGTGAATGAGCACAGACACTGGTTTCAGTCTCAGTTCCAGCTCTCTCTCTCTTTTTTGGTATTAAGCATACACACTTGAAAAAACGAGACAGACTAGAATTGACTGAGTGAAACCAGAGGCACCTGTCTTGGTGCTGAACCCGTCACAGTCATGTGACAGCACCAGGACCCCGTCACATGAGATGCTGTGACCTGTGAAGGCAGATGAGCTCCTGTGTAAAAATGTCTAAACACAAAACAGAGGACTGACGGTGTTTTCAGGCAATCAGCTGGAAGAATGCGCTGATTAAGCGCTTGCTTCGTGCGAGAAATTGATTTCGCTTTTAAAAAACAAACACACAGATTTTCTTCTTCTGATCGCCGTCAGATCACGTTGTTGCCGAGCAGAAATATGTACTTTATTGCCTAAAAACAGCTGAGTCTAAATCTGTTTTCTTTAAAGGAAAGAAAAGAAGGGCGTGTCTGCCTTTTCCAAACGAGAAAGGAAGTGACAAATGACATGAAAAGCAGACCTCGTTGCAATGCTGTCAACACACGTTTAATGAAAGAAAGAAAAGTTCCTACCTTAAGCAGAAATTCTTTGTCGGCCGTGCGGATCTCAAACTGACCCTCTTCCCCGTCCAAATCGTAGCTGAAACACGCATCGCATATTTCGATGTGTCCGAGCGGCAGGGCATCCTGGGGAGACTTGAAGTAATACAAATAGCATTTCCTAGGATCATACACAAACCACTTCGGCTTGTACCCCCTCAAGGGCCCCTTGCCGGACAGTTTGTTCAAGTAGCCGCACAGCTTGGAGGCCTGCTCCTTCGCTCCCTCGATGTCGGCCACATCCACGGACCTGGAGTTCACGAATCGCGAAGCCGTGCAGGAGTGCGCCTCGCTGCCATCCTCCTCTTCGTGCATCTTTCCTCGAAGTTTCTTCTTCTTGCAGCGCAGCGGATGCCCACTCCTGTTTCCATCCACATGACTGTCCGTTTTTTTTGGCAGAGGAGCATGGGACATGTAGTTCAGCTCCGAGGATGACGTAGTTGGTTGACTGGTTGGGTTGGAGTGTAGTGGCTCTGGGGGCCGCTAGGTGGCGATGTGTGATCAGATGAGCAGCCAGCTTTGAGGGCTAATGAAGAAGAAAAAAACTGTAATCAAAAGATAGAAGAAAAGATATGAGGCCTACATAGGAAAGAAAAATAAAAATGCATTCTGTTATCTGCCCTCGGCACAAAATGATCTGCGGTGCCCACACCCACGCCCGTGTCACACGCAGCCGATCTTGTAATTCTTGTTTGTACAAAACTGCTTTGTACTGTTTGTGGTGGTGTGTGTTTCACAATTTGTATCTATAAACTCGAACAGACACTGAATATGTCAGGATACAGCTGTAAATTTAAAAAAAATTATAAATAGCTCAGGTAATTTTATCAAGATAGCACATTTCATTATACATAGATTCAGTGTGCTAAAACATAAGATAAAAACATAAATCTAAGTAGGTTTTACAATGCCTTAGGGCAATGACAAACATTTACCAGATCTCCACCTAAAGGCCTGAGAGGTCTGACTGGGTTATAAACAGTGAGCATACTGGAAATCCAAACCACTGGGAGCTTTTTGTCACCTCAGAGTAGCTGCCTGTATTGCCTAGCTGACGGTTAAAAAGATGACAAATGATATCAGTATATCTTCCTCCAGTTTTTAGCATTTCCATGCTTACATGACAGTCAAAGCCACATTAAGGCTAAGAGAGGTGTTTGGAGTTATCTAATGTTAAAAATGCACAGAGATTTTGAGCTGAAGAGCATTAAAAATTAATATTTTTGGAGATACAAGATACAACAAACAACCCTCGCCATACTTTGTTGATTTTTTTTTTTTCACCTCCAAAATAAGCAGTAAGTATAAAGCCACAGATGCCATAAAGTGTGTCAGGGTGTTGGGTTAGTGCTAAACTGCATGTAACCACAGTGAGCCTACTTTAACTTTCTTCTATCTCACTGTCACTTTTCTCAATCTGTTCTAATAATGGATGAAAATAAATACATAAGTAGTGGCATTATTTACATTTTAAGTGATAAGTCATAAAGAAGTTAAGGAATGTTCCAATAAAATATCATCACCTGAAATTACTTACCTTCCTACTTTTCATAAAACCTACAGCATATATGTGACTAAGTCGAATCCATAGCTCGTTTAACTAGAGAGGAGATAAAGATAAAGATAAAGAGGAGATATTGAAGTTATTACTGGAACTTTTGTCTCCTGGATTCAGAGCTGGCAGAAGTTTCATATGTTCAGGATGTTTTGGTGACTAATGGTTGCAGATGTGAATATGATTTAGTTTTGCCCCAGTGCTGTGGGTAAACAGTGGATGATTTGTCTTATGCTGGGAAATGCACCTGTTGTTTCCCCACTTGAGATGTTAAAGATAAAACTGCAGCTTAAAAAAACAAAATGCAATACTGTAATACTGTAATAACAGTAACCTGCTAGTTTTCTTACAATTAGATGCATTAGTCTGTTTGTGAGGTTAGGATCCTTGTTTTACCCTGAGGTTTCAAAGGACACTGTAAACAAAGGTGATGTGCTTCCGTTGCAATGACATTTTGCTTTTGCTAAACTGACTTGTGACCTTTTATAAGGCCCACATCCCCCTCATAGGTGTGTTAGGCTAAAAAAATATCAACTCAAACAGCCTCGTGTCTGGCACCTTTTTTTTACATGTGCTGTAGATAAAATAAATTTCTGCTGATCTGTTTACGTACAACACAGGGCACGATTGGTCGAATATAATGTTCATGGGATTCTTTACAAACACGGACCGGTGATAACATTTAACCCCAAACCTTACTACTCCCACAGAGGAGCACATAATGACTCATAAAGAACAACAAGAGCCGCCTTAAGAGAGTGTTGAAATTCTAGGCCATGGTACTGTACAGCAGCTCTTACTCATTTGTGGAACATAACAGTTCAGTTATTGGCTCTGCGATCAACCATCTAAATTAAATTAAATTACACTAAATTACATTGATGTACACAATACCCAAGTGTTTGATCAGTTGTGTATAAACAGGAAACATGTTTCCAAATTGCAAGTGATGTTAAAATCCAGTTGTGAAATCCCATCTCATCCCGCTCGCTATGACACAGACTCTTTCTCGTTACTGCATCTCCCCCAGTGGGAGTTCCTACTGCTCCCCACAGAGCAAAAACTGCTGGAAGTGATTCATGACGCCTGTCCCAACCAATGGGGGGAATGAGTTAGCAGGTATTTACTGTATGTGAGCCTGAAAAACAAGCTTGGAAATATCTCATCTTACTGGGGCTTTGTTTATTGTCCCGCCCTCTACCTTCCAAATCTGTTCAAACATACACAGTCTTTCCAAACATTTCCATTCCTACACATATTTGGTCCAGCTTTAGCAACAATGATCTGAACTTACTTCAAACCCAGATCAGAAAACACAAAAGATCAACTGCTGACGCAACTTATCTCCCATTACTCTGGTAATCAGACACTCCGTGGGTTAAACATCTCCTCTTGCAAACCAATGCACTCGTGTGCACACAAACCACAGTTTCTGTAAAGCTTACTTTCCGTTTCTCTTCAGGAAGCTCTCACATTGTTCAGCAGCCTTCAGCTGTCTTTTTGATGCAAATGAACTGTTTGAACTGCGCCGTGCCCGTTGCCATGTACCTCTACTTTCCAGACCAGTGGAAAAATATGTGTAATTGTAAATGTCATCTGTCTATATCTCCCATGTAGTGTCATACTCCCTCAAGACACTTTCAGTTGGAGATTAGAGACGGTTCAGAAGTTAAGAGAAGTATTTTAATGTTTGCTGAAATGACACCAGGTTCAAACCACACAGTGACAATCTCAAGGAAAGGTATGTACTCTCGCCACTGTTAAATACTTTATAGGAATATTGTATGAACTTTATAATTAAATTATTCATAATTAAATTAATTTTTCTGATATTTTTTTTTCCAGGGATTGAAAGGAATTGCTGTTTACTTTACAGACAACAGTATCCCAGAATTGAAAAGGTGTGCCGCGTTTCACAGTCGAGACCAAAGGATCAAAAACAGACAAAATCCCCCTGCATTAGGACCTATTTAAAATTTTGCTTCAAGGTAAGAACTGCTTACAAATCTAATTAGAACTAGTTGCTGACTGTTTTAATGACTAACTTGCTTTTATGTGATGTTTGACTTAGAGATAGATTATAAAAACTAAAAGTATTATTTGAGTAAAACAAGGACCATGTGGATTTTGAATATTTTTTTCTCTAAAACATCAGATATCATGTAACAGCAAATAAATGCTGTGTACTAAACTAGAAGCTCGCTTTACACAGACAGGTGTAACCGGACTTTTCCAACAGCCAATGACTTTCATTTAAAGCTATGAGAACATTGAGCTGCTTTCATGCTGGTTGACGCCTCCTGGAAAATAAGCAAATTAGACTGTTAAAATGCTGCCACACAGCAAACATTGGGGAATAAATGCTGGTTGTCTTCAGCGGATGACGGTGTGTTTTTGATCAGGATCGGACGAGGATGGAGCAAAGGGACACAACAGGGGATCCTAATGCAGACGGGACTGAAGTCAGACTCAGGGAGCTGACATCAAAGTGGTTCATAGAGACTCAAGTGCCACTCATGGTCAACAACGGACTCCTTCCAGCTTGGTTCCTGGGCTTCATCACAAGAAGGTAGGGATTCATAAACGGAAAAAAATGGAAATAACAAACTGAGAAAGAATCATTTTTTACACCCAGTTTTTTTTTCTAAACTCAAATAACATCCTCTAAGCTGCTAAAGCCACATTAAAAATATATATATATATATTTTTCTTTACATATAATTTAAAACATGTAATGTAGTAATGTAAAAAGACATGAGGCTTTTTGTTCATGTATTTATTTTTATTTTTGGTCATGTTGAGAAAATACATCCAAAAAAATAAAAATAAAAATAAACCTTTCCTCTGATGGAAAGTGTCCACTTGGTAACACACCCACTGGCACCTACTGGCCTTTCCTCCAGCACACACCCACATTCAGTGCACACTTACGTGATTGGCAGTGGCAAGTTTATGGAAAGGTACTGTAACAAAATAGAATTTCCACTGTGCAGCACACAATCCGCCTCGCTATGCCCATAATCTACCAGGCTGTTCCTGTAAACGTTCTCCAAATGTCTTTGAAACACTTTTTAAAGTTAGGATTTGGAGAATTTAAAGCTGTTGTTGGTCTGTCTACAGGGATGCTGAAGAAATTCTTAAAGAAAGGGAGCTTGGCTGTTTCCTGATCCGTCTTAGTGAAAAGGCCATCGGGTACATCCTGTCCTATAGGTGAGTGGTGGTTTAGTCTAAAGTACACTAAAGTAGGAGTTGTGTAGTGTTGAAGGTAAACTGCTTTGCTTCCAGAAATTGTTACTTATGTATATATAAAGTGTCTTAAAGATAATGTGTGTCAGATCTATCAAATCTATCTATTTTCTAAAGCTACTTCTAAGCTTTTGTTTGGTGGCTTATTTTATTGGAGGATATTCATGTTTCAAAAGTCAGAAAGTTGTGTGAATATATGTTATTTTAGTTCACTCCAGCTATGCTTTAACAAACTTTTGTTGTTGTTGTTGTTGCAGAGGCAGGGATCGTTGTCGACACTTTGTGATAAACCAAAATGAAATGGGGCAGTTTGTAGTCTATGGAGACACCGAGGTACACGACACAGTGCCCAGTCTGGTAGATTACTACAAAACAAGCCCCATTGAACCATATGGAGAGTACCTGACAAATTCGTGTTTTGAGGTGAGACAAAACTCTTCTTTTGAGTTCTTTCTTTAAATGCCAAAGGTGAAAGATAGAGGTCTAAGATATGTTTTGTTCTTTCAGGCCCTGGATGAAGACCTATATGATGTTATCCAGATTAGCCCCAAAGAAAAACCTGTTGCTGCTGTCAGCGCTGTGAAGAACAGGCAACGAAAACAGATTAACTCGAGTTTAGATGAGCAGCCTAAACGGCCACCAAAGGGCAACAGGACGCACGAGGTGAATACCGTCAATAAATTATAGAGCTGCTATCCAAACTAATGTGCTGAAAATAGTTACATTATTTATTTCACCTCACTGACTTTAAGAAACTTGTTTTGTAAAACAGGAAGGTCCGCCCTTGCCTCGAAGGAGCAGGCACCTCAATAGTGCCACCAACAACGAGGATGAGGGGGTTTTGTACGCCCAGCTCAGGAAGCAGTCGCCAAGGGTTACACCCAGAGACCAACACATGCATCAGGACAGTTTACCCAGACCTAATTCGAGTTCGACTTCCAAGGATCAAATCAATGGCAGATGTAGTCCTCCGTCACATCCAGAATCCGTTTACTCGGAGCTCAGCATCCTAGACAGCAAAAGCAGGTCTCTGCCACTCCTGGACAGCAGTTCTGATGGGGAGCAGTCTTACAGACTGAACGCACCTCCCGACACCCCTCCGAGACTTTCCCCCAGGCCAGTCAGACAAGGTAACGGCAGCAGCTCCCAGTCAGAGAGGACAGACTTGGGCAGCAGACCAAGCAGCAGCCACAGCCTGGACTACTTGAGTGATAATGCAGTTTATCACCTGGCTGGCAGGCCCGGGAGTCCACACACTACGTCCTTTGACACTAGATTGTCAATACCAGAGGAGCGCACAGATTCTGTGTATGCCGAGGTCCCTGGCGAAGCCCCCGCTGACTTCACATATGAGCCGATTCGTGGCCACAAGGAACCAATCAACCCTAAAGCCAGCAGCAACACTTACGAGCCTCTGGAGGACATGAGACGCAAACAGACCAACTCATCCTGGGGATTTAAGGTTTGTAATGATTTCAAAGCACTTTAATTAAAATAAATATTTCTTTTGTGTGTCATACTTGTATTATAATGAATTTATTTACCTCTTACAGAACGACAAATGGAAGTGGCTCTTCCCTGAGAACAAGAAGAAATGGTAAAGAGGCTACTGTACAACGTACTGAGGAAAACGTTTACTTGTTTTGATGATTTCACACTACTACTACATAATACACTCTGGAAAACCACTGTTATGTATTAATGATTTAATGAGAACTTATGTATGTTTGTTTTTTAACGTATTTATTTAAAAATATAACGTGTGTCGTTTCCTTTCCACGAACAGGTTTTTACACGTGGTAAAAACTGTGTAACGTGCATGTCATATTAAAAGCAATCTACTATATAAGAGGCTCTAAGATCATTATTATGCCATTACTGTTATTAGAATATTACTAAATAATTACTTTCGGGGTGATCATTAGGGTGGAGAAAATGTACAGCAGTGTCCTACGCAGGTTTCAGGGGCCCCAATGAAAGTATGACTGTAAAGGGGGAAAAACCTGCTGTTCAGTCCACAGCATGTGATTCACCTTGAACTGCAGCTTATGTTGAGGAGAACTGTTTTCATCTACTTCTCATCAGTGCACACAAACCTGGGCGTATATGCTACACTTTCCTGTCAACATGTATCATGTACATACATATATATGTATGCAGATATGTCTACGGGCTGTAGGTGACGGAGAAGAGGATAACACTGTGAAGAAATGGGGATGTGTGGTTTAGAGCTGCTGTGGAGTGATGACAGCATTTCCACATGTGGAGCTTGAGAAGCAAATAATAAATAAAAATAAATCAGGATACAACAACGTACAACTATTATCACTGCTATGAAAATGCTACCGCCTTTAGCGTGCCCTGGCCATGTAATGCACTCTGATTATGGTTTCCCATCGCTCACTCAAAGAACATTCCCTTAAAACACTAAATCATGTTGTCACAGAAAATTATCGTATGTGGAAATTCATCTCATGGCACCGTGTTTACAGCTGATCTTTAAAAATGTTACATGCTGCTTCCGTCAGTTTTGCACATTCACAGGAAACTTTATTTGCATACAGTTTTCAAACGTCTGTTTGTGACACCAATGGGGAAGTGGGTTAAAGGTTTATTATCTTCTATCATTTGCTCTTACTTTGTTAATTATACTTTTACTGGGGCCAGTAAAACTACAATAAAGGGAATCCTTAGTGTATATCTTTCATGGTTATCCTCTGAAGCAGTAAAAAGAAAAAAAAAGCTGAGAAAAGTAGAGGTACTGTGTCATTTCATGTAGGACACAGTGACAGATGTTAGGAAATAAGCAGTTCCTGCTTTAAGTCAGGCAGTGCAGACTAGGATATGCTAAAGCTCTTGATAATCAAACATTCAGCTTGGCAGATCATTAACTTTGTGGCATTTCTGTCGCCTTCTGTTTCACAATTGAGATCTACATGATAACGCGTCACTGGAAAACATGGGGTAATGATTTTAAAAACTTATCAAAGACAAGACTCATAACTGCCTGACTGTATTTCTGCACACTGACATAACAAAATGTGCAAGGTTGATAGCGATTAAGCAGTACAATTATATAAATAACTACCCTATGTAGCATTTAGAAACACTTAAGGGTAACTGATGTGTTTTGGCAGGCATTTCATATTACACCGTTACTAACAGCACAGTGTAAACAAATTGTTATTGTGTTTAAAGCTCATGAAATTGTTGAAGCTTGAAGGTTTATTGTTGATCGTATAATAAAAAAAATACCCGAAGGTCTGCCTATTAGTGTGAGAGCTTTCACCCACATGTCATTAATGTCTTTATCTCGATAAAGTTTTCTCAGTTGCCATAAAGAATATTCAAAACAATCACTAACAAACACACAGCTTACTCACTTAACACTGTCACTGATTATTTGTTATGGTTTATGTACACTTTTGAATGTATATTTGGTTCAAGTGAGGTGTTTGAAATTGTTCACAAGTTATTTCATTTTTAAAGAAAAGCGAGAAATCTTCACTGCTATGCTGTCAAAGCAAAACGAGACAGCTTAAATCAGATCAAATTGAGCTCTCAAACAGTGAAACCAGCGTGGGTTTCACACTCTGTTGGGCCGCTCTCACCCAAGTAATGGCTGTTTTACAGCATCATAATCACACTGCAGCAGAAAGTGGCTCTGCCGAGATCATAACTAACAGATGTTCCCTGTGACACTCGTCACTAATGAAGCTCTGCAATCAGCACTCTACTGCCCTGAATATTTGATGCTGTCCTCATAAATGAATCTTCAGATAAGACACCGAAGAATTAACTTGCTGCTCTGATGATTGCTTATTAAACTGAACACAACAACTGAGCAGATTTTAACTGTGAGTTAAAATAAGGCCCTCAGTATCCCCTCTCTTCATTTTTCAGAGTACAGTTGAGGAGAATTCATTCCATTTACTGCTGCACTTGTGTTTTATCCAGATGAGGTATTGCACATAAACATGGAGTTTGCTCAGATGCACCATGCATACCTTTTCTGCCTGTTGTCTGGGCCTGTGGTGGCATAGGAGCTCACAACACTTTACAGTTTGTGTTACCAATACCAAAATGCTTTCCACAAAACACACAACATCAAACGGTATCTCTACGTGTGACTTTTCTGTATTTGAGCACCTCAGCACTTCGCCAAGGCCATCTTTCAACTTGTCAAGACCATTTTGCAATCATTGCACTTGCCAAAAAGGAAAGAAAAATCCGATTTAAGCCTCAGCCGACCCAAACTCCTTAGTGACTGTGAAGGTCTGCATCTATGGCTATACCTATCAACCAATTCTGCAGTATGACTCATAAGAACTACCGAGCTAAACATGAAATCTAAAACACAATACACCATGTGTTACTGATGCAAATCTGTATCCTCCAGCCAAGAAACCACCACATGTTAATCATCAACCAACATAGCCAAAACCATTTCCTCCAGCTTTCTGCTGAAATTAGCCGAATGTGCAGGATGTTCACAGGCTGGTGAACGCGAGGCAGCTCTGTCTTAATAATCACATCCTCCTTAAAAATGTATTATAGCTCACATGAGAGGCTAAGCTGAAGCACATGCTTCCTGATTTTTAATGTGCACACATCTTCATATTTTGATATGAGTAAATTACAAGTACATTAAGTCAGAGCACACTGGAAAACAACATTTATTCAAAGGAAGACAAATACAAGACATTACATGAAGTACTATAAAATACATATCCAAAACATGGCAGTAACTGACATCTTGTGTAAATGGCAGATGATGAAAGCTACCACAAAGAGTTTGGATGACAAAGCCCTTCATCTAACTGGAGAACAGTACAACACGGCTGTCATTATATTCAAGCAAAGTACGAGCACAATAACAACATAAATACTTAATTTATTGCATAGCTATAGAATATCCCTTAATCCTGCTGCTGTGTTTCAAGTTTTATCTGTAGCTCTATAAATACTGGATGTCTCTGGAGGTGCTACTGCAGAAAGACTTCACAGGGAATCATGTGCAATGTAGTTTCACTGATAATGGTTTTGAAAGTGTTCCTGAGCCCAAGCAATGATATTCACTGCCGAATATTTTAACACAGTGTGCCATTCAGTATCGGTTTGTAGTTTTGTCCTTGCATAGAGAGACATCTCTTTGAGAAGACAACATCTTCTCTGAACTTTTAATTAGATTATGTAGTACAATTAATAGCAAATGCATTTCGCTTTTCATTTTTTTATCCCTTCTTCTTGTTTTTAGCATCAAATTCAAACATTTGATATGCTGCCTTTTTGGTTTCTAAACAATTACAAGGTTTAGAAAATTTGCTATCATCAGAATCCATCTTCTCAAGTTCCAACTGAAGTAAAGGTCAGAGAGGAACGATGGAGAGTGACAGACAACCACTGTGCTGTGATCAGGACATGGCTCAGGTAAAATCTTGAGCTCCAGCCAACTTAGAAACTGTCCATCCAACCCTCTCAGATTCTTATATGAAAGGTACTGAAAAAATAATAAAGTTGATTATTAGAAAAGTAACAATTACTGTACATGAAACATTTTTAACCTTTACTCAACCTGAGAAATAAGATTCTTCATTTTTAAAATGTCATTTGCGAGAGTGTCCCGGCCAAGATAGACAAGATAACAGTTTAATCAACAGTAGTGACATAGATTAATAGACACATAATTAAACACAATGTAAAATACACAAAATAAGTTTAAGCATATACATAAGATTCAATTCAATTCAGGTTTAGTTATTAGAGCACCAAATCACAACAACAAGTAAGATAAAGACCTTAAAGTATTCTGGAGAAAGCCCCGACATTCAAACAATCTCCTATGACCATGCACTTGGTGACAGTGGAAAGGAAAAACTCCCTTTTAATGGGAAGAAACCTCCAGCAGAATAAGGCTCAGTAAGGGGCAGCAATCTGCTGTGATCAGCTGGGAGGGTATGATAGAGCCTGATTATTCAAAACTCTGTTTAGGAGTGAGAAGGATTTCAAATTCAATTCCCTACTTAACAAAGAGCCAGTGAAGAAAAGCCAATATGGAAGAAATGTGATCTCTCCGTTTCTAGTTCCTGTTTCTACTTTTGCTGCAGAATTTGGATAAACTGAAGGCTTTTTACAGAAGTTTTAGACCAGCATGATTGAATTACAGCAGTAATGAATACATGAACTGGTTTTTCATCATTTCTCTGTAAAGGGATACTGCACAAATAAAAGAAAGCAGTCATATCCTTTTCATGGTCCTGTTTTTGACCCAGCGTTTTGAGTTTATTTTGGATTCATGATTCTTTCTTTTGCATGATGAAGATTGTTTTAAGTTCAAGTTTTGTACAGTTTAGTCTTCAGTTTAGTTCCTTTTTTTGCTTCTAAGGTTTATTTATGGTTTCTTGTCTGTTCCTTTAGTCTTTGTCTCGTCCCTCTTGTCCTGTGTTTATTTATCCGTTTCCCCGGTTATGTCTCTGTTTATTCTCTCTCTGTGTCATGTTTGTTTTCGTTCTGCTCCTGTCTGCCTCTGTCGCTCTCTCTCTCATTTCTAGCTCCCTGGCTCGCTCTGTCTGCCGTGTGTGCTGTTGTTTTCCCATGTCAAGTTGTGTATCTTAGCCTGCGCCTTAATGAGTTTCCTGTCTTATTTTGATAGTCGTTGTCTCAAGTGCTTGTGTTTAGTTTTGCTTCCTGTTTCTGTGTCTTATTTGTTTCAGCTATGTTTCCTTGCTGTCTCCGCTCTTCTAATCACCTGTGTATTCGTTGTGTCAGTTCCCTGTTGTCCCTTGCCGGAACGTCAGTTGATCTCCCTCCCTGCTCCATGTACTTCAGAGTTTAGGTTGTTGTTAGTCTGAGTCTCATTTTGCCTTTTGTTTTGTGTTTTGTTTGGTTTTCACCCAGCCTAAATTAACGGCTCACTTTTTGTTAAGTCCAGTCCTGTCTCTAAGCATCTGCAGTTCAGTCCTGTGTTCAAAGTGTGGTCTGCGCCAGCCGATCATGACAATCCTGGTCAAACAATGGCTCTAATATTCATCACAGTGTTACTTGAGGCCAAAGTAATGCCATCCAGAATAAGTACCTGATTAGGCACAATGTTTGTAAGATTTCTAGGGCCAATTATAATTACCTCAATTTTGATTGAAATCTAGGCCTTCTTCTTTTTAAGACATGTCTGCATGACATGGTTTAAGTAATGACATGCCACCCAGTTGTTTTATGTTAACCTAACAAACATGTCTTTGGACTGTGGGAGGAATCCAGAGTGCAATTCTGTTTTTCATTTATCATAATCCTAAAATGTTGTTGCAATAACATGAATTTATTTACCTTAAAAAATCCGGGGCCCTGGATATCATATTTTCAAAGTCAGCAAAAGAAAGTTTGTGGTCTCCGTCCAAATCTGCCTCCTCAATGGTTTTCTCACACACCAGCTCAACTTCTTCAGGAGTCAGCTCCTCCTTTGTCAGCTTATTCAGAGTCTTTTCCAGGTCCTCTTTGCACAGGTAATTATCCACATTGAAATCTATCATCAGCAACAGAAGTTAGAATTAGAACATTTTAATTCATGAAGTTCTATAACGTACAGATGCTTTGAAATGTTACCGTATATTTTAAAGGCATATATGGCCTTGAGTTCTCTAGGAGCCATTTCACTCAGGACTGAAAACATGTCCACAAACTCATTGAAGCTAAGATTTCCCATCCCGTCCTCTGAGAATGACTCCACGATCCTGTTGCGGAATGGATTTTCCTGGAGAGAAAACATGATTGTGTTTAACTGCAGAATTTTGTATACATCTGAACATAAAAATCAATCATCAAAAAAGCCCTACACATTTACAATGTCGTACATAAGATATTTTAATAAGAAAACAATCTTCTAAAGCTTTAGAGCACCCCAATTTTTCCAGTTATTTATTGCAATTCAGGTCGTTCAAGTCCAATGAATAGGTGAACTGCCAGAGGTTTTAAAAAAAAAGGTAGGTAACCCAAAACTGAAAAATAATGTATGTTTCAGAATTATACGAAAAGTCCTTTTTCAGGGAACACAAAATGGGTTAACAAAAATGGCGAGAAAAAGACGATTAACAGTGGAAGAGGGTTGATAACACTTAAAAATGTAGGTCTTTCTACAGAGAAATTGCAAAGAAAGTCAAGGTGTCAGTGAGTAGAGTTTCCTTCACCATCAAAAGGCACTCAGAAACTGGGGCAAAATCTGACAGGAAGAGGTCTGGCAGACCCAAAGCCACAACTAAATCAGAGGACAAGTTTCTCAGAGTTAACTGCTTCCGTGATAGGTGGCTCACACGACAACATTTTTAAGTGGTCGTAGTAAGCAAGCCTCAGTTTCAACTGTGAAGAGAAGACTTCAAGCTGCAGGTTTGACAGGACGAGTTGCAACATGAAAGCCATTGCTAAGACGTCAGTATAAGACAAAGAGGCTTGCCTGGGCCAATGAAACACAGCCATTATGGAGTGATGAATCAAAATTTGACGTCGATTGCCTAATGTGAAGAGGAAGATTATTCCAAAGCTTTGGAGCCACAATAAAGAACGCTCGGTCTCCTCTCAGTTTCAGCCGTGATTTGGGGACTGAGAGCAACAGCTCCACCATGGAATAAGAATAAGAATAACTTTATTTATCCTGAGGGAAATTCTTTTGTCATGTACATGCTCAAAGCAGCAGGAGAGACAGAGGAACAGATGAATAAGATATACAATATATACAATAAGAATAGTAGTATACAGTAATATACAGTAGTAGGATAGTGCAAGACATAGTATCAAATAACTCTAACGAAGTAATATATATATGACTGTGTCCTGGAGAATAAATAACTTAACTATCAGTGCAGGCGATTCTAGAAAGTGACATAGTATTGTGCAATAGAATAAAGGGAGTAGCAGCTTATGATTGGGGGATGAAACAAATAGAACAGAATCAGAATCAGAAAGGGTTTTATTGCCAAATGTTGAGCAAGTTTACAACATTAGGAAATTGCTGCGGTACTTAGTGCAAACATACTGTCGGATAACGCTTAAATAGACATAAAAATAAGAATTAAAAGTGCTAAGTAGATAGATATGTACATGAGTGCAGGTGGTGATCAGTGCAAACATGGAATGATGCAGTGAACACAGTGTAGGGTCATGTGTTAGTGGTGGGAACAGTCATATGGTTATTGTTCATGAGTCCAACAGCAGAGGGGAAGAAACTGTTCTTATGGCAAGAGGTTCTGGTGCGAATGGACCGGAGCCTCCTGCCTGAGGGGAGCAGGTCAAACAGACTGTGTCCAGGGTGAGAAGGGTCAGCTGTGATCCGAGCTGCACGCCCCAGTGTCCTGGAGGTGTACAGGTCCTGCAGAGATGGGAGTCTGCAGCCAATCACCTTCTCAGCAGAGCGCACAACACGCTGCAGTCTCTGTTTGTCCCTGATGGTGGCTCCAGCGTACCACACGGTGATGGAGGAGGTGAGGATGGACTCGATGATTGCGGTGTAGAATTGCATCATCGTCCGTGTTGGCAGGTTGAATTTCTTCAGCTGCCTCAGGAAGTACATCCTCTGCTGGGCTTTCTTTATGACGGAGGTGATGGTGGGCTCTCGCTTCAGGTCCTGGGTGATGGTGGTACCCAGGAAGCGGAATGAGTCCACAGAGGTGATGAGGGTGTCAGTCAGGATGATGGGGGGGGAGTGGGGCTGTGTGCTTCCTGAAGTCCACAATAATCTCCACTGTCTTCTGGGCATTCAGCACCAGGTTGTTGTGGCTGCACCAGGACACCAGACGTTCAACCTCCCTCCTGTAGGCAGACTCATCCCCGTCTGAGATGAGTCCAATAACGGTGTCATCTGCAAACTTGATTAGCTTGACAGACTGGTGGGTGGAGGTGCAGCAGTTAGTGTACAGGGAGAAGAGCAGAGGAGAAAGAACACAGCTCTGAGGGGAGCCGGTGCTGATGGTCCGGGAGTCCGAGACATTCTTTCCCAGCCTCACATGCTGCTTCCTGTCCGTCAGGAAGTCAGTGATCCACCGGCAGATGGGATCAGGCACATTCATCTGGGAAAGCTTGCCTTGGAGATGGTCTGGAAGGATGGTGTTGAAGGCAGAGCTGAAGTCCACAAACAGGATCCTGGCGTAGGTTCCTGGGGAGTCCAGATGCTGCAGGATGAAGTGTAGAGCCATGTTGATAGCGTCGTCTACAGACCTGTTGGCTCTGTATGCAAACTGCAGGGGGTCCAGGAGGGGGGCCGTGAGGGTCTTGAGGTAGGAGAGAACCAGGCGCTCAAATGACTTCATGACCACAGATGTCAGAGCCACAGGTCTGTAGTCATTTAGTCCAGTGATCCTTGGTTTCTTGGGGACAGAGATTATGGTAGAGGACTTGAAGCAGGCAGGCACATGACATGCCTGCAGTGAGGAGTTGAAAATGCCAGAAAACACTGGGGCCAGCTCGTTTGCACAGTGTCTGAGGGTGGCAGGAGACACACCGTCTGGGCCAGGAGCTTTTCGAGCATTCAGACTCTTAAACTGCTTCCTCACATCTGCTTCATGAATATGAAGGGTTGTAGTGGGAGAAGGTGGTGTGAAATCCTCCTTGGTGTGGGGTGTGGAGGGAGGTGTTGTAGGTGAAGTGTTTGATGGTGGTGATGGCTCAATGGAGGGGGGAGAGGTGGGGGAATGAGTGTCCAGTACCTCTGGTATGTGCCTAGTTGGTCAAGGGTTCAACCTACAGCAAGATAATGACTCAAAACATAAGTCTGAGCTATGCCAGAACTACATAAGGAAAAAGAACGAGATGGTAAGCTTGAAAACATTGAGTGGCCAGCACAGTCTAAAGACTTAAATCCCATTGAGCTGGTTTGTGATGAACCGGACAGAAGAGTGAAAGCAAAGCAACCCACAAGTGCCACACATTTATGGGAACTTCTGCAACAGATATGGGGAAGAACTTTCTGAAGGATATTTGACTTTTATTGTAGAAAGAATGCCACGGGTGTGTTCAGCTGCCAAAGGTGGCTACTTTGATGAGTCAAAAGTGTAGAATACATTTTGGTCTATAAATTGATTGATTGATGATTTCCCTTTAACTTCAATTGCTTATTTTTACAATGCTTTCATTTCAGAGTGCAATGAGACATTAAACTGCATAGTTTTCAATAAAAAACTGGAAAAATTGTGGTGTTCTAAAACGTTTGACTGGTAGTGCATATTCACGATATTCAAGACAACGCTATTAAATCAGAGTTTGTAGTTCAGTGAGTCCAAATGAGAAAGTGTTATTGCCTGGGGTAAAGTTTGAGGTCAATAAATAATCAGCTAAATAGAAATATAAAATATATGATGACATATTTATGGTCATGAAGTTATAGAGGACCAATTGTGTCTTTAGTCTTCTCCATCTTTTTTCTGCTATCCTTATAACCCAGCCTTAATGTGACAGTTTTACAGACAAGGGCCAATCATGCCGAGAGGAAGGGTGCATCATGAGTCCCTGTGGTAATACTCTGCGGGGAATAGGGGCTTCATATTAAAGGGCATGGCATTCATGCTTGTTTCAGAGAAAAGCTGAGGTAAATGTGGCTGAGATGTCACAGTATGCAAAATGGCATTTGAAATTTATTTTTGATTTACTTTTAGAACCAGTTAGAGCAATTCACGGCACATAAACTTTCAAAAGCTCACACAATGTAGTGGAGTACAGTCAGATGGTGATGTTAACAATCAGTTCTACACACACAAGCATACTGCTCACACTGACAAAACAGAGCTTTAAAACAGCGATGGAGGGAGGGGGGTTACCTTTAATTCTGGCATGTTGACTATTAAGGCTAATGGAAGTTTACAATCAGGTTCATTGGTGTAGTCCATTGGTACAAGATGTGGAGCCAGCTCATGGTATCTGCCATGCAACCTAGAAAAAGAAAACAAACCTTTGATTTTTAAGTCAGTACTTTCAGGGCATATCTGAGATATTCATCAACAGGGACACTAGTCTTTGAGAACAAACTTACTACAATTAAACTACATAAACCTGTCAAAGTGACTGAGTTTCACTGGTAGACTGCTAGGAACAAGTGAGGTTTACTGAAACAAGTAAACCTGTTTAAATTTAACTGTTTTTTCATATATGTCACATACTTCCTCTAATAAAAATGAACAATGTATCTTCTTTTCCAAACTGCATTTTGTTTTCTGAATACTTTTGTGCAATGTCAATAAAGTTTATTCCAAAGAAAGAAACAAGTGTTTTTTAGCACCCTACTATGACCTCTCTTTAGTATCCAGCACTACTAGCCTTGGTCAAATTGATATCAATGAGGAGGACCAAGTACACATACAAGTACATGGAGAAAAAATTCTCAAATGCCTTATTTTGTTTATTTTGTTGTAAAAATAAATGCAAATTAGTAAAGAGTGTCTTGCTAAAAAAAAAAAAAAAGGGCTAATCTAACATCTAGAAAAATTTCATACCGAAAGAGACCAACATTCGACTGGGTTGGATATTGAATGAAGGAGGGAATGGAGCCATTACACTATAAATAGCAGCACTGTACTACACTATGCAGATTTATATGCATTTTGTATATGAAATGAATCATAATGCACATTACGTTTACTGAGTGAAACATCTGTATATCCATTGTATGTCTGTTCTGGCTGCTCAGCTGTCAAACTGCATGTCTTTCAGCAAATCTCTGAATCTTGTTCTAGGTCTGTTATCTATGATTCAAACCAAAATATTACAACAAAATGGTCACAAGTGAAAACTTACAGTATAGTGAAAGGTTACAATGTTAACAAATATGTATATATAATTGGGGTCATACGTCACAGCACTATACCATTAACACTCAAACTCATAGTTGGAAACAATTTTATGATATAAAACAACACAACCGCACACACAAATATATGCATGCCACTTGGTAAGTTACTTGTGTCTCTAGGCCAAAACTCAGCTTTTGATTTACTGTAAATCAGCAAATCAGAAGCAAACAACCCAACCAACTCCAGGAATACCAAGGTAATGTTGGTCATGTATGCGACCTGTAGTGTAGTGATCTATTTTATACAAAGCCACGTGATGAAAGAATGGCATGCAACTTAACATACACTATTAAATGCCAAATCCTGACCCAGTTAAAGCACACACACTCCAAAGAGCAAAGACATACCCCAGGAAAATAAAAGAAAGCCTTATAACAACATATTTGCATCTTCTTATGGTCGGTGTAAGTGGTGAATTTATGTGGTTTAAATGAATGACAGTGCAACATATATCTGCGAGCGATTTTTCAGAATAAAAAGGAAAAAAAAAAACCTCATCAAACTCTTACCGCAGAATTTCTTTCCGAGTAAAAAACGTGCAATCCTGCAGTGAGAGAAAAACAGCATGTGAAAAACAAATACTTTGAATTGAAGGTTTTATAGCGCTGCTCATGATGACAAATCCTTTAAGGTGTAATCGAAATTTGCATAAAATGCTCACAATGACACATCTGTGAAGAATCATTACTGTAAAACGCTGAGCGAGGTGTCTGGTTTCTCCTAAACGATGATGCGTTTAAGTACATGAGAACATAATCTGCTGTTGTCTGACATGCATGTGCTGGCACACGCATTATCCAACGGCTCTACCGGGGGCACCTCAGTTTACATTTGTCTTTTGTATGAATTCTGTCTGAGCTACTCCCCTGGGTGTTAGAAGCAGAGTGCAGTCAGATGAGCTCAAGGGACAGCACCTTTTGCTTTCACTGATACACCTACTAAAGTCAACCTTACCTGCTATGCTCCATAACACGAGATAACAATGTGCTGACACTTAGAAATGGCAATACAGTCATGCTGGTTAAATTATAGCTGTTGAGTTCTAAATTCCCTGGTGAATGAAGCAAGCTGATGCAGTATCCAATGATCTATTTGAGCCAAAGAGAGATTTAAATTCAAGTGATACTCTAAAGATAACAACTGTTAGACAAACAGAAATGGTACTCTAGGAGTAGTTGAAGTAACCAGAGAAGCTCTTGAGAAACTGTGTCCTGAGAGTAGAGTTTCACGGCACATCATCGCTGGCTTTGGCATCAATTATTAAGTCCACGGCGAATCACATGATAAACCTGTGCATATGAAGATGTCTTTCTCCCTGGGAAAACCTGGATTTTTGTTACAGGGAACAAAAGGTCAGATCTTCTCAGATGATCAGTTTACATGATGTCCTCCAGTTTGGAATGAAATCAAAACCTTTTGCTATCTGCTTATCAATATTTAAATAAAAATGTGGCCATAGCTGACGATACTATGGTAGGAAATGGTTTTTTGTCTGTCATAAATTACATTGATGGGGGAACTAGGACCACCGAATAGCTCCTAGATCAGGGTTAGAGTGACTTTCCCCCTTTTCAATAAGTGAGAAAATAAAAAGATAAATAAAATGATGATTTGTGTTATATCAGTCTAACAACAGGAGTGCAATAATCACAAAAAAAAAGATGTTTAATTTTACCGAGATTTTTACTTCACTTAGCCTTCAAAGTTGTCCAGTAATGTGTTTAACTGGCTGCACATAATTAAGACATTAAAACATTATTCACTTGAATGAATTGCTTGAAATCCAGATTCCAAACACAGGTATGGACACAAACTGACGTACAAGCTTACCTGATAAGCATCAAGCTGCTCGTCGGTAAATATCGTTTGTTTATTACCCATCTTGATCAAGTAATTTGTTGCTTGTACACATTCACAGCACTGAATGTCCGAAGCCTTTTCTCAATGAAAGGCATTTAGAAGGTCCGCAGAGACAAAGTCTCCGCACAAGATAAATTTATATCGTTGCAAACTCCTAAAAAAGGGTATTGGTGTCCTTCTAGTCGATGTCCTCCATGACTGCAAAAGTAGATGAAGTGCGTCAAGAATATATATTAATAATAAAGATTTTCAGTTAAGTCGGAGCCAGTGGATGTTGTCTGCTGACCCCAAGGAGTGCAAAGTGATCTGTTTCTCCTCCTTAAGTACCCAAATGGTGTCCACCGGAGTCCAGACAAACCAATGGGACCGGAGCTAAGAAATGAATAAATAAAAAGGCCTACTTGAGAACTAGAAACTGCTAGCAACAGGGATGATGTAACCTCACCTTGGGGCCACTTAATTACACACTAATTAAACATTTTTTTTCTTATTCTGTGTTATATAGTATTACGAACAGGCTATGACTGATATCACTGATAAGATGTAATCTGTGCTTTAATATTGCAACCAGTCCACTTGCTAAATTGTAAAATTTGGGCACTTTTTTGCTCGTTTTTTAAAAAAAAAATATATACATTATTAACCTGCAGTATGCACAGTAAATACAGTGATAAAAGTAATCTTACAGGTGGCTATGCCAATGATATTTAATATTACAATATGTCCACCTGAGATTTAATACAGTACAAGCCCAATATTATATTTATACGTAGAGTAATTACGAGGAGAAAAACTTGTTTTTATGCACCGCTGCTAATTACCATTTGGTACAACGCATAACTATTCTGCTATTTAATATATAGTAGTAGCATACCACAGATACAGAAAGCCCAGCATAGTTATTATCGACGGCACAGTAGCAAGACCACAACTTTTAATTGACCCGAGAACCTGTTGCACGGAAGCGGCATTTAATATATGTGCATTTCTTATTTATATATTTAATTTAGCAGGTGTGCAGCTTCTTTCAGCAGTCTGCACCGCAGATGATCGCCTCCCCCCATCCCTCTGCCGGCTGCGGAGACTGAGGTCCGTCTCATCCACCTGCGTGCTATTTACAGCACGGCAGTACAGTGAGCGTGTCCTGACTGCACACCAGGACAGATGATAATTTCACATTCACCCCTCAGAGCCACTACCTCTCCTAACCATCACACTGGTTAAAAGTGTAGCTCTTTACCGGGTTAGGCAGCTTTGAAGGCAGCAAAGTTGCCCAGGATGGACTCCAAGCGAGAGAAGGACCAAGGTAAGTTGTGATGGGTAGCTTGTTGCTACGTCGCTATGCTAGCCACTAGCTGCTTATGCTAGGTAGCTGTGCTTTCAGCTACAACATAACCCCTTTTTGTTTGTTACACAACATTTTGCTTATATCATCTCATGAGAAAATAAAAAAATAAAACAGACGGGGAACGTTTTTAATTATATTCAAGAACCCACCCACTTTCATCCGGCTGAATCATCCTCATGATTTAATTCACGCAGCCGCTGTCCCACGAATATAGCTAACATGGGCTAACAAAGTCCCTTTAATGCCTCTGCTAACAAGTTGTAACGTTATTGCTGGCCGACTGTGCGGTAATCTAAACATCATGACCTTTCTTTCTGCAGGTGCAGTCCAAAACATTAGTCCCTGCTTACACCCAATCCATTCTCTGTCATATTTAAGGATATAAATCCATGTCTGTCAGTGCTCATTTAGTTTGTAAATAAGTAAATAAAAATCGTGCTGCATATCTGAAAATGTAATAAGAGGATGACCAAGAAAATAACAGAGCCCTACATCAGCATCATTATCATCATCATCTCTGGTCAACCATGATTTCCTTTTACCTCTCTTAATAAGAGCTGGCTGACACTGCCTCAGGGAATCAAGCCAAATATAACTCCCTGGGTTTCTTTTATTTATGCATACAACTGGCAAGATAATACCACCCAGCAGCACATCTGTTTGTGACCCTATCCTCAAGAGGACATCCCAGCGTGCAGCCAGATATGAAATTCAGAAACTGCTTGTCTGATTTTTTTTTGTTTCCTATTAGAGATGATTGCCTGGATTATTTGCTTATACCGTAAGCAGAACAGACACCGTGCTTCCAGCGTTTTCTTTTGCAGTGCTGACTCACGAACAATGACACAGTGGGTGCATGCGAAAAGAAAAATAAATATGCTTTGCTCTGCTGAAGTCTTGTGACTCATATTCTTTCAGATGCAGACCATGAAAAGATAACTGCCGTGCTGCTCAAGTCACGTACGGGGGAATTTGATCTGGAGTCGATATTGTTTCTCAAATTAAGAAACCTCGGTAAGATGGAAATAATATATTAGCATTTCATTCTGCAAAATTTTCATTTCATTTATGATTTAAATTGTATGTCTTGTAGGTATACATGATCTTGGATGCATTGGGGAATGTATAAACCTGGAGAGACTGGACCTCTCTGGAAATAATATCACAAATTTGGCTCCTTTAGCATCTCTACGGCTTCTTTCAGTACTCAATTTGTCTAACAACAGGGTCTCCAATTTAGGTACAATTTCAGAAGAAAAACATTATTTTTTTCTTGCATTATTAAGATGATTACTCTCATGAAAAGGCTTTAAAATTTCTCATAAATTGGTCACTGCTTTTGTATTTCCAGAGCCCCTGCGCACTTGTGACGGTTTACAGAACTTAAATGTGGCTGGTAATATTATATCCAGGTAAGACTAAACAACCACTGAATGTCTTTTTTTTTCCTGCAGGTGATTAAAAATGTGAATATGTCACAAGCGGCTGTGTTACTGACATAAAAGGATAAAAGCTTTATGCATAAGTTACTATGTTGTTAGGCATTTTAAGAGCATGTCTGTTTTGCTTTTCAACAGTATTGAGAACCTACACTGCCTTGTTTCTTTGAGAAAGCTAGAAAATATACGTCTGAAAGACAACACCTATAATTACACTAATCCAGGTAATTTTGGTGACTTTGAACATATTCCAGTGGATGAAAATTCTCTATTAATGAACTCATGTTAAGTTTCTTTATGCCAGTGTGCAGAAACTCTTCATATAGAGCAGTAGTTCTCGAGATGTTCCCCAATATCAAAGTGCTGGATGGTAAGTTTTTTTCCCCCATTCATTCTTTGGACATTTAACTGTTCAACATTAACTTTGTAAGAGTTTCGTGTTTTAGAGAATTAATCTGCTTAAATTGCAGGTGAAAGAGTTGTCGGGCGTGGAAGCGATCTGTATCAGTTATGCAAGGACATTGATGATACCATAAAAGGTATGTTTTTAATGAGCTTGTTGTCACACTTTGTTTGCTGGATCAATTTGGTGATTATGGCACCGCTGATAGTTGTGATGCACTTGTGTTTGCCTTTGCTTGTATAATATACCGAGACTGATATTTACTTCTTTTGAATGATGATTAGCTGGTCTGTACAAGAATGGACAGCTTGTTGAACATCCTGATTGCAAGCCATGGGTGGAAGATAGTTACTGGGAGATAAAGAGATCTAATAATGCCATTATTGAAGAAGCCTATAAGCAATTTAATGGTAAGAGAATATCTGCAAACCTATTCCTAGATATCTAGCTGGTTGCTAACAGTGTTAAGTGCATAGTGTATTCCTTGATTTTTTATGTATTTTTCTTTGTACAGATGTTCTTCATGAATGCAGACTCCTCAACAACAGAGCCACTCATGTGATTTCACAAACTGAAAGATCCATGAGCCTGAAGAAGCAACCAAAACAATATGCCATCTGAGCCGGCCTATTTCGAACACATTCGTGGGCAACATTTATCAACTTCTCTGCTTGTATGATATACCATGGCTAATGTACTGTAGGTTTTTGCAGATTAACCACTCTGTATCCAAATGCTTGACATTTACCATTGCCTGACACACATGCGCTGTCTTGCAGTGTGTGGCATTTGCTGACCTTGTACTCATCCTATGCATTGGGTATTGGACAAAACATGTAGGTGGTGTGAAAACCTTTACCCGTACCGACAGCCCTCAGTTTGGTTCAAAGATGTCTTTACTTGCACAGTGTGCATTTTGTACCATATTGTAGCCTCCATTTATGCTGAGGGCTGCTTTATGCTGCTTAAGATTTTCTATTGGTTCTCAGTAATTTATAGCTTTTTTCCATTTTGCATTGCTGGAGAATTCGGGAAGTTATTGTGTCCCATGCTGTGTGCTTTCTTTGTAAGTTCAATTTCTGCAAAAAGAAAAAGGTGATTTAATGATTGCTTCAGCTGTTTCTACTTGTTTTATACCATAAAGTTTATTATATGTGTAATCAAAATGTGGAAAATACAGTGCGTATGAAGCTTTAATGGTGTACCACATCTTTTATTTTTACTAATATATCTGTATATATTATACAAAACATGTGTGTGATATGTATACAACTCATACATATATTCATACAGACCCATGTTTGCTCACTCTTGACCGATGAACATGATTTTAAAAGATAAAGCAGAAGGCTGTAGCCTGCAGAAGTTGCTCCTTGGTAGATTTGCATGTAAGAAGCGGTCCACTGGCGCCACCTGCAGGCGGTAATAGTGATGCAACGCTAAGCACCCATCCGGATTCATTCACTATTATTACTGTGCTATTTAAAATATAGCCCATATGAGAAGCTTGCATTTAGGTTTAGTTTAATTAAGTCTTTTTTCATTATCTTTATCCAGAAGTTAGAAAAGTAAGACCCAAGAGAGGTCCTGTCTTTGTGTTTTACATTCCATTTGACGTAAAGATGTGACCAGCATACACAGGAGAAATGCTTTCAATACTTTTAGTAGTTCAGTCGATGCAATCATAAGACAATTAAAAACAACAGTAAGTTCAGATTCACCTTTATCATTGGCCGCTTTACAGCACAGTTATTCGGACTTTTTGATAGAGAGTCAGCAAACACTTTATGGGTATCAGCACATTATGAAGTTAAAGGAAATGAAATGGCACATATGACAAATGCCAGAAAACGTCTTTCATGTCAGTAGGACAGAAATAAGGGGTATAATGCGGCAGAAATGAAGGAAGGGGGATAAAAAGTAATGGGAGTAAGAATGTAAAGGAAGCTGTTTTTACAAAATCTGAATGAAGGCAGGAGAAATGAGAAGCTCAAGTGGGAACAAGCGAGAGGAGAGAGTCGTATCACCACTTCCACGTGGGCACACTGGTTTAAATGGTATATATAGAGAGAGAGATGAAGACAAACTGGTATGATTCGAGGTTGTTCACACTCCACACCAGTTGGTGGCGGTAATGCACCATTTCGGGGTGTAAAATACCGCCAACAAAAATAACAAGAAGCTCTACAGCTGCTGTGTCGACCTTGGTTCTTTCAGAATGGCAGGGAAGGCGTGGAGGTCAGCGGTATGTACGCTGAAACTTATGGAAATGTGTCATAATTGCACTAGATTAATTTTGTTTCAGTTCATTAGCGAACACTTATTGTCTGTCCCGCTGACAGCATACCAGAGGCAGAACATCCACTGCTAACTGCTTAGCTGACCGCTAACGCACAGGCTATATGCCTGTAGTTGCTATAGCAACCCGACACGTTTAGCTAGCAGCTATTTAGCCAAGTGTATGTTTAGTCTCTTGTAATGCAATGTAGAAGCAGTTTATGGCTTCGTTGCTCTAGTTGAACATGTTTTTATTAAGGTTGCGTTATGGAAACACATGTCTATCATCTACAGATTGTTAATCTGCTAACAAAGTTGGGTTTATCGATCAATGGCAAGGATAAATTCAAACCACAGGAAGTAAGTTAAGTGTACCTAACTTAAAATACTGTATATCCTTGCTGCACTGGAAAAAGAGCTCGCAGGCAGTTCCTCTCGCTTCTGATGTGACCACATCTGGAATAGGGACTCTGTTTTGCGATCTTTTCCCTAGTCAGGGTTGCCTTCGGCTGTTTGTCTGTCTGCCCGTCTGCCTGTCTCTCTGCCTGTTCACATAGGAGTTTCATGCAGTTGCATTGTTTTACATATTCAGATTACACTGACAATGTAATCGTTTGCAAAACCAATACAAACTTGCCGAACAGCTATACCAGTCAAATATGTTGTACTGTTAAACACAGCAGTGCACAAATTTGGTCATCATCATCTGTTCAGTTCACCTCACACTATACACAGACATGTTTTCAGTGCTTTTTCTTATTTCCATAAATAAACAGCAGAATAGTGTTGGGAGGAAAAAAATCGATTTTTGTTTTATTTTTTTCTCAGTTGTCACGGGTAGTTGGGGCTGCAAAGAATGAGACTCCACAATCCAGGACTTTCATCCGTGGGGTATTTATTTTTCCTTGTAAAACTACAGCCTTTTTTGTGTCATGGTTTTTGCTGTAACTTCGAGGTTACATTAAATTTGAACGACCTCATCAGTGTGCAATAAAACTTGTGTGTTTTCCTGCCTCACAGATTCAGACTGTCACTTTAATCCCCGGTGATGGGATTGGTCCAGAGATCTCCAATGCTGTCATGAAGATATTTGAAGCAGCTAAAGTTAGTACTGAAAAACAGTTAAAAAAAATCATTAACATGCATATTTATTTTTCAGATTTTATCAGAGAATAATATAATGCTTGAGCACTGATACCACATAAATCATATAACAATAGAAATATAATTAGTATAATTGTAGATAACAAAGTTTCTGGAAATAAAGAATGAATTGAATGTGCTTTTGATAAAGGCACCTATTCGATGGGAAGAGAGAAATGTTACAGCCATTCGGGGACCTGGTGGAAAGTGGATGATACCTCCAGATGCCAAAGAATCAATGGACAAGAACAAAATTGGCCTGAAAGGTAACCTGATTGATTTATCTATATGTGTGGGGGGGGTTTTAAAGGGAAAGTTGAACAGTAGGACAGTTCTAGATAATGATGTGTATATTGGGAATATGTACGAATCTCTTTATTCTGGGAACTTCACCCTCATGTGTTCCCACATCAGCAGCTTGGAAATGAACTTTTATTAGGGGCATTAATTAAATTTGGCATTCTTAAGAGAGCAAAACTTCCAAACCATTTATCAGGTTTTTGGATATATTCTTTTGGTTTGACATGAAATATTTTTGAATTCTTTAACAATCTAAAGGCCCTTTGAAGACACCAATAGCTGCTGGCCATCCCTCCATGAACTTGTTGTTGAGGAAAACCTTCGACCTCTATGCTAATGTGCGGCCCTGCGTGTCCATTGAGGGCTACCAGACCCCCTACACTGATGTGAACCTGGTCACAATCAGGGAGAACACCGAGGGAGAATACAGTGGAATTGAACATGTTGTAAGACCTTTATTAACATTACCTTTTCACAAGCTTTCTTGTAATTTCTTTAAACAGTTTTCAGGGATAGTTCTCTAGGCTTCTGGAAGAACATTCAAACCTTTTCTTTGGATGCTGGTTGAGATGATCCTACAATGCTTTGGAAATGTTGAGGTCCAGGCTCTGAGGAGGCCAGTCCATGACCGATAGTGTTCCACTGTATGTTTTTTCCTATCCAGTATACATTTACTGCATTGGCGGTGTGTTAGAGTAGATTTTTCCCATATCATATCATTTGCAATCATACCGGTATAAAATTTTTACATCATATAAAAATGTTATATCATGATATCGTTGCTAAAGCAGTGACAGTTGTATAACATCCCTGGTGTGGGCATCTGTGAGACACGCTTGGGCACGTTAGAGAAAGAGTCAGTTTCGGCCTCTGATTATAATTTCCTACAGAAAAAAACAGTGCTTCTTAAAAAAACCAACTTTTCTGAAAATTGTTTCTACTTACGTTGGACGCAACAAACACATTTCACCACTTGAGTACAACCTGAATACGAATGAGGAAATAGTAACTTTTGCAACCCAAAAGTAAACAAATGTCCCAACTGAACATTGCTTGCTAGTTACACTCCATATGACAGAAAGAGAAATGACTGAAATTACCTGTTAATAGGCAGCAATTATGATGCCAGTCCAAACATGGAAGTGGTTAAAAAACTCGAGCCCAGCTACGTCACCCCAGGTAGAAAATATTGATCAGTTTTATTATTTGACAGTATTGTGCAGCTACTCATGAGTTACAAGGTTTAGTTACTGGTACATTAGTTGTTGTTAAACTAAAGTGTTAGGCAGTTATTTATACTTTACATTTCCAGGGAAAACACTCCATGGGTTACTTTTGTACTCATATTTAGTTTGTCTCAGGGTCACAGGTGGGCTGGAGGCTATCCCGGCTGTCATAGGCCGAGAGGTGATATATACTCTGGATGGGTCCCAAGTGTGTCACAGGGCAAACACAAAGAGACAGACAACCATTCACAATCAAATTCATACCCAAGGGCAATTTAGAATCACCACTTAACCTAACTTCACTAATTTCACGTGTGGGCTCTCTCTGGGTACTCCTGCTTCTTAACAAAGTTTAAAGACAACAAAACACTCCTCTGAAAATGGTCAAGGACAAAGACTGAACATTGGCTGCTTTTTCACACATTTTCAGTCCAAAGATACACTTTGAAAGATATTCAGAAAACTTAGAGAACTACTGGTCAAGACCACTTTAAACATCTGAAGTAAAATATAAATTACCTAGCAGGGACCACATCTTCATTTAGGTTTGACAGCATTTCTTTAAGATAACAGCAGATGGCGTAAGCGTGAATTGAGACTGGGGAAGGCCTCAGAAGGGATTGGTGGTGGGTCCCAAGCCAGTCAGATCCCCATGTACTAATGAGAGGTGAATTAATTTGGAAACAGGAGGCAGGATAGGGCACGAAAACAATAACAAACAGCTTGCAGTGCAGGCGGTTCATATATGAGGTGTGGTCCCACTCCTGAAATTTGGATAAATTATCTCCAAGTAATGGGGAGTGGCTCAAGACATTTGCACAGCACTGTAGTCGTGTTCACTGTTCATTCTTTTTATTTCAGATTGTTGATGGCGTTGTACAGAGTATTAAGCTCATCACCGAACAAGCCAGCAAACGCATTGCAGAGTACGCTTTTGAATATGCAAGAAACAATCAGAGAGCCAGTGTTACAGCTGTTCATAAGGCGAATATCATGTAAGTATATTTTAGCACAAGGTAAGTCATTTGCCATTGTGAAGCTGCTTGGTGAAACTACATTTTTGCTTCTATTTTTTTCATTTAGGCGCATGTCAGATGGACTTTTCCTACGAAAATGTAGAGAGGCCGCTGAAAAGTACAAAGATGTGAAATTCACTGAGATGTACTTGGATACCGTGTGCCTTAATGTATGTCCCAATAGCTTTTGTGGTAAATATGTTTTAGATGGCTATAAAAGAATGCTTTGCTGTATTCTTGTTTTAAATTCCTTATTCATCCAAACTTACAGATGGTGCAGGATCCCACACAGTTTGATGTACTAGTGATGCCAAATTTGTATGGAGATATCTTAAGGTACATAACTGTCACTAGTAAATCGCTTATGTTAAAATACTCATAAGAACAAGACAAATTATGAGTCTTTTCTTTTGCACTTTATCAATCAAAGACGACATTTTTCAACTGTGGCTCACTAGGAAAAAGGGAGGTAACAGAATGAACAGGAGAGTGCTGAGGAGGTGGATCCTGACTGTTCTAAATGAAGAAAAAAGTGTAATTAAATCCTATGTTTTCATACCAAAAATACAGTAGTAGTAGCACCTCTAAACCTAGTGTCTCTAACAAAAAACTTACAACATAACTGTGTTAAACTGACTCCTAACTGGTCTTTCCAATGGTCAAAAGAAGGTTACAGAGGCAGTATAGTAAATATAGTAAACCCTATTCTTGTAGCCAACACCAAACAAAACAGTGAGGAGTTACTCACTCTAAGTCACAGCCTGCTTGAATGAAAATTGGATATCCCTTTAAACAGCTGTGATGTTTCGTGATGCAGCTTGGTGGTGCATAAGATCAGACATTTGTCCAGCCTGTATCAACAGTGGTTAGGTGGAGCAAGAGCAATCCATGGAGGTACTCATTGTGAACAAGAATACCCCTGCACACACTAGTTAGCATACAAAACAGAGAGCTGAAACACACATGGGCGACAGCACAATTGTCTGGAGTTGTAACAAAGCAACAAAAATATTGACACAATATTAAAAATATGATTGCTCATTCATGTTATGAATTTATGTTAAATCCAGTATATGTTTTATGAAATCTAAAGGTAACCCAATGTGTTTACCATTACAGTGATCTTTGTGCCGGATTAATTGGAGGTCTTGGAGTGACTCCTAGTGGAAACATTGGTGCAAATGGTGTGGCCATATTTGAGTCGGTATGGGGTCATTTTTGTAAAGTTTCAGATACATGATCAACATACAAGTTGCACAGAAAATCCACAGTCTATTTGTGTTTGTTGTTCTTTAAAAAATATCAACTTCTTCTGTAAAATCAGGTTCATGGAACTGCTCCAGATATAGCAGGAAAAGACTTGGCTAACCCCACCGCCCTGCTGCTCAGTGCAGTCATGATGCTGCGGCACATGGGTCTTCATGGGCATGCCAAGAAGATTGAAACTGCCTGTTTTGACACAATTCGAGACAGAAAGGTAATTACTTCTTTTCTGGAGAATTGCAGTTTGGGTTATATGTTGCACACCTGTTTTCTAATTTATAATGCTTATGTTATTCATCTTCAAGGTTCTGACCAAAGACCTGGGAGGGAACTCAAAGTGCTCAGAATTCACAGAAGCAATATGTCAAAGAATGAAGGATATGGACTAAAAGGACATTAGTGAGATCTGTTTGTTAATTGTTAGGGTTTTGGCCACTTGATCATATCATGCTGTATCCGCACATTTCAACCAAAAAAGAAAGAACTACTCAGGAGTTTGAGATCCTGAATGTTTTATTTTTCTCTCTGCACAATCCAAACGACTGTGTTAACAGCAGTTTGTGTATATGTAATATGCATATGTGATATTCCTGTGTAATCAGTGGTGAATATTATCTGTTTATTGGTGAAATGTATTCAATGTATTTGACAATGGTATTTGAAGACACGGCCACAAATTCCACTTGACAAACAAATCATATGCTAAGAAGTCAAACTCTGCTTCACATTTAGTTGCTTAGATAATCCATCTGTAAACGCATTAGAGATTTTTTCACTAAATATTTTTTTGAAAACTTACTGTTTGCTTATGTAATTATTGTAAAATTGATATTACACTGACATCAGAAATGCCATAATTTTTATTCAGTGTTATTCAAATGACTCTGATAGTTGTTATAACTGATTTCTGGGTAGAAGCATGTCTTTCTCTTCAATGTTATAAAGCACTTCCACCAATTTTCCTGTCAGGCAAGATGATTGGTATCATTTTAAAGAAGTCAAAATCAGTGTTGGCAAGGTAAAAGTTGCATTAAAATGGTGTAACTTTAAACTTATTAAATAAAATGCCCTTTAAACACTATGTGTGGTTCTCTTTTTTTCATTCTGCAGAACAGATGCAATAGTTTTGAGCCACCCCTCATTTCTTTATAGTATGCAGTGAAAATGGGAAATAGGTTCAATTATTTATTGAAATGTGCAAACTTACATGGAAATACAGGATATAAGGTAAAAACTGTTTATACAGCTCAAATTGGTATGGCCGCAACTCTCTTAGGCAAGTGTTCTTGTAATTTATTTAAATAGTCTTCAGGAATATTTCTCCAGCCTTCTTGAAGGATATCTCAAATCTCTTCAGATTTGATCTCTTTGTTTCATTCTGTGTCAAGATGATATCACACTGCGTCAAGTACGGTTAGGACCGCACCCTTGGGAGGCCAAACCCAATTGAAAGGTGTTTTTTGTATTTTGTTTTTTCTGTCTAGGAATTCTTTTACTACATTGGATCATTGTCATGCTGAAAAATGAAGCCATTGCCAAATACTTTCCAGATGCTCTTGGACTGTGAATCAGACTCCAATAGTACACTTCTGCATTCATATTTCCATGAATTTTGGAAAGATCCTCCAACACCAACGGCTGAAATGCAGTCCCAAAACATGACAGAGCCTCCACTGTGTTTTTCAGGTGGCTACAGACACTCACTGTTGCACCTCTCTCCTAACCTTCATTCTACATAGTGATGATTTGAACCACAAGTGTCAAATTTGGATTCATCATACCATAACACCTGTAACCACAAATTTTCAGTAATCTGACCACTCAAGAACACTTCAAAAAATTACAAGAAAGTCTGACTCACTGGAACCAAAATAAAAAGAAATGAGAGTTGGCTCAAGACTTTTGTGCCGTACTGTAATTACATTTTATGCGTGTTCACAGGGGATGAGATGAAGGAAAATGACACATGATTGATTTCATACTAACAGTTACACAGTAGAAAGTGACTTTATCCTTGATAAAGGCTCTCTATAACTTTGCAGTACATCTCTAAGACAACTGGACGGCGAAGCTTCATTGTAGGACCTGGAACAAGAAAAAAGTAAATCATTTATAGATCTCTGCAATGTGCAACTGATTCAATACAACTTGCACCTGTATTGTGTTACATGGTCTTGATGTTATGGTATACCAGCATAAACCTTTATTGTATAGTATTAGTCTTTTTTAACAGTGTTCTGCTGAATTTACCCAGCTCTCCTCCAGAAACAGAGAAGTCCTTCCTCAGAATGGTCCATTTTTGTATGCGTTGGGCGTTGGAGGTGGCTGCAGAGTTGACTCTGTCAATCCCCTTTTGAATTGCCTGGTACACTTCTTTGTCTTTACCACCAGTTATGTCAGACATTTTGGTTGCTTGGCTGCCCAGCTGTCTGCAAAACTCCACAGCTTCCATACTGAGTTCCTCTGTTGGCTCCATGGTTTCGGTATTGCTACAACACTGAAAAAAGGGATAAATCCCCAAATCATATACATAGAAATTATGACTATAGGTTTAAATTGATAATTGTCATACCTGTAAGTGAGAAAGGCATTTAACAGTTCTCTTGTCATTATTCATGCTTTGTTGCTGAAAAAATTAGAACAATTACAGCACATTACCTTTAAGGTTAAAAGCATGGACAAAAACTTCTTTTTGTCTCCAATCAGCATGGCGTTGCTGATGATGGGTAGCTCCTTCTTTACTGCTTCTTCTATGGGAACAGGTGGAACATTCTCTCCTCCAGCAGTGATGATCAACTCTAAATGTAAGGAGTAGACAACCTGACATTTCAGCTGTTTGTGACTCACTTCACAGAGAAAGAAGTCTTATTTTTGCCCAGAACATCATGCTCTTTCTACAATGTGAGTCAGTGACCTGAAATGTCCAATTGCACTCTCACAATAGTCTTGTTTGATGAGATTATGCTACCTTTTATCCTTCCTGTGATGTACAAGAAACCCTCTTCATCAACCTTCCCCAAGTCCCCAGAATGCAGCCATCCATCTTCATCCAAAGCTTCTCTTGTTTTGTCTTCCATGTTGAGGAAACCCATGAAAATGTTGCGTCCCCAAAAGCAAATTTCTCCTGTCCCTTCACAGTCTACATTGGCCAATTTGTATCGACAGCCAGGCACCACTTTTCCACAGCTATAGGTCAAAAAAGGAGTTTTCTGTGTCTTAGACTTTATTACAATTAAACATAAGGACCACAAACATCACAAGTAATTTTTTACAATTCTTGATTTTGAAAAAAACTTCTTTTTTTTTTTACCTTGGCAGTTTATAAGCTTTTGGACCTGACATGAAGTGAGGTCCTGAGCTCTCGCTCATGCCATAGGCTTCATACAAGCGGATGTTCAGGCCCAGGAAAAACTGCACTGTTTCACTACTGATCGGTGCTGCTCCTGAAAAGAACTTCTGACAGCACGACAGGCCCAGCTCATTCCGAAGCTTCTGCAGCACAAGGCTGTCAGCCACGTAAAAAAGGAACGGTTTTTCATCATTCCTAATAAAATTGCAAATGAAACTTTTGAATGAAATCATCTCTTCTGGGAAAATTCAACTATTTACACGTATATGCACATTTTATAAATAATTATTGAGAATCAAAACTACTCACTCATGCGTACACTTTTGATTTGTTTCCTGGCTGACTGACATTGCCCATGTAACCAGTTTCTTTTTCAAATATCCACACTGACTAATCTCCTGTTTTATCTTCTCCATCATTTTCTCCCATACCCGAGGGACACCCATGTGGGATGTTGGGCGAGCCTCCCGAAGTGTAGTTATCAAGCTTCCCTATAGAGCAAATGTGAATGTGAAAAAGAATGAAGGGGGGAGGAGAACATCATTGTGGGTGTGGGAATTCAGTCTGCACAATACTGCATTTTTACAATATCTTATTCAAATTATTACCTCCACAATTACTAAAATTTTTATTTTTATCTGAGCCATGAAAGTGCACCTATTTTCATGTTAAACATCTTGTAGTAATGATTGCTGTCAAAATGCATATTCTTGTGACACATGTTAGAATCAGATGATCAAATATTTGTAACTACTTACCTTTAAGGCATCTGGCTGTGCAAAGTATACCAGCTCACCCCAGTGGATGCCTGTCCAGAGATCATAGATCTGAGCAGCAATGTGGCTGAGAGGCAGGTAACTGACTAGTGACTCTTGTTTAGTGTCGGCTGGCTGCATTTCTCCAGCCCTGCTGGCATGAATGGCCGTCCATGTGATCTGTAAATTCATTCAGTGCAGAAAATTGTTTGTTGTACCTCAAACAACAACACATTTCTGAGGTATTTTTATGTTTTTGCATTTGATCTTCTTTGCTTTCAAGTAGCATGTCATAGTTACAATAATAAGATTTGTTAATAGACATTATGCATACAAGCACACATTGATAGCCACATGAAAGCTTACATTGTCATGACTGAGCATGACTCCTTTCGGCTTGCCTGTGGTGCCAGATGTGTAGATCAGAACACAGCACTGGTTAGCTCTCTGACTGCTGATAATGTCATCCAATTGTTTTTCAGAAACATCCAGGCCCAGCTCCATGAACTCCTCCCACTACCCAAAAGCAGAAATATACCATTTGGAACACAGGCTCAACAGTCATAGTGGTCTGTATCATTTTATGTGCTGTCCTGAGGACTTACAGAGTAGAGATTTGAGATCTTCTGCTGGACCTGTCCACTGTACTGCACTATGGCTTTTAAATTGGGTAGTCTGTCACATATCTGTAATAGCAAGGGAGAAAAATTTTCCACAGATGTTTTCGCGGTGGAATTAAACCCACTGCATGTGCATATAATTGTATAGTACCTGCAGTATCTTCTCCAGTTGCTTCTGATTTTCTACCACAATAATGTTGGCTTTAGAGTCACTAGCCACATAATGGCACGCGTCTGGTGAGTTTGTGGCATAAATTCCTGCCATTATTCCTCTGTAAGAAACAAAACAGGCTGTTACAGATGTAGGAAAAACAAAGAAGTTATTGAATGTCTCACTGCAACAGGAGAAATACACCTATACGGTATTTATGTGCAGTGATTGGCTGAGTCCAATTAGTGCTTAATCCAGGTCCGGTTGTTGATGTGTGATGTGCACTTCTCACCCTGCCATGATTGCACCGACTGCAGAGAAGAACCATTCTGCTGAATTGAATCCTAGTATTCCCACGCCATGGAATCGCTCTAAACCCAGCTGCACATATCAACAAAATTTTGGACTTTTCTTTGTAAAAGTCTGATCATTGACAGTGTAATCTTGCACATACCTAAAATGTAATTAGTTCTTTTGATTAATATACCTTTAGAAAGCTCTTGGCTGTTCTCCGGCACAACTGGTAATACTCTAGGAAAGTTATCTTTTCCCATTTGTTGTTCTTCTTGCTGGCAAGTGCATGCTTGTTTCCATATTTTTCAACTGAGGCTTTAAACAACTGGTGAACTGTGTTGGGTTCCTCTGCACATCCTTCTTCTATTCTCAGCTTGACTGAACCTCTAGCATCAGTGGTCCAAAGAGAATGGGCTGGAGCAAGAGGTGTGCTGGCAAATGCCTGACTTACATCTATTTGTCCTGCGATAAGAAAAAAAATCAAATCTGAAATGCAAATGCAATCACAGGGCACTAACTAAAAGTCTTCTTATTCAGTGCTCATAACTCACCTATAAAGGTGAGCTCTTCACTATCTGTCTGCGTGTGTTCCGTGGTCTTCTGAGCTGGCGACATCACACTGAAACACACAGAGGAAACACGGGCTACAAGCACACTCGCACGCACTCCACCTCAAATTCTGGCAGGGTTTCATTTTAGCTTTGTTGACCCAACACAATGTCGGGGCTTTGCCACAGGAAAAGCCCCCTTGCTTTGTTTGTCAAAAAAAACAACAACAACTGTCTGCTCCCACTCGTCAATATTGTTGTCATGGTAGATGGGGAGGAGCCATTGCAAATCAATATAAAGACTGATCCAAACATTGATCACATTTCTGTCCCAATGATGATGACAATGTATCCAAAGAACAAAAATAATCAAAATCAACTCAAATTAACACATCTGGATGATTCTGGAACAGCGCATCCTTGATCACCATAATAAAAACACACATGAGTAAAATCTTTGTGAGGAATTGGGACTTGTGGACTCAGTGCCAAGGCTGGGTGCAAAACTATATTATAATATGAGGAACATTCATTCAATAACTCTGGCAGAAGTGACTAAGTGGTTAAGCCATCACCACATTTTTGCACTGTGGTGAATATGCATGCATACTGGTGAAAGTATTAGAAGCTATCCCACAGTTAAGATGTTAGAAAAAAGGTGAAGGCAGGTGAAAGAAAACAAAAAACAGTTTATCTTAAATTGCTTACCTATCCTCAAGTTGATGATCGACCTTCTTTTCCATTCTGATCTTGCTCAAAAATCCTCCTTTCAAAACTAGGACAAACGTGATTTATGGGAATATACTGGATTAAGAAAACAAAAAAAACCTCAAACAAACTCTAATTCAGCAAGCCTTCCCAAGTCGCTAAAGGTTGTGAAACAAACAGGAAAGACCATGTGGGTAGTGCATTGGAATCAGTTGCTCAAGAACATGTCCCGAATTCAAATCACCTTCGCTTTTCACATGTAAAACAGCCTTTCCCAATTCACACAATGACACGTTAAAAACTTAATCACACCACTCTGCATTTAATTTTAATCAGGTTTAATGCACATGAGTTACAGGGTGAAACAGGCTTTAGCATTCCTGAAAATGTAATAAAATGTGGAATTTCAGAGCACCTAATCTGCAGTAAATCTGTCAATAATAAACAACAAGTACACACATTTGTAGCTTACATAACAAATATTGCAATTATATGGGACGGAGTATTGTTTCTGTTTTGCCAGACGTGTGGGTGTGATTAAAGAATATTCTAGAGAAGGTTAGATGACATTTACAAAGCAGGCTGTATCTTATTAGAGATCATACATGCTATATTTGTTCCTTTTTTTCTGCGAAAGCCCTTGCCCCACTGGCCTCATATGTATCCATTCGAAAAAGTAGGTCACGCTATATAAGAAGGAGATCTAGTAACCTCCACCCCTCCCTCGTCCCCCTGCTTGGGTCCTTTCTAGACTCCTCTCTCTCCGCCAACGAAACATCCGGTCCCGCTTCTCGAAGCTCTCCAGAAAGTTCTGCACTGCAACGCGGCTATAAGTACCTCCCACTTTCCCTCCGCACTCTCACAGCAAAGGCGACTCAAAGCTTGGGAGGCAGCAACTGGAAAGTAAGGCATTAAGACTTCAATTTCAAATAATAATTATCTTTCTCAGGAAGAAATACCAGCAGTTTCATTTAAGGTTGACTATAGCCAAGGTGAATATGGGCGACATGCACATGTCTTTTAATGCCGGTTGTATAGCTTTCCCGTAATGTGTGAGGCATACTGAAATTTAGCAGTCCGTTAACGCTGGGTTTAACGAGATAAAACCGAGGTTAGCCGCTGTTTTGCAGCTAGCGTGAGGTTTGCTCTTTGTTTAATATTAGCTGTCAGTGTGTTTCAAGCTGTAACCTTGTGTGTAACGTGTTCGTGGTGTGTGTTATTTTCTCTTTAGGACAGTCACCATGGTTCACGAAACCGGCTACTACGATCTTCTGGGTGTCAAACCCAGTGCTTCACAGGATGAAATCAAAAAAGCCTACCGAAAACTTGCCTTGAAATATCATCCTGACAAGAATCCAAACGAAGGAGAGAAGGTGAGTTTTAAAGGTGTTTTATTGTAGCAGTTCAGCCCTTTACGTGCTACTGTTAAAGCCGCTTCTAATTTTAAACCGGCTACTTTAAAGACCAGTGGGAACTTTCTGGAATGATCTATGCGCAGCTGACTGTGTGTGGCTACAGGAAGACCTGCACGCTTGAACTGACTTGACGTTTTTGGCTACTGTGCGAAAGTAATATTTAAAATTAAATGTGCTGTTATTGTATTCTATTTTATTCATCATTTATGTGACTTTTTTAAGTAGCATTGTCACAACACAAGTCGTACGTTAAGTAAGCCTAATAAAGGATCGAAGCAAAGAAACTAGCACAAGTTATAATCGACTTACTATGACCTGGATGACTGAAAATCTACACAAACTCAAGTTATAGCTGTAGTGGAGTCACTCATTCTGGCTTTTAAAAGTAATTCAATTATTTGTTTTATATCTGCAGTTCAAGCACATTTCTCAAGCATATGAGGTGCTGTCAGATCCAAAGAAGAGAGACTTGTATGACCAAGGAGGGGAACAAGCCATCAAAGAAGGAGGGATGGGTGGCGGAGGTTCTCCGATGGATATTTTCAATATGTTCTTTGGAGGTGGAGGACGAATGCAGAGGGAGAGAAAAGGCAAGTTGGCTCATTGAGTTCTCAAGCTAGATTAAGTTTGAAGTGTTGTGTATTCCTGGCATTTATAACATGAATGTTGTGCTTTTTTCTTTTTTTTTTTGTCCTTTAGGGAAGAATGTGGTTCATCAGCTTGGTGTCTCACTAGAGGAGATGTACAATGGTTCAACAAGAAAGCTCGGACTCCAGAAGAATGTCATTTGTGAGAAATGTGAAGGTGAGTACCAACTTAATTGGAGAAACAAAAATACCAGTGTTTGGAGTAATACAGAATATTTAATTCCTTTTTTCCTTCTCATCATAGGCTATGGTGGCAAGAAGGGTGCTTTGGAAAAGTGCACAAACTGCAAAGGAAGAGGAGTGCAAATCAGGGTACAGCAGGTGGGACCAGGCATGATTCAGCAGATCCAAAGCATGTGTCCAGACTGCCAGGGACAGGGCGAGAAATTTAACTCAAAGGATCGCTGCAAGAACTGCAATGGGCAGAAAGTAGAACGCAAGAAGAAAATCCTTGAAGTTCATATTGACAAAGGTAAAGCCCTCACCTATCTGAGACATCTGTATTATAAAAATGCTTTTCTTGTTGTTTTCAAAAGCAGGTTTAGCTAATGATGCGTCTGTTGTGCAGGTATGAAAGACGGTCAGAAAATTACATTCCATGGAGAAGGTGACCAGGAGCCTGGCCTGGAACCTGGGGATGTCATCATTGTGTTAGATCAGAAGGATCACCCAGTTTTCCAGAGACAGGACAATAACCTAATAATGAGGATGAACATCAAACTCGCCGAGGCACTGTGTGGATTCCAGAAGACCATTCAGACTCTAGACAACAGAACGCTTGTTATCAGCTCACAACCAGGTAAGTGTTTGAATTCAGCTGGCCTTGAGTGCTGGCTCGTCTGGTGAACGATTGTGAACAATGGTAATATAGATTACAATATTGAATTTTTTTTTTTTTTTTCTTCAAATCAACAGGTGAAGTCATTAAGCACAATGATGTCAAATGTGTTATGAATGAGGGCATGCCACTTCACAGAGATCCCTATGAAAGGGGACAGCTTATTATTCAGTTCCAGGTAAGTTGAACATCATTTCAACAGTGTAACACAATTCTGGATTTAAACTGAAGCCACAGGGTGGGAAACATTTTCAGCTGACTTAAATTCATTTTATCCTGCAGGTGGAGTTCCCAGAGAAAAACTGGCTCCCAGAACATCTGATGTTCCAGCTGGAAAGACTTCTTCCGCCCAGAGATGATGTGATGGTCACAGATGACATGGAGGAGGTAGAACTTTGCGAGGCCGATTTGCAGTCACAACAGAAACGCTACAGTGGCGAAGCTTACGAGGAAGACGATGACAATCCCAGAGGTGGCGTCCAATGTCAGACACAGTGATTGTAGTCCAAGTCTATATGTAGAGCATGTGTGTTTTGTTTTGTAAATGGAAAGGTTTAACCCATGCCTCCGGTCCCTTTCATTAAGTAATACACTGTAAATTTGTGACATCACATTTAAAACTGTTGCCAATCCTTTTTTTTTTTTTTTTTTATTATAAATTAAACTCGGGACACAAACATGTAAGTGGAGTAGGGTGCACCTAAAGTTGTCAGTGGTTTGTTTGGGTTTTTTGTCTGTTTTGTGCATGTTATGTTCTATTTAAGTGTGTATTTTGTTTGTTTTCTGAAATTAACAGCACAAATGTCTTCATATGAACCTAAATGATGACTTGTATGCTTTCTGTGAAGGTGAAATTCAAGTCAAATGCTTTTTTTTTTTTTTTTTTTTTTTTTTTTTTTTTGTACAATAAATACCCAGAATGCTTAAACTTTTATTGCTGTCTTTATTTACTGAGATTTGCGTATTAAATTCTGCCAGTAACTTGTCTACAAGTTAAAATTTGTATGATTACTAGCCATTGAACACCATTTAATCAATGGGAAGATTAGTAAAAAGGCACTGCTTAAATTCAGACATTACGTTTCCGATGTCCATCTAATGTTGCTTCCTCCTAAAAGAGCAACCTGTGGAACAAAAAACATAATTACTTGATCTGTTTTCACATCTCAATTATGCACAGTTCAAAGGCCCCAGTATACCCGCCACTGGTTGCGTTGCACGGCAATGGTAATGCATTACTGTTGCATCTAATTATGCTTACCGTGGCAGCAGGTATCTGCTGCAGTATACTGAGCCCACAGTATAACTACCTGATAATACCTCCACATCAGAGCTGATATGGACGCCAAAAAAGCATAACATATAAGACTTCTTTCAAAGGTTCATTTTTTTTTTTTTTTTTTTTTTTTTCCCCCCCATAATCATGTTTTTCAAATTGTTGCAACATCTCTGAATCTGAGCTCCTTTACTGTTATTAAAACAGCAGTAAAAACCACCACATTTGTGCACTAGTCTTCAACCCGGCTGCAGGGGTGATGACAATATTCCAGCTTACATAAAGTACCACTGGTAGAAATGGTGGCTTTGTTGTACAGTACGTTTTGCCAGGTGCCACACAGCAGGTATAATGGTGCCCATACACTTACGATCAAGTATTTACGTCTCTATCGGTACAGACTGTTCTGGATGTTTTACCCTCTGTTAGTCTGGCCTTTCCTCCTTTGGGCTGGCACAGCACTGTTGAGCATCCCACACAAAGTACCACTGTCTGTGCATGACTGAACACGGTGGTGATCTTGTAGCAGCCTGCAAAGAAATGGTGTTAAACATTTACTGTTACCTTTCTGTGCTTGCCATATATGTAAAACATGATTAAAAGAGAGCCATGGAACATGTGAATAAGAAATGGCTTAAAATCACAGCAGCTGCATAACTTATTACTCTTTTATGAGGACTTGCAGCGCATGTGTATTTTGAACTAAACTAGATCCAATCAAATACTGTATTTGTGTGGGACACATTGCTAACTGTAAAGCAGATTTTATGTGACCTTCCCAACTCCCTTGAAACTCACCCCAATAACTTTTAAAACTATTATTTCAGTTGCTGCTCTGCATAGTTATCAATTGCCTTTCAGTGCAAATGAATCGTCAACTGGCTCATGACATTTTAAGCTATAGTCAAAAACAAAAAACAAATACTGAGAGTTGAGAGTTTTTAGAGGTTTACGAGCCTTTCCTTTTATCTCTGCCAATTTGAACAAAATCTGCTTAACTTGTGTTTTTTTGGTGACTTGCAATTTTCTACCATGGCCGTAGTAGGCAGCAAAAGACTGGAGCATATAAACCTGCAGGAGTGTGCAACTTTTCTTCTCAATTGCTTTACAGAAATAGCTATCTTTATAGAACTGCCTTTTGAAAACTAGATCCAATCAAAATGTGAAACACTATGTCCATATGTAGGATCAAAGGAAATAATAAAATGCTGTTAAGACCCACATAAAGAGGGACATCTGGTGACCATATAGTATTGTATAAAATTTATTGTATACCTGGGCATTTCACGTCCATAAAGTAGGAGTTGGGACTCTGAACAAGTCTTTTCTTTTTATGTTGTCGTCTCTCATGGTCAAGTGACGGGTGGAGAAGGTCTCTGGCCAACTGAAATGAAAAGAAAGGTCCAGACAAATAAGTGGGATAAACCGTGTTTTAACTTTTTAGCTCACTTTGGTAAACCTTCTTTTAAACATTAACTATTGCATTTACATCTTAAGTAAGCACCACAGTTATTCTTGTGTACTAGAGGTGATTCGTTAAACGCAAAAAATGCAGTCGTGAAAGTTTGCAGGCGATGACTACTTTTTGGTCCGACATGACTACGTTATAAGTTACATCACACAACTACTAGTTTCATACCACGGTGTTTCAGCAAGTAGTCGCCACCCGCCGTCAGCTATCGTTAGCTAGCTAACCCTCACTCCATGTGTTGCTGCTGCAACAATGTCAACAACACAACTGCGAGGCTTCACGGTGTAAACACGGTAGGCATCGTCTCTGAAATGCACGTATGGACCTACCATGTTGAAAAAAGCATACAAATTAATACGAAACTTTGTAACTTACAGGCATTTTCGCTGTGCAAATCTCTGCGCATACGTGTGCCGATTAAACAGATAGCATCTCAGAGCACAGCAGCGGGGAATGACTCGAATCTTACAGTGTGCTGAAAATGGTGAAGACAATAAAAATAAAATAAAATAAAATAAAAAATAGAAAAAATAAAACTTGATTTTAGGTTTCCAAATATACTATATATATTTTATTTCCCCAAAAATATAGAATATTTTAGTATACTAAACATTTATAATATCTTCGTATTAGGGTTATCACTTTAAAAAAATAAAATTATATATACACTAGTCAAAGGTTTGGGCACACCTTCCCATTTAATTATTTTTAAATTTATTTTCATGACTATGAAGATTGTAGATTCTCACTGAAGGCATCAAAACTATGAATGTATTGAAAAATTATGTAGTGAACAAAAAGTGTGAAATAATTTATAACATATTTTTATATTTTAGAGTGTTCAAAATAGCCTTTGCATACTATCTGCATTCTCTCGATGAGGTTCATGAGGTAGTCACCTGAAATGGTTGTCCAACGAGATGCTGAGCACTTGTTGGCCCTTTTGCCTTCACTCTGCGGTCCATCTCATCCCAAACTATCTCAGTTGGGTTTAGGTCAGGTGACTGTGGATGCCAGGACATGTGGCCCAGCACTCCATCACTCTCCTTCGTGGTCAAATAGCCCTTACACAGCCTGGGGGTGTGTTTGGGGTCATTGTCGTGTTGAAAAATAAATGATAGTCCAACTAAATGCAAACCGGATGGGATAGCGTGTCACTGCAGGATGCTGTGGTAGCCATGCCAGTTCAGTGTGCCTTCAGTTTTGAATAAATACCCAACAGTGTCACCTGCAAAGCACCCCCACACCATCGCACCTCTTCCTCTGTGCTTCACAGTGGGAATCATGCATGTAGAGGCCATCAGTTCACCTTTTCTGCGACGCACAAAGACACGGCGGGTGGAACTAAAGTTCTCAAATTTGGATCTCAAATCCTGATAGGAGACACCACCAAAAGTGGTTGAGAACAACCCAGCTGAGGTCCTGTCACCCGTGCAGACAAAGCAGCTCTTGGCCAACCAACCACACATAGTGATGGCTGCTAATTAGCAGAAGACCTCAGTTGTGATACATGTAAGCCCAGCGGACAGCAATATCAGGAAGAAGGAGCACAAGAAATCAGAGAAGTACCAGGGCCATTAGGAGCATTCCCAAAACTGGAAGTCTGTGTCCAGAAGTGATGGTTAAAATCTCATTGTCCCTTTAAACTACAAACCCCCACAATGCCAAGCGGGAACTGACGTCACATTTCTCGGCACCGGGCTGTCGCTAGTCTGCCCGGTCTGCAACAGACAGCTGAGGGGTTTCCAGACGGGGGATCCCAGCTTCATTGCGGCCTTATAATATCGAAACGCAGAAGTGTGAAGTTTATTTCAATGGCGAAAACGTACGATTATCTCTTTAAACTCTTGCTTATCGGAGACAGCGGAGTCGGCAAGACATGTCTGCTGTTCAGATTCAGCGAGGACTCCTTCAATACCACCTTCATATCTACAATAGGTGAGTATTCTGCTGACGCCCCCCAAGGATAAATCTAATAAAATGAATGCCGGCATCCACATAGTCCAGCGTTTTACTGCATTGATCTGTCAGTAATAGTAGCTAGTGAATTTTTTCATGAAAGTAAGGAGAAGGACAAACGACCTAAAAGGGAAATAACTGCATATGAACCAGACAATGGGAGTGTGAGACTAATGAATAATGCTATTCTGTCCTTGAAGACTCGTATGCCCTAGCAGGGTTAAATACAGAATGAAATCAAAGCCACAGTCAAGACTTTTGACTTCTGTTACACTGTAGCTTTTATGCTGAAAACAGTATTGTGATAATTATGTTATAAACCTGATAGGCGCTGCAAATTTACACTGCAGCTATTTCTGCTTATTCCTCAAAATATGTTCCTCTAAAACGTGACACGAGATCACATTTTACCATTAATTGCAGAAATGCCTGGTTTCCTGTGTATGTGAGGCATGTGACAAATTGGATGGTGTAAGGTAACTAATTAAGCTTACGTGGCTCTTACTTGCTTTAATACAGGAATAGACTTCAAAATCAGGACAATAGAGCTGGATGGAAAGAGAGTCAAACTTCAGATATGGTATGTGTAATTTGACTGAGGTTTTTCCTTTTTTTATGGGAAAGTCTGACTGACCTGCACTTTAACCTGCTCCCTGTGTTGTTGATTTGATGTGTAATTAGGGATACTGCGGGCCAGGAGAGGTTTCGCACCATCACTACAGCATACTATAGAGGAGCAATGGTTAGTTTTTTATTTCTCACTATGTTGCCATATATCTACCTTACCCTTACACGTCGGGGTTCATAAATTGTTATTATTATTATTTTCCTTCCCAGGGTATTATGCTGGTCTATGACATCTGCAATGAGAAGTCCTTTGAGAACATAAAAAACTGGATTAGAAATATTGAAGAAGTGAGTTTCAAATTTAGTAATATTATTAGTATTTTTTTGTAATTTAAATTCTGTGATTGCTAATTATAAGTAAATTATAGTTGTTTTTAATACTCATGGTATCATACTTTAAATAACCATAAATAATGAGTCTTATTTAATTCTGCCAGCATGCCTCATCTGATGTGGAGAAGATGATCCTGGGCAACAAATGCGACATGACTGACAGGAGACAGGTGTCTAAAGACAGAGGTGAAAAAGTGAGTCTGAAGCTAGTTGTTACCAAAAAGCAAGCATCAAGCTAATTCTGTTGCAGTTATTCCAATTTTCAGCGTTTGGCATAAATATAAATCTATGTTTTTATTTCACCTAGCTGGCCATTGATTATGGAGTTAAATTCTTGGAAACCAGTGCAAAGTCTGGCTTGAATGTTGAAGAGGTAAGCTGGATGTTTTACCCTTTACCATAAAGCATGACTTACACACAGTATATGTATGTGTAATATTTCTTTTTGTCTTTTATGTCACACAAGGCTTTTTATACCATGGGAAGAGACATACTGCATAATTTGAGCTCAAAGTCGGTAAGTTGATAAAGGTTTCATTAATTAGTCGCTATCCCGTACTTTGTGTCACGGTCTGTATTTACATTTCTTCACCATCAACTTTTTTCTTGTAGACTGACAACAGTGCTGGAGGATCAGGCAAACCGGTCAAGATCACAGAGAAAAAGTCGAAGAGAATTAAATTCTTCAAGTGCTCGCTCCTCTGAGCTGCTCACGTGTGTGGCGTGACATTGGTGTTTTGGAGGGTTTCCGCCTTTTGGCCTTCCTCGCTGCGGAGGCGGCCGTGGTCATATAATCATGGGGCCTTATTGCCAGCTGGACTTACAGGTTCATGGGAGGCTGAGATGCTACCCTGATCTGCTGACCAGACGAGGATCAATGAGGAACGAGGCTTTATATGTGTTCATGCAAAAAGACTGATGCATGAATATCAGCAGTGGTTTGTAGCTCACCCTGCAGTGCCTGCTGACTGTGGACATGTCTGTAGGATCTCTTAAAAAATATCTGTTACAAATATTGGTCTCATAAATGGGAAATGAAGAAAAATAGAGTATTTCATACAATGTAGCATCATTTTATATGCACTACCTATTGTTACATTTACTATGACGATGCTGTAAGATAATCAGAGTTTCAGAATTGGTTGTAATTGTCTGTGTGAATTCATATATATTAAGATTGTGGTATCCAGTGTTAATGCCATCATTTCTAATTGTACATGTGTGCCTATTTAAAGTCACAGTATTGCAATAGAAAGACAAAAATATGTAAAGAAAAAATAGCAACAACAAAAGAAAAACCAACCTACTGTTTTTTTACATGTTATTTTTAATAGAACCTTTATTTGTACAGGGTTCTGTGTCAAAACAAAGCTGTGAAAGAGTTTGTTTCTTGGAAGCTTGTACTTAATACATATTGTTACACAGTTGTCAGTATTTGCATGAAAGCTGTAGGGAGACCTCAGACTATTAAGCACACAGTATCTGAAATAGAAAACGTTTACAGACAGTATTTGAAAAATGTTGAGCATATATAGGAAGTGAAAGTTTTTGCTGTTCACATATTTTGTGTGTCATCACAAGTAGCAGTTGTGTTCTTGCTTTTATTTCCTCTCGAGACTGTAGACACAGAGCACCTTCCCTTCACACGTCCAATATGAAAACACAACGACTGGAGAAAGCTGTAATGTGAATGATAGTCTTTGTAAACTACTGTATGTTACATCAGTGAAGAGTAAAAATGGAAAAGAAAGTGGATCTTTACGGGAATGTTGATTTTTTTTTTTTTTTTTTACACAACTACACTGCATGGTTGAAAATGTTAAAAAAAAAAACTCTGGTAAAGCTTTTCCCCCATCATTGTCATTTGGTTTGTATCTTTGTGTCAGAAACTCACTTAGTAATGATTTCTGATGGCAGGCTTCATCTCCACTACTTTAATCATAGCTTTCTGCTTATCTTCTTCCTATTTTTTCACTTCATACTGGTTTATTTTCTCTTTTTAAGGCTCTCATTTTTACTTCTGGACATCGTCTTCTGTCTTTCCTGCATCTGATTTTGTTTCCTCATCTGCCTGTCCGAAAGTTGACACCTTTCTGCTTTCGTTAAGGACTCTCTCGCTGCTAGATGCAGCTAGCTGCTTGCTAACCATCATGGACTTGGCTCTCCTGTCGCTAGCGTTCCAGGTCTGTGACCTGTGAGAGGGTAAATATTTTTCATCAGCAGCTGTCAGATACTCTGTGGTGTCCGAGAGGTTTCTCTTGATTGTTTTTGGATCCTCAGGAGTTTCTGTTCCTGGAAGAGTCCTCGTACTTTCTGTAGGAATTGCCTCAGTCTGAGTTTGATATTGCTGGGTGAGTGTTCTGACTGTTGATACTTTAGGCATTTGACCCAAAGTGGTAGGATGCACCTGATATGCTAAATTTGATGGCCACTGATTTGGAGTTTTATTAATGTGCTCTACCAGTGACCTGTACTCAGCAGTTTGCATCATATCATCACCAGCCTCAGCTGGATTGTAGAGGATGCTGCTCATGGCCCTCTTCTTAGTGATGGGAGAAGTCTGGCTTTGGTTTTCAGTAGGGATGTACCTCAGAGATTTAGTCCTCTTTGGCGAAGAGGAGTTTCCTAGCAGCAGCTGGACTTTGTCTATGGGCTCAGGAGCTTTCTGTGGTTCATCAGGGGGGTTCATAATGATGGTGCTCATAGACCTCCTCTTTGTCAAAGGAGAAATGAATTGGTCTTCAACTGGATAGTGTTTCAACGATTTTGTCCTTTTCGGAGGGGACAAAGGCCTCAGTCTGTTTTTGTCTGGTAGTCTGTCTAGAAACATCGTGCTGCCTTGTTTTATGTTTGTTATTGCTTCTTGACTTGATGTTGCAGAAGAGGGCCTTTGTTCACACGGAGATATGAGAATATCTACAAATGAGCTTGGCGGAGGTCTCTCGAAACCTCCGGACTCTGAGCTCTGACCACCTTCCTTGGTGTTGAGAGTGCACATACTTGAGGCTTGCCGCAAACTCCGCTGTCTTTCTAGGCCGGTTTTTGTTGTGTCTTCTGTGTCCTTCTGCCTGGATGCAAACTCTTCCATATCCATGTGGAAGCGGTAAAGACTGTAACCGTCAGCACTGTTAATGCTGCCTTGGCGAAGGAGATTGGAAGGGTCGCACACCGATGAGTTTCGCGAATAGGTTCGAGTCAGCTCTAACCTGTCCACACCTGCAAGGTTTTCAAGGGCGGTTGCCATACGTCCATGGAGCTCCTCCAGCTGGGCCAGACGCAGATCCACCGTCTGCAGGGAGGCCTTCATCGTGTTCTCCCTCTCATTTACCTCCTCCAGACGCATTGACATATTCTCAACTCTGCCAAGAAGAGTTGAGACAAAAAGAGCGTTTATGGAAACAGGAACCAATTTAAAATATTTGAACTACTTTTAAAGGGATAGTGATGTACCTCTCTGAAGTAACCTTGATGCGTTCGTCACTGGAAGACTGTTGCTCGTCCTCTTTCTCTCTAAAATATTCCTCGACACACTGTTCTTCAAACTCGTATAGAAATTTTAGCTCCTCTGGATTCAGCCTGAGCTCTGAAGAAAACACATGACAGCACTTTTTGTAAAAAGAAATCAGTTCCAGCAGTTTCTGCATGTTTATAGGCTACAGAATCATGAAATTAATATTTTGATCTGGTTTAAACGCATAATGTGTATTATTAACCACTGAAAAACTGCATTAACTCTTTACCCTCATAAAGATGGCATTTGAAAACCTCACCTGTATCCTTAGTGATGAACTTTGACACCTCAGTATAGATGTGGTTCAACGACCATTAGAATAGTTTCTGTTTTTTATAGGTATTTGCATAGACAGAGACCATCCCCACTAACTTCTGATGCACACACACATTACATTACATTACATTACATTATAGTGATACAGTGATACATTTTGTTCTACAAGCATGCCTGAAATTTGATAGAAACTGCTCAATTTAGAAAGCAGTTTCAAAGGATACTCCTAGGAGGCTTTCAAGGGGTAAAGAGTTAATTCCACTTAAGTATTAAGTATAATGATAAAATTGTTTTGGTTTAAAAAAGGAGACTAACTGAGGCCACGGTCTTTCTCATCTAGCTCTCCTTCCTGTTTCTTCCTGGCACATCGCTTGAACATCCTGTTGAAGAGGATATAGAGGTGGCTGAGGATGATGAGAGGTGGCGGTAGAATGGGACGGTCATGGAAAGTCATGATCAGCTGATATCTCTGAAACTTCCACACTTGGTTGGAAATTGACTTGACTTCAAAGAAGGTGTTGCTGTGGGACAGGACATGCAGACCAGTGAGTAAAAACTGTAAGAGGAGATATTTTCTTGGAAACAATAGAACAAGTAGACATTGGAAGTATAGTTACTTGAAGACCGCAATGAGCAAGTTGACCAGAAGAATGTTTGCTACGAGAAGGTAACAGGCCATAATGGCAGGTGTGAGCCAGGCACCGGGGATACATGGGGGGAGTTTCTTCCCATCCTCATCATATAAATGTTCACCGCATGGAGCTGCAAGGATGGGAGGTTAAAGTTATACATTTATATAGACTTTAATGTAAATAATTAGAATAACATTCATGATTACTTACGGTTGATTTCCATTGCATAGACTTGGAAAAATCCCAGAAAACCACAGTTCCGCAGGGAAATGGAGAAAGCGTTAAAATCAATAGACATAAGACTTTTATGTCATATTTCTGTCAAGGTCAAGCTGTTTTGCGTGAAAGGGTGAACTCACACTTTTAAAAGTACTCAAACATACCTAGTTGACTTGACATGTTTTACATTTTTTAATATTTTCTATAACCTTGTTCATAAAATCAAAAGTGAATGAAGACAAACATCCAAATTTCAGTATGCATTAGAACACAGAAAAAGTTCAATACCATTTCTATTTTAGGCTTTTTAAATAGTTGCTTGTTGCCTTCACCTTGACAGAAGAAACATTAACAGGAGAAGAAAAACTTGGAGGCAGATGATCATGACAGAGGAGATGACATACAGGCATCTATTCTGCTCTTAAGCAATGAAACATTGTGTTGTACTGAATGTATGTATTGAAGTAAGTGCTATTCCAAATGTGCCAGCAGAGGGAGACAAAGTACGTCAAAGTGTGTGACATTGCTAAGACAGATTTTAAAACAGAGAAATAATGCAACACTGATCATCTGCCCAGAATCAGGAAACAGAATCTTACTATGAATTCTAGTCTTACGGTCTATCGAGTCTGCAAAAACCTCCCCATAGATCATCCAATAAGGCATGTAGAAAATGTTTCTGGCCAGGCGCCATGTTGGCTCCTCATCTGGATGAAGTATGGCTTGTCGAGCCACTCCAAAGCTCATAAGCACCACCAGCATGATTACCACAAAGTACATCATATCAATCATCTGAAAGGAATCAAACAAAGAGAACATGCAAGCTCAGTGTGTTCTCTTTCTTTTTTTGTGTGTGCATGCCATCTGTGATTCGTTGAACTATTACCATTTTCCCTATCATCATCACATAAGGTCCCAGGTATTTGTTGACACCAAAGATGTCCAATACACGAATGTACCAGAAGATGATGTCTATACAGTAGATAACCCTGCCATAGCCCATGTACGGTTCAGGCTGTAGCCGTAGCATTAGCCCCAGAAGGAACGTGGATATGGCAACCAGGTCTGTGATGTTCCAGTACTCCTCCATCCACACACTTATCTTTTGTTTCAGCTTCCCTGGTTCTGACATCAGAATCTAGACACCAAGATTAGGAGATCACACAGTATTCATTACAAGCCCATAAAACCGTTTAGAATTTAAGATATTCCGACTCTGTAAAGACTCATACCTGTCGGACTTTTTCAGTGCCAAGTGTGAGGATGTAAGCTATGACGGTCCACTCTTGTATAGATGGCCATCGCTCCATTTTCACCAGGATAATGTAGTTGTACAGCATCAGATAGCCCAGATAGGAGATCTGTCAAAACAATAAGGTCATAAAGCTGTTTGTTGTTGTTGGCAGTCAATAAATGAAATACATGCTTCACGCATCAGAAGGGAACTTACTGTGTTAAACCAGAATTTGGTGAAAGGTGCATTATAAAACTCAAAGAATCTTTTGCCAACTGGGATTTTATGGATTTTGGTGCTATCCTCTTCTTCGTCTCCTTTTCGGGAAGTTGCATCAGTGTTGGCATCCTGCAGCATCACAGCAAACAGCAAGCTTACAATCATTCACCCTTAAATTAGGCATATGTCTAATAAAAAAAAAAGTATGAACAAGGACCTTGCTGGATTTTGTGTCATCATCTTTGTCCTTTCCCTCTTCTTTGCGTGCAGGTGCCTGATAAGAGGCATCGTCTCCAAGGCGGAAGTCCAACAGCAGAATCAGAGGAGGGAAGATGATTCCCAGAATAACCTGAGTGAGATAATAATTTTTCAAGTATTTCCGCTTATAACATTCTTCTTGTAAATATTATTGTTTTAGAATTTTTTGAAGTTAACCTTCAGGCCCGGGCTTTTTCCAATCCTCAAGCAGCCCATCCACATATCAGTGAGCAACATCTGGCTGCAGGTGTGAGCGATGAAGTCACGTTGCTTAGCAGCCACAGCCAGCTTCAGACAGGTGGAGTTACTCCAGTTAACCAGCTCATATGTTAGGAGTTTCATGGCCACCTGTTCATCGTGCTTGTAGGACTGGTCCAATAATTCGTAGGCCAGTTGTCCAAATTCTCTGTGAGAGGGACACAACAACAATTATTTCTATATAGCACTTATCAAAGTAGTTTAAAGCAAGTAGAAAAAGACATACATCGTTACAGAAAGTATAAAAAGCATTCTGCATCACTCACTTGGAGTTGTTTTCCAGATCTTGGGAGATATCATCCACCAGTTCACTCTCAGAGCACTCATGAGCCATGGCCTTATACAGTTTACAAGCCACTAAAGCCTTTGCCATAGCCTCTTCACCACGCTGCCAGAGAAATAGTGCCATCTTCTGGCGCTTCATCAGCACCCCCCACAGCATCAGCTCGTGGAAGGGATACTTGAAACGACAGACTTCAGGGTCATCCACATCAATTTCCACCTCCTCCTCTTTCTTCTTTTTCGCCTTTTTCTTGCCTTTTGGCCTAGGTTCATCATCCTAACAAAAAGAAAAAAACAAAACAACAACAGCCAGATAGATTGTGCTTCTGTGTGGGTTTGATTAGTTAAACTATTTTAGTTGTTGCGAAAGAAAACCCTACCTCCATTCCTAGAAGCTTCAGAGCTTTGGGCTGCAAGAAGAGAACAAAGCATTGCAATTAATATAAAATGTTACTTAATATGATGAACAAACCATTGTCATTTATTTCCTTCCATCCATGCATACCCTTTTTAGTCCATATAGATTATTGTAGAGGTTACGGAAAGCTTTCCTGGTGTAATTGCTTCTGTAAGCTCCGCCCATGAGGTATTCCAGCACCAGACCAATATCAATTAAAGTAATTTGATAATCTGGAGGAAGGTTTCCCTGCAGAAGTCATATATAAAAAAGCATGACCTTAACTGCTTTAAAATAATATTGAACCTGAAATAGACTGAAATGATTCTGCTGAATGTTTATTGTTATAAGCAAAGACTGTCTTACCTTTTTGACATCCCTAACCACAGCATGCAGTGTATTTGCAGGGCCAAGTTTCTGAAAGATGTGAGGAGAAGAAGGAGAAGTAGGTTCTGTATATTTTCATCCATCAAAACTCTGTGAATTAATATTTTTTCCCCTTTTGCTGGTGTTACTCAGCATTGTAGAACTCTCACCGTGTTGTATAGCTCCTCCAGCCTGGGAATGGTGAGGAAGTGATGAATGTTGACTCCATTCTCGAGGAGCAGTTTGACAAAGTCCACTCTGTCCAGCACCAGAGCATCCATCATAGCCTGCTCCAGTGAGTTCACCTGATAGAATATATACAATATAATTATTTTCTCTATGTTCACTCTGTTGTCTCATATTCCCACATGTAACATTTACATAAACTTCATTATTCCTACCCAGCGAATCAACTCCAACTTCCTTGGATCTGTTTCCTCTGGTGGTTCAGGTTTTGCCTTTCCCTTCCCTTTCCCCTTTTTGGCCCGGGTCTTGCTGCGAGGAGCGCTCGCAGGACTCTTCTGTTTCTCCTGAGACGGGGCTGCAGTGGTTGTAGTGTTGGCAATAGCACCAGCAGGCTGACCGAGTAATAATAGAAAAAAATATCAAACATCAATTTCTACTATGCCTCTAACTTGATCGTATCAGTTGCCAGTTTTTGTGTTTGAGTGATATGACACAATTTATGTGCGCATATATATATTTGCATGTGAGGTGTGTTTTTTTCCAACAAGAACTGATATCACCAAGCTGAAAACACTCCTTTGGTCTTCAGTCAGTTCTTTTCACAATTTCTTCATCTCATAAACTTCACTCTCCGTGGATACCTGCTGATTGCTTTGGGTTTTCACATCACACTTGTGTAGGCTGCTTCTCTCAGCAGATGAATTTGAAACATTGGCGAATGCGTCATTCTACACTTTCATCAACTCTGTTTCACACTTTTTTCTTTTTTTTTTTATTGGATTTTCAAAAACAAATTATTTCCTTCAGTCTTGAATCCATGTAGGGGCATCTTTGCAGTCACAAAGCACTGATGTGAAATGAATAATTTACACTGTTCAAAAGTGAGGACCACTCACTGGCAAATTGTGTCCGTAAACAAAGATGTGATTTCGTGCGATATCCACTCTGTTCCAGGCCAGAGCCAAACTGAGCTGGTCTGCTGCTGATGCGTTTGTTCCTGATGCAAGAAAAAAGACGGAGACATGACGAGAGCCGGCATGTGTAGCACGCCGTAAGAGAAACTATTGGAAATATACAAGAAGGCAAGCTTCGAGTGGGATAACCACTGGTGTTGGTGTCTGATAATACCTTTTAACAAAGCAGTAAGGATGGCCATTTCTATATCCTGTTGTCCCTCAGACCCCATTCGAAAAACTGTAATCTAAATGTGAGAATAAAAAAGGAAGCGAGGGAATATTACACTGTAATAATTTAAGTTGCTGATAAAAAACTACACAGATGAAATGACTGATGAAAGATGAATTTTTGCCGCTGATTTTCAGCAGGGCTTCTTTCTCCAGCGCTCTGTGGCTGACCTTTCGAGCGCAAACAGCCAATTTAATCGTCAGACACAGCGATAGCGCTTGCCTTGTTACAGACTTGACTATATCAAATGAAGTTACGCTGACGGGTCTGTCACATGCGCAGCCATGGTGAATGGGATTAGATTGGCATGAATATGTGGCACGGTGCCAGAGTTTTTCCAGCGCCGGCCTCAGGATGCGTTAATAATGAGCAGCCTGCATCAGTATGAACACTGAACACTTTTGTTTCTCTTTCAGGAAGTTGCAGGCTGCCTTGTTTGTGTGCGTGTGGACACTTTTATGATAATAATTTTATAATTCGGTTAAATGTTGCATCCTGGTGTTACATCACAGCAAAATGTAGCCCTCTAAATCAGTGTTTTTATCTGCCCAGGCCAGATGTTCACGTTGGATGCACTTAGGATGAAAGGATTATATGTGGACTAGACAGTGACACTGATTCACCTGTAGGTTAGTTACCACACTTTAGTTTAAGAGTTATACATAAAGAGCTCAGACAACTTGGTTGTTCTGCCACTTTGTCTCGATTGAGAATCAAAGAAAACTAAATAGTGTTTAATAAAAAAACAGTCCAATTCAGTATGATCTTTCAAAAAGCAGTTTAAGTTGCTTATGTGAGTGTTTTGGAGCATTAGGCAGTCTAATACATCTGGGATAGAGAGTTTCAGAGTGAAGTGGTAAACTGATAGCACTCTGGGGACTGAAAGCCTGCGGAGTGGATAGAGCAACCTGGCTGAGGATTAGGGAGCTGGATCCTCTCCTCCATCTGTGTGCTGTATGCTTCCTGTGAGTAGATGAAGCACGAGCTAAGCAGTTGATATTGTGTGTTGATCTTTTCCTCTCAAATGTATAGATTATAGAGATTATACAGTGTTACAAACTGTTTATCACATCAATTATGCCTTCGGGAATCTGCAAGAGATGCACAAATGCTGCTACTACTTAGGCATTCATCTTGAAGAATTACTCTCAGCTCTGTTCTTTTTTTCTGCTGAAAACTTTTACCAGGTGTGTGCTGAACTGAGTTGGAGTATATACCACCATTTGACAGCTATACACTTGCATGCGTCCTTAACGATTAATGATATCCTACAGTAAAGCTGTAAAGTCCCGGATTACGATATAACGCACATGACCACAAAAGAAGGTGAAATGACAAGCAGGTAGCGTTATGTTTATTCGGTATGTTAATGGACATACACAAATGAGTGGAGTGGCGATGAATGACGATGGAGACCAGATGCTTCACAACTCAAAAATATTTATTGATAGACACAGACATGTTGTTTTAAAAATACATGGCTTCACTCCTACAATGGTTTTACTCACTTTCTTCCTCTACTTACCAATTCCCTTTTTTTCATGCACTCCATTACCATGAGCAGGATCTGCTGCGACTGGCTTTTGCTATAATTGAATGTCTTCTGAATAGTCACTAAAAGTTGGTCTCTGACATCATCATTAACCAGGCTGCATGACAGGATACAAAAGCACATTTTTTGGGGGGGTGTTAAAGGATTGATATCAGTGTAAAAGGCAAATCAACTGAAACCTCACCCTCCATCCTCTGAGAATTTGTGCGCAAAGGAAATGATGTCAGAAGCACGGCCGCTGCCATCGCACACCACCACAGGGATGGGGGGCTCATCTCTTAGACTCTCCAGGGCAATGGAGATAACATTGGGACCTCCCTCTACTATTAAACACACCAGAGGAACCCCCTGACCCAAACCTGGAATGCACAGAGAGAAATAATCATTTGTTCCATCCTTTCTTTTCTCTGTAAAACAGTCAGAGAGTGAAATGATGAAGCTTATGTTGTGCTACGATGCGATGTGTGAACAGACAAACCAGAGGAAGGAGGGAGGGATGTCAATGGTGATAGCTGAGCATCCCTTTGCTGTCCCTGCCTTATCCAAGTTCCAGGCATAGGATGACAAAGGGAAGCCCACATGTCACAGAGGAGCTCTCCATCCATGTGTCCAACAAGATTTTAACTCACATATACACATCACAGTGGACAGATTATTTAAAAATGCAGCGCACTAAACAACTTACGAGTATTGATCTTCTGCAGAGAGATGTGCTTCTCCAGCAGTCTACGGAGTTTGACCTCAGAGCCGTACTTCCCGCAGGTTCCGTTGTCTGTGAGGATGAAGTGGGAATGGCTGTTGTTGAGCACAGCCAGCTTGCTCAGTGGGTTTGCCATCGTCTGATAGGGTCTTGTTACCTGGAAAAAGTTATAAGAAGAGACATTACTTTGAAAGGTCTTCTTTTTTTAAGGAGACCACATGCTTGTGTAAATGTCCTTACATCTTTTCCAATTAGGTCTTCTTTGTTTTCAAGGATCCCCCATGGAGCAATCCCTATAGCACAGACCTTTCCACGTGACTTAGAGGAATGGTCCTTTAAGGCATCTCCAACATGGCGGATGACCCCTAAGTTAAAATTGGCAAAATAGACCAATACAAATAAAAGCTCTTTCGTGATGGGGCTGAATTATGGAGCATACTGTGGTAATATTGCGGTAACCTCACGCAATATCCATCATTTGCAATGAATTTTCCACTAAAGCTCTAATTATAATGCCTAAACCTGTGACAATGGGTTAGTCAAATCTCCCCCAGGAAATTGCAGAGTAGTGTTATGTAATAACAATTTGGGACAAAGGTAATCTTCTAATGTCACAAGCTGATTGTTATTAAGTGAACATTAAAAGCATTATACTAAACCATCAGCATCCTACCTGTGTTAACTCCACCCGTGAAGATCCAGGCTCCAGTCGTGACGGCCGCTTTAATCAGGCCTTTGCCAAACACTTGTTTGAGTTTGGGCTGGAGGTCAAAGTTCTGGAGACCCCCGTGTACGGAGATGAGCAAGGTGGGCAGCTCCAACTGCCAGTCCTTTACCATCAAATGCAGTAGGTTGTCAGGCTTGGTGTCGTATGAAACCCGGATGTACTAGAAAAAACAAAGTTAGGAGGTTAATTATCACTTTTTTCTAGCTGCGTCGTTGGTGTTAAGTACAGTTTTAAAACTGTAGTTCAGACGTGGAAAAGCTCCTTAACACTGCATCGTATCCACTCACTTCTCTGATGTGAGAGGACTAACAGTATTAAATGTGAGTAAATAATACTCCTTTATAAAGGAAAGGAACCCCACACTTTAAGATTCTGCTTTAATGATTACAATCTGTTTTTAAGGCACTGCTTGTATCCACAGGATCGAAGATTGAAGGAGAACCTTTTTGACTGAGACTCACCATGGCTTTGTTGATGAATCCTCCTCCCTGGAACTCAATGATGCCAAAGGCGTCCGTCGGGTACGTCCTGGTGTGCTTGATCAGACTCCATTTATCCTTTGGGGTATCAATCTGCACCAGCTGGTGGGTTTCCTCTAAGGAGTTGGCACCAGGAGGGATGGCCACGTGCTGTGTTGTCAGCTGACCACAGGCACATCTAGACAGATCAGAGGGTATGAACTGCAACTTGAAGAAGCCAGTAAGACACACCTTGCACATACACTTTTTTTGCTTCAAGCTAGAAAAAAAAGCTGTTGTTATTCTGGAATAATGATGTGGATAATAACAGCATACCTGCACTTACAATCTAAGGACTTTATGACTTACAATCTAAGGAATTTCTGACTTGAAGGTAAATTTGAAGAATTGAAGTAATTACCTGGTTGGGTCTTTGCTGGGAAATATGTGTATACATTCTCTTTTAAGAAAGGTCCTCTCAATCCACGCTTTCTGTGCCTGGGAAGACAAAAAGAAACATAACAAAAGTGTTATGCAAAAGCCGTTTCTCCGAAGAAACCAGAAGTTGTACTGCATATGCACAAAGACATGAGCATGGTGAAAGAGCTGTGGCACTAAAATCATGCATGCTCTGTCATTTCTCATGTTATTGCGCCACAGCTGATGCTGGTAAAATTGCCTCCATTGTTTGTTCAAGTTTCATAAGCAGCCAGTGAAAAGCACAAAAGTACTATTCCCCCACACTTTGTCAAATCCTGTTCTGATTGCTTTCTGATCTTTTTCCAGTTGCCGATCAAAAATAACCCGAGTTCAAAGCGAAGGTTCTCAGAGGGCTATTGTTGACGGTGGAAGCCCAATTAACACCGAATCAGTGGAAGCAAAGCTTTCCAAGAAATCACCAGGAAGTGGGGTAGAAAACAGAATTTGAACCCTTGACAGCATTATTATGTAAAAACATATTAAAAATCTGTGTAGACTTTACCAGTAAGCCTGAAGTCAGATGAGTAAGGATCAAAGACCTTATATAAACCTCACTGAAGTCTTGTGATAATCACAAGTAGCCATAACACAGAACAGTTACTGTTCTCGCCCTGTTTTTCTGCTCAAATGACCCCATTTGAGAGCAGCTGGACCGCAAAACCACAGACTTTCCCAGAGTGTCTACTCGCCTCCGCTTTAAGAAAAAGGGAAACCTCTGCATTTTTTTTTTTTTCTTTTGCCTGCAGATGTCATATAGTCCATCCAAACCAAAAATATACACAAATGCAAATAGATGCATGTTCTTTGTATATACTTTTCATCTGTTTTTATTGCATGTATACTATTTTCTATTATAACTATTTCCCACCGGTAATTTTTCGTGTTTTTTTAACGCTTGTTTTTCAGTTCAACACTACTACTGTATAAATTTGGTATAAATTATTTAAAACTATACAAACACATAGATATCAGCCTTACATATATTATCTGCTGTTACTACGGTGCTCTTTCAAGAATGATGTTTTGTCGCAGCTTCAAAACAACTACTTTTTATTTAGCTAGAGTTTTTGTAAAAAATATTCCCATCTTTATTTCTCAGTGTTATCATGCATCAATAAGCACCTACAGTAGATGTCCTGCAGTGCTGCCTGCTCACATTTACCTCATCTGAACTCACTTTCCACGGTCTACAATTAATACAACATCAGCTGCTGTTTGGTAAAATCCTAATAATTCTATCAGAAATGCAACTAAATAAAGTTTTTAAAGGGTTTGGACTCACATACAATCCTCTTGACGGAGCTTCGAGGTCCTAGTGCTGCTGGAGATTAAGGCTAGGGAGTGCAGGGGAGCCAGAGCTTTCTCCTGGTGCTGCACTCCCAGTGAAGTGGCCTCATTGAATCCCACAGGACATGAAACTTCTTCACTTTATGAGGGCCAGTTAATATGATGAGCATGTGAGCAGGGTCTTTGTTCGCCCAAGTCTCATGACTCCAGTTCAAGGTAATCCTTTTGGGAGTCCCATGACCCTTTCTCCATGCCCAGAGGGTATTTTCATCCTTCGCTTGAACAAGGCACAATAAATCTACTTTGATAACTGGCTCCTAATCTCCCAATTTGTGTAAAACTCCTTTCTTTGTGCTCGCTTCACAGTTTGGAAGAACTTCGCCAATGTGAGACGATGGAGAAGAGTGACTAACCTAAAAGTACTGCAGTCTCGTTCAGAGGGTCCCCAACTTCTCATTTGAAAATTTTCACCCCCTCCAAGTACTTTGATTTCAACCCAATTTGCATAATTGAGAGAATTGGATGCAGGCATTCTTTTGGAAGGCGCCTTGTTAAGACATGACTGGTCTCCAGTTGGGGGTCAGTCAGTGCTAATTGCAGTTAATCTTTATTTCCACCCACTATGTTTTTGTGGAAAGAAAGTAAAGGCAGCAGTCCAGATATTCAGTATTCCCTTAATCTTCCTGTTTAATGTCAGGTATGTTAACTTGATCTGCATGTAAAAACACACTTTTTTCCTAAAAAAGAGACTCCCAGCAGCCTTTTGTAATCATATTTATCCTCCTGTTTGGGTATTTAATAAAAACAGTTGTCAAGTTATAAAGGGATTGCAGATGCATTCTTAATAACTAGAGATGGAGCGAACTGGCACTAAGTAGCAGACGTCTGCTGAAAGCCTTTCTCATGTGAATGATTTGATAAGCAATCCTTTTATGGTTGAAGCGAGCAGTTTTAGCTCCAGTAAAAAAAAAATACACAGCAGAGGCTGGTGGTAGATGACAGAAAGACAAAGAGAGAATCCTCACATCCCCCTCCAGTTTCCCACTTGTCTTCGTGCTCCAGTAAAAAACGCACGTGGGCCAATGTTAATTATAGCCGGGCAAAACAAAGCGCATTTCCAGAAGGGTTTGGCCAGTGTGACGCAGTTATTTCAGCTTACTTAAACTCATTAACCACAGCAATTAAAACCAAAATCCAGTCAGCAACCAGCTGGCTCGTTAAGAGCTGCCTTTGAGCACTTAACAAAGAAAAAAAACAACAATTAAAAAAAAAAAAACCCTTGAAGAATGAGATAATGCAGGATCCGATTGTGTCACACCAAGCAAATTAACAAGACTTAAGACAAGCCTCAGAACAATCAACAACATTCATTCCAACATGCAGACTTTGGAAAAATTAGTGCTGAAAACAAAAGACAGCTATATGAGACGGAAATTTTTAAAAAAATGTATTTTTAGTAGCCGTACTGATGCAGGGTTTTCCTCTCAAACTTTGACCATGCTTAGCACTTTAATACATTACTCTGAATGTAGACGCATATCAGAGCAACAATGTATATACAAAGGTCACATTCACAGTATACCATACATTCATTCCTTGTTATACTGGAATCACATGGTCCTGGTCTCCTGACCCACAGCTTAGCAACAACTAGACCACAGCTAATTTGTTCCAGTAAAGCTTTAATTACACTACGCAGTCCCAAAAGGTCATATAGAGAAGGTATAATTATGACTTTATATCTGTATGTGGATATCTGACTGGCAGGACATGTTTGGTTAAATTCTGTAGCTATATCAGTTGAAAATCAATGTGTCAGATATTCACAATATTGCAGTAACAATGGAATTCATACAACAAAAACCTTGTGAGCACAAGTGAAAGAAAGGATTTGGGGTTCCTATAAGGAATGTGATGTCACCCGGGTTGAAGATCAAAGCAACTAATTGCTCCTCATTGGTACTGAATAGCCATGCTGGTTAGAGCTTGATGCATTGTGACAGGAAGAAAACCCATGTAGGCTCTGTTAACTGTCTAAAAAAAGCGTTTCAGACTCACGGTAAACCACATGGGCTGGATATAAAGCTGCCTTTTACTTGTTTTTACTCAAGGAGAAAAAAATATTTCGTCAAAGTGGCACACTCCACTTCCAGGGTCTGGATGGGCAAATTTGCATTAACTGTGCAGCGAACTGTTTTCAGTCAGCCCTGTTTGTAAATGCACTCTTTGTCCTCCTGAGTTGAAAAATCCAGTTAGCCATCACGAGTCCAACATGTCCCTGATTATCCCCGAGAGTTGAGGGAGTCATAAGACATGTTTTAAGGCTGCTGTTTTTCACTTTTTCCCTAAAGCAGTCTGACTGAAATAGAGACCAAAAATCAAGGAATAGGAATAAAGTTAGGGCATCCTGGAAAACTAGTGACATCTGAAATCTTTCTGTTGTGAAGGTGAAGGAAGGTACTTATTATGGCTACAACAGTTTAAGTAACAGAATAATTATCAATCATGCAACTAAAAATTAACCAGGTTACCCAACAATTTTAAGGATTACATGTGAACATTTATAAGCCTTACTCTATATACATAGCAGCCTCAACAGATATTAAAGGTATTCGACACCCTGCTGAATTCATGATTTGAACTACTTACAAAGAAATGAGCTGATGTATATTAACAGTAAATGATAACCTTTCAACTAAACAAAAAAAAAAAAAGAAAATTGTTGTCGTTTGAAATAAATGTGCATTTCTGTTTATTTTGGTCAAGTATACCATTCACCAAGTTTTTCATTGGCAACAATTTAGGGATTAACAGTCACCAAGCCAGTATCCACAGTGGATTGCACTATTGTGTGGATTAAAAGTATACCTGGGCCCCTAAGCAGTCCCTAACCTCATCACCAAGGCCAAAGAGCTCTGGGTTGACCAGTACAAAAGCTGCAATGGGCTAATGGATCACCAGTAAGCATCTTGGTGACACATCGACAACTGTTGGTGTGATTATTCTCAAATTTAAGACACACAAAATTACGGTCAGTCACTCTCAGTCTGGTGCTCCACCCACGATCTTGTCTCATGCAGAATTAATGATCACGAGAAGGGGAAGGCATGACTCCCAACACTGCATGGGAAAATGCAGACGGGACCACAGTCACCACCTTTGTTAGAAAATAAAACTTTTTGGAATAACTTCATCCAGAGCGTTTTAAGGGAGAAGAATACTGACTTTGACACCAAGAGCATCATCCCTACTGTCCCACGTGGCAGTGGAAGCATTAAACTTTGGTGGTGTTTTCCCGTCAGTGGTACAAGATAACTTTATTGCAGTGAAAGCACTAAACTAGAACCTTTTAACCTTATCCATCATGAGTTTAGTGTCAGGCAAAATGAGACAAAGCATACAGCCAAGGAGTGGCTCAAGAAGAAGCACATTAAGACTTCGGAGTGGTTTAAACAGTTTCTGGACCTTAAATCCAAAAACTTATAGAGACAGCCACACTTTTGTGTATCCAAGCAACCTCATATACTCGAACATTAGGAAAAGATCTGAAGAGAAGAGTGGTCGAATATATCTACAGAGACTGTGCATGCCAACAACGGTTATTCCACCAAGTACTAAATCTTGTGCTTCAAGGGGATCAAATGCTTTCCATCACTAAAATTGACATTATTTTGTAGCCATTATAGAATGATTTTGTCATTAAAATTTATCTTAGAATTGTTCTGCATTTATCAACTTCCATATAAATTAAAAACTTTGTTTTTATGTGAGTGCTGCAGATGTTTCTACATGTTTTTGCCTTGAGAGGGATGTATTCAAAGAACTTCCTTTTTGCTTTGACCATATCTTTTGTAACAGTCTTTTGGTGTGCACTTAAATAAATGCCATTTAATTTCATCACAGAAGGACAACTGAATGCGGAGGGTGGTTGGGTGACTCTTACGTCACAATCTCATATGAGGTGCAAACCCAGAGTGAATCTGGTGGGATATACAGATTCAGATTTTTACTGGTTTTTGCAGTTTTTATTACTAATGTTAAGTGTCTGAGTACAAACTCATCAAAAATTAGTCACCCCCGTCAACCTGTGGAGAATTCGTAAATATTTCTTTTCAGTATTTTCCAGTAATTACTGTTTTTTTATTTAAAGAGACATAGATGCAGATGAATACTTTGCTAATTTCATTGACGCTATCAGGTAATATTTTGTGAACACATCAAACTAAATGTGTTCTCTGTTGGAGGTTTTCAACACACTTTACTTTTATCCTGATTGTTTTTTTGTTTTGTTTTTTGGAATTTTCATATTTCTGTTTTTTTTTTTCAGATGATATAAAATAAGCTACATTGGATAAACATTTTTAAAAATCCTTCTCCATACCATGGAGCACTGTAAATGATGAAGAAAACAAATCCATGATGACCAAAGACATGACAATAATCCAAATGTCCACATTCAACCCCTTTGTGCCTTTAGAAGTGCGTTTAGTTTTTCATGGAACATTTCTCAGAGATTTTGGTCCCTATGGGCATTACCATCACACAGACTTCTTGACTGAACATCCATGATGTTCCACCACATCCCAAAGGTGCTCTCTGGTGACTGCGGGCCACCGTTTACCATGATTTGAGCTTTATGATATGATCAGCAGCGATACTCGGGTAGGCTCTGGCATTAAAGTTATGCACATTTTGCTACTAAGTGTGCACAGAAATTATCCCCCACACTATTACACCACCACCAGCAGCCGCAGCAGCCTGAACATCATGCTTTTATGTTGTTTAGACCAGACTCTGATCCTGCCATCTGAATGTTAAAACAGAAATCGCGACTCATCGGACTAGGCAACATTTTTTCAATCTTCTGTGGTCAGATTGTGAGAATTGTAGCCTCTTTTTCTATTCTTAGCTGACAGGAGTGGCACCTAATGTGTTTTCATGGGTCTTTAAGAGTCTACTTCAAGGTTTGATGTGTTGAGCACTCAACAATAGTCTTCTTCATATCTCCATTGTAAAAAATTGTTATTGGAGTTAGTTTTCCCTTCCCGTCAGTTCGAGGCAGTCTGGCTATTCTCCTCTGACCTGTGGCATCAACAACACATTGTTACCCAGAGAAAAGCAGCTCAATGGATAATTTCCCTTTTTAGGATCATTCTCTGTGAACCCTAATGATGGTTGTGTGGGAAAAATCCCCGTGAATCAGCAGTTTCTGAAATACTTAGACCAGCCTGTCTGGCACAACAATGCCACATTCAATGTAGTTATTTAATCCGACTTTCTTCTTCATTTAAATTTAAATTGAATTATATTTGTCCTTAAAAATTCTGTGCTCATAAGCCTCCACAAAAATAGTGCAAACTCTCTTAATTTGCAGTTCACATGCTCTTCTTCTGGGATACGTTGCTCAAATATAAGGAAGAGAAATGTATGAATAATTACATATTTTTGCTTTCAGCGTCTTTTATATACTTTTTAAGATATAAAAGTCAGTGGTTATCAAAGTTTGGTCATTAGGCTTGAGCACTGTACTGGAGAATGTGGCTGCAGTTTTAAATAGCACTCAACTTTTAAAGGCTGGGTATATGAGCAGCAGTTCTTAGAGACTTTATGCTAAAGAGAAAACCTCTAAAATGATTGGATGAGAAGGGCTGAAGCTAGATGACGGTGTTGGCACCATGTTGTATGTCCTTAAAGTGATGACTTGAGTAATCATACAGTTTGTGTTTGAAAAGCTAAGATAAACTTACTTTTCTTGAGAACAACATCATTTATAAAAGTTCCACTAATAATAGATGACAATTCAATTTTAAAAAATCTTTTAAAACTTTTTTTAATCCTAATTAAAATCCCAGAGTGGAAAAAAGTCTGAAAGGTAATAAAAACTAATAGCTGTTGAATGTGACACTGTTGCCTGCACGCTTCATCTTACCTTCTGCGAGCCAGATGTGCTGCGTTTGAGGGAGGACCTTTTAAAGGTGCCAGTGTCCATGCTGAAGACTTAACTCAAGAGAGGAACCCTTCGAGAGTGGTGACAGGTCAGGGGACGCCAGCAACATCGACATTAGAGACAGACAGAAACACTCAAGAGCCACTACAGCACCACGTAATGGCACCAAGCCCTGGATTTACACTTTAAAACTATTTTGCTTCACCTTCAGTAAAGGTTTCAATGCTTCTCTCTCCTCTATGCGGCTTACTCCCGACTGACAAGACAGAGATCCCTGCCAGGGATATAAATCACTCGATGACACACTTGACACATAGACCCTTTTCCACTGCCGAACATCCCATAATCAGGCTTAATGCAGCCAGCTCTTACGAAGCCTCAGAGTCTAATGGATAGAGATTTAATAAATGGTTATTGAAGGTAAATCTACTTTGGCACACCACAACCCCCCAAAAAGGCTTAGAGAGAGATCGTGCAAGCTGTGAAGCTAAAGTTAGCCAACAGAAAGCCAAAAGATATCCCACCAGATGAGATCTGACAGGAGAGACAAGAGGGTCCCATAAGGGTACAAAAACATAGGTATTCATAGGCAGAGAGTACTTAGACTCATTAAGAAATAATAAACAGAAGGAAGGATAAAAATTCTTGAGTGGTTTTTATATTTGGGGATCTGAATAAAACAAAACATTTAATCTCTCAGCATCTTACATTTAGGTTTTCCCACCACATTAACTAGTTGTGCAACACATGTGGAGCAGCTTGTTTCATAGTATTAGTAAGAGTTTGACCTCTTATATAAGACTTTAAAAATTAATGGAAATTCAAACTATCACTTGTCAGCACTATAAAAAAACACACTGCATTCAGCTTACCCTGAGCAAATATTCTTTTGGTATTCATTAAAATGGCTCAAAATCAAAAGCCTTTAGGTTTTTTACAGAATCCAACACTTCAACACCTCCTCTGCTGCTGTAATGTGATGATGACTTGTAATGTTTGTTGTCTGAACTTTTTTTGTTCAGCAAATCTTGTAAATCAAGAAACAAAAAAGTCGACTTTGTTATAGACGGTCTGAAAGTCAAACCCAAGAGAAACCAGTTTAGGAGCATGAATTTCATGTCCAGCACCTCCCTCTGCTGGACACTAAATAGAACAGTTTTAAGGGAGACAAATAAGTAAAGGATTACCAAGCTCACCAAGATTTCAAACTGGCAAGAAATGATGCACACAGGCTGGATGTAACAGCCTGTGTAACTCAATGTTCCCCTTACAGTGAAATGAGCTGTTAATGTCACAAACAAACCGCCCCGTCACTCTGAAGTGGCCTCCCACAGAAACACATTGCAACACAGGAAACTACAACAAGTGTGCAAGTGAAGTAATGAGCTACCTAATCAGCTAATCCAAAGTATGCACTCACCAAGCATCTGCTTTACTCTTACAACTATGAGCTTTGGGAAACAACTGTACCTTGCGGTGTCAGTGAAGACAGCTGGATGACTTCATCAGGTCATAATCTCAAACAATAAACATGAACCTTGAATGAATGGTTACTTTTTCTCTGCTCGACTCCAGCCATGTGTCTAGGTGCTGTCTGCCTCTTAGAATGGATTATGTGTAATTTCTCCTTGTAAGCAGACACAAATGAGCTTTATCATCTCCTGGTGGCTTTGTATTGGCCAGTGTGGGGAGATTATTTGTCTCCGAGAGAAGTTATAGCACTGAATGGAGCAGAAGAAAGAAGGAATGATGAAAGACCCCAAACCACATATATTACTTAGACATGACACTTAAGTCAGACAGAACTCCAAATAAACAACAAATTTTGATATCTGGGATTCTTTAAATTGATTTTTTTTAATGTATTAGTTTCTTTAAATCAGAGATTCCCTCAACATACATGCAAGCTTTTGCAAAACGTAACAGAAAACTGCCACCTTTAATCTTTCCTAAGACTCTACTCTTTCACTACTTTGATTGGATGAAAAAAGGAAAATAAAAATAGATATTCTCTTGCACAGCACAACTTAAAAGTGTGTGTTGAAAAAATATATAGATTCTAGAGTCAATCACTATCTAATTTAAAGACCCATATATGCTTTCTGAGAACTTGTTAATGTTGCATTTGATGATTACTCAGTTGCATCACAGTTAGATTACTATGGACCTCATGGGTTTCCCCTGCAGGACCCTAGAAGAGTGTCAACAAGATGCTGATTCAAAGTAAATCCAACTTGAGAAGAAAACAAAAAATGTGATGAAATTTCAATACATTCTCTGATCATTTTAATCTAACAAGCAACAGTATCTCACTGTGTATTACATTTCTCTGCAGCAGCCAGGTGCCAGCTTTAGCCACAAGAGGGCACTCTGATCCCTCGTATAGGCACAGCGACAGAGTTCAAAGTGGTCAAGGTGGTTATCACTTTAATTGGGTCAGATGTTTTTGTTTGTTTGTTTGTATGTTTTATATATCAGACCCATCAATACAACCAAAATCATGGGACGAAAGGAAGCATTAGTTCCATCTATGCGAGAGCGAACATTCTCCTCAGACGCCCCTCTCAGAAAACACATAATGAGTGAAAGGGTGTAAAATATTTGGGAACTGTGTTTGAATCTAACACAAATGCTATTGTTATAAAGACACTCACTGACAGTATGACCCATGTAAACTTGGCTCTTATGGTAAAGAAAGGATGCTGAAGTGTGCTTAAAGTACCGTGTATATTTCAAATATTTGACATTTTTCTTTTATTTTCTGGGGTAATTATATTTCTGTGTCAAAAAAAAGCTGTGTGCAAAGACTTATTACAATAAGTTAAAAAAGTGGCATAGTTATATATAAGACACAAGCTCATTATGTGCTGAGCTTCTGATTAAATTTCATCTCACAAAACATATACAGGAAACTTTTGCCTTATTTCTAAGACTATCAAATCAGTAAAAAAGAGATATACCCTGATTTTGTAATACAAAGATGCTGAATACATATAAGTATACATACAGCATGCATGTCCAGTTTCTAGTGTGTGTTGTATAATCCCAGTTGATCGTGTAAAACCTGTCCTCACTTCCCATTAAGTGTCACGTGAGGGGTAAAGACAGTATGCTACACATTTGACGTTTCGCGTGCCTCCTGCCTCAGATCAGGCTCAATGTGCCTTCAGTTGTTTTACTTGATCATTTGTAAATGTCTCATGTGACTAATCTCATCACTTCAGCCAGATGGCATGAGGCCAGCAGCGGTAAAGAAGGTTAGGGTGAAACTGCTTCCACATGTGACTTTCTGGAAGGAGACACCACTTAAAGAAGAAGAGAGGTTTCACTTTGAAGACTTCAGCTGTGGAAGTCCCTCTTTCTTCCTGAGACGTGCTTACTACCCCCAGCAAGGAAACCCAAACATTTTCATGCGCGGAAGAAGAGTTCTGCAGAAACCTGTGGGTTTAAAACACTAAACAAAGGCAACCTGCCTCTCCTTCCTCTTGTGTCTGCTTTTCTGTGTTTTTGTTGCTGTTTCTGTGTAATGTTTGGCGGCCTGCACAAACAAGGCGATAAAAGTTGAGTGTTTCTGAGTCTCCAAACAGCCAGTGTTTTCCCCGGTTGCCCAGGCAATAGACTACACCCTCACCTGAGACCTTTTTGCTGCAGGTGTGTTCAGTCTCTCAGCGCTGCAGAGGAGGACAAACACAGTCGGCTGATGCACACAGTTGGATACAAAATAATTAAATAAAGAGCTCTAGATTACGTGTGTAGAAAGAGATAACATGTACCTGTTCTGAGGTTTTGTTTCTCTCTGGCCGAAGTTCAGGCCAGGAAATGGTCTTAAGTGGTTTTGTACCAGTAGGTCATGTTAGGACATGTTCCCTGTGTGCTTTGCTTGTACATGAGAAGCACCTTGAGCTCCGCTTAGTTTAAAAGATGTTGACAATGGTTTGTTACTTCTTTAAAAAATTACTTTTTGGTAGAAAATGAGCAATTCTTACAAAGCTGAATTGATATTTTCCTTGTTCTATTCTGCCTCACTTGGTGTGGTGTATTAGCAGCAGTTAATACCGTTACTACTCTTTCCACTAATTCCTGCTTGTAGCTACACTCCCTGCTGAGCTGAAGAAGCGCAGACGTGCTCTCGGTCATCGTAAAAAACCATAATCTGGTTAAGGTCTGAAGTGCATTTTGTACTAATATGTGGAATCACAATAAAATTAAATCTAATCATCCAATCCTGTGGTATTTGGCCCCTCTGTTCTCTGTTGTCAGCATAAAATGGATTTTAGGGAAGTAGTCGGGGAGGAGGCGTGGCACACTTATAGGTCTGCTTGTGGCTAGCAGCTTCACTAGCAAACGCCCAGTCATCTGTTGCTGTGCACATGTAGCTAAGGGCACTCTGCTAGAGTAAAACTGTCTTCAGCTTTAATGTATAGCTAGTGTGCATATCTCTATTGTGCTACTCTGAGATCACACTGGTATAAAGAATTTTCGTGGTTGACCTGGGGCCCACACAGAGGTTAACAAGGAATCCATATGCAGCAGCGGGGCTGTAAAACAGCAGCTCTCTTAACCTGCAGGAAGTTACTCCAACCACTGACTTTATTTCACAATCTGTCAAACTGAAGTGAACAGTGGCTCCTTCCTTTGATCAGAGGTGTTTCATAAACCTCCATGTTTGCGACGTGACTGCATATCTGCGCTTTCCCAGGGTGCATCGAAACAGCTCTTTCTCACTGAAAGAGCGGGTGTTTTGCGTCCTGGGCTCAGCTGCATAAACTTCCAGAACCAGCTCATCAGCCAACATCCAAACAACCAGATGTGGGATTCACACTAAAAAAAAAGAAACCCTGAATTTTCTCACATTTCCCCTGACCTTTTGAATGACTGACATGGTTGGGATCAAAGAAGATCTGACTGCCCTACAATAACATTCTAGGGATGCAAGATGGGAACAGACAGCCAGACAGACAAAAAAAAAGAGCACAACTGCTGATCAGCACTTTTGCACCAGGAACTGAAGCCACATGAGGCAGCTGTCTTTGCGTCAGACCACGACCACAGCTTAATAGACGTAGATGATTTTCAGAATTGCACAAAAACAAGCAAAATCAAAGCTCACTGCCTCTTTTGTTTGATTACCTTGTCAACCAAACAGCTGCTGCGAGCATTGCTGAACATCACATGCCGAGCACGGTCAGTGTTTACAGTGCTCCATCTGAGCCACAGGCTGCTGTTAACGCCAGTGCAACTTTCTGTAATCCGCAGAAATGCTTCTATTGTTGGATCATGCATAAACACTATTGTTTGGCATGAGAAAACCATGAGCTCTGACTATGTTTTTCCAATCTCAATGGACTAAACATTAAGATCTAGAACAGTGAGGCCATTTATGTAAGGGACACTTATGGATGTTGATTGGGGTGATGAATTCGTGTAAAGAAAAATGTTTTTAAAAATCAGAATAAACAGCAGTAAATAAAGCTTGTCTTTCATGGCTTCAAACCAACAGTAGATTGCTAATCAACATAACCACACATTAATGTGGTTTCAGGCAATGCTTGAATAGTAATTTAAAAGTTGAAATCTGCATATGTAACCACCTCTTTTGCAATAAACATTTTATTTCTGGCTCGAGGGCCTCACTTTTGGTTTTTTTGGGCTTGATTGATAATTTCTACCTTCAAGTGTGATGCAAAAAAGAATAAAACTGTCAGAAAATGGAAGAGATAAATGTTCACATTACGGGTTTCCTGGCATTTAGATTTTAGTGTTTTCAAGTCGTGATTTAAAATGTAGATTCTGCCACTAAATGAGGAGTAAAGGGTGAAAGTTCAACTTGTGGAAATCCCAACAAGTTATTTACAGAAGTGTTAGGCAAAAATACGTTTGGGATACAGTTTAAGGCTATGGGTTCGTAACGTTTTGGTGACTGATAAGAGTCAGGAACACATTTAGTTAGTGTCCATTCAGAGAATGGTGAGTCTTGACTGTTTGTTTGTTTTTTAAAAGAAGTGCAGTGTCTTTATTCCATTTCCACTCTGGAGTTGTTGCACTTGCAGGCCACGCTAAATGTTACCAAGGACTGCTAATGACCCATGAACCACACTTTGAGAACTGTGATTTTAGACAAACTATCGCCATCAATCTCATGACTCAGGTGGCTGCGGTTTATCAGACTGTGTCATCCATCTGTAAGAGGGGTCGCTGACTTCACCTCTTTGCATATCAGAGTAGTTAGAACACTTAAATAGATGATCATTGTTCTTGGATAAAAATCCTAGATATATAAATCCTCGAGCATTAAAAGATGAATCCATTATCTTGACCAGACTCTACTATGAGTCTCTTGGAGGACCACATGACAGGCCATTATGTTTACTAAATAGAATTACATTACTGCATTCATGCCATAAATGACAACACACAGCTCTATAAATGTGACAAACACCTGTTTGTTAAAATAATGTCCATTGTTATCTGTTAGAAGACAAAGAGTGAGAGAAATTCTCCCCTGCTCGCTGACTGTTCAGGTTGCGTTACAGACCATAAAAAGTCCAAGTCAAAGCAAGTCGACAAGCACCTGTCTAATCCTGCTGATCATAGCAGCATTGTCATTATCTATGTGCCCTAGCCTATGACTGTAATTAGAGCTGCCTTGGATGATCTGAAACACAGATGGTGGTGGGAGGCTAAGCAAATAGCACTAAGGTAATCAGTCGGGGTTGTGGGAGCAGACAAATCTTTAAAGACCTGAAGTGAGAGCCTAAACGCTCATTCAGTCGTGTCAGGACTAGCCGGCAGAGTTTTTCATTTCGGAGACATGTTTTCAAGAAGGCCTCCGCAGATTTGTTGGACGCTGCCTGATGATCCTCGTATGAAACTCAGGAAAGTGAAGTGCAGTTAATCAAATGAAACCGCTGATGACTAAATGGCATGAAGTCATGTCCTTGTGGTGTTCATTAACCTTTTCAACCTCACCACGCATATGTTGTGCATCTAGCCACCATTCAAAGCCAAAGGAATTTTAGTTGGACCCCAAAGTTATTCCTGGTTTTGAATGCAAGCGCAAGTTCTGCTGACGCCCATCCAGTACGTTTCACGCGAGCCTCTTAATCTCTATAATTTCGCTGTCTTGGAAAAACGAAATTATTTCACTTATGGCAAACAAGCCGTTTTAATCACACTGGATCTGAAAGAATACAGAAACCCAGTGCAGCAAAGCACGTACCTTCATGATCTGGCATGAATGAGCTGAAGTCACTAATAAAGAATGTATGATTTCCCAAGCTCTCGCCACTTGATTTTTTTTTTCAAGCATTGTTTATTTTTAACTTTGAAAACAACAGATGATGAGTTTCTCCTGCTTTCCATAGTCAGGCATAAGCATCAACTCGTTATGCATGACAAACTGTCAAAGTTAGGTAGTTTGAATAAACGTATGAGGACATATGATCCAGCGTCAAGCTACAGAAGATGGGAATTAGAGTCTAGTACTACTTTATATGCCTTTTTGCATAGCTTGTCCCTCTACTGCTTCATGCATCAGCATTATTTCCGTTTCTGCAGGACATTTTATTTGGCATCGACCAGTGCTGAAAGCCTCAGCTTTTTGTGGATGCAGGTGTGGAGGTACTATGCAGTCTCAGTATGGACTGAATACAGGAGAAAAAAATGACTGGAAGAAGGCACTCGCCTGTCACGTTTCTTTTTCTTTTACCAGCAATGAGTAAAAATGCCCATTTTTCCCAAAGACAGTACTACCAGTGTGCCTTTGAGCTGCCGATGCTGTTTTACTGTTGCTGACCTACATACAACTTGCCATGTCAGCCCCCCCCCCAAAAAAAATCAGCCTGAGCTAGATCCTCCAGACAGGAGACTCCCAGTGAACATAGCAACAGAAACTCTCCTCCCACCTCTCTCCCCACCCTCCCTGCCTCCCACTGGAGCGATGCGGGCCAGGCTCTGTAGCTACAGCCTCACTTGGCTTCAGGATTGGGGGAAGGGGAGTGAGTTAACATATGGCTTATTGTGCATTGTAGGCTATGGCTTTCAGCTCGTCAACACTGGCACGAGCTGGAAAATTGCACTTGTGTTCAGCAGCTGAATCTTTTCTTCTTCTTTTTTTCTCGCGATATTTGTTTGGTGAAATACCCACTCAGAATGCCATAAACCCAGCCGGTTTGTCACCAAAACTCCCGTGCAGAGTTATTGTCTCCCAGACTCGTCTATCATCACCTTAATAGCCACGTGTGTAACACTTAAAAATGGTAATCACCTCGGCTGTAACACCCGCAGACAGCTGCTGGAGAACGATGACTACCTGTTTTATAACCATGTTTGCTTTGGAGGAGAGTGTGGTGCTGGCATAATTTGTGGTTCAGTTGCGTGTCAAGCAAAGCGGTCGGCCACAGTTTGGTGACGCAAGGGGAACTATTAATATCTCGGGAACGGGATGTTCTCGCTTCGGCATCGGGGTCACTCGAGGATAAACAACGTGTTGACGGTGTGGTTGTGGAGAGTGCGACAGAACGATCGTCTGAGAGTTTTAAAGGGGGACACGCCGAAGTTCCCCTCTTTCCTTTTCTTTGTCCCTTGCACCGGGCGCATCCCCGCGGTCAGGCTGGTTCACGCTCCGTGCCGGGGTTGTGCACTTCAGTCCGTTTTGAGCCTCGCCCACTTGTGAACCCGCTGACTTCTGAGCGCACTCTGGTCGAAGTGGTGGAAACAGTCATGTGATGTAACAGTGCCTCTTTGGAAATCGTATGTTTTGAAATTCTGCCTCGCTGTGTTTTTTTGTTTTCACTTTGAACTTTCTCTGCGCCAAATGGAATATAAAAGGGAGGCTTATGTGCGCATTCCGCTCAGATTACAGGCCTGTAAAGCATCATAACGGCGCACGACTGCAAACAAAAGTTTGGTATTGCAATTAAAATGGAAACCTGCATTAGTTATAGGCAAGATGGAGAACTGTCATGTAGTGCACAAGAACTTGCACCAGCAACTGGTTGTTTATCATTATCATCAGAATACATTTTTATTTTATTTATTTATTGGCTTTTAAAAATGAATTATTTTGAGATAAGCAGTAAAATAGAAAGTCAAAAAGACCAAATTTTAATATAAGGGGGATGTCAGGGACACAACAGGAAGACAGTTTTCTTACTGTGTCAGCACTTATTAGGAAGTCTTCTACACAGAGTGGGTTCATCCAGAATTTGGGTGTTGAGAGGATGGAATGGCGTGCCTGCAGTCCTGATCTCAACCCCACTGAAACCTTGTTAGATCAGCTCGGAAGTGCTCTTTGTGCCAGAGTGACCAACATAACCATGGTGGCTAGATTAATCTTGGTTGAAGATGCCATCCCACAGCAGTGTGTAACCAAACTGGTGACCAGCATGAGGAGGATGTGCCAGGCTCTTGTAGCTGTGTATTGGTCTGCCACATGCTACTGAGGCCTCTGTTTGTTAAATGAATAAAATGTTTAATTACCAGCACATCTTGTTTCTTCAGACTTAAATCAATCAATCCAACAAACAACACCAAACAAGAGTCAATAGCAGAATTAACAGCTTGACATTGGCAGAGAAAATTTGGCAAGTTTCTCATAGGTCAAGCCTACAAGGACAACTCTGCTGCTCAACCCACAAATGCATTTGTGGATTCCTCACAAATATGGCAATATTTAAGGGGAAATAAACAGGCTTTCCAACTGTATAAGATTTATGCCATAAGTGGATTTTGTAAGTTTATATACTTTCAGTTTTGTTTTCCATGTAGATTTTTATTGATCTTTGCTTTTTCTAACTGTTGAGTAGATAAAACAATTTCAAAGACATAAGCTCTGGGAAATGATAGTGAGATCTGTCACTATATTCTGAGATTTTTTCCAAATGGTAATTTAATTCTAATGTTTTATTTCAGCTTACAGCCCATATAAAGAGAAGTGACAGAAAGAAAAAAAAACATCATGACCTTTATTAGTAAGGCACTGGGCCACCACAAGCCATGAGAAAAGCTCCAGTGCAGCGTGGCACTGTTTCTCTTATTGTCTGAAACGATACTGGATATTCCCTCATTTACCATGTGGTAGAGAGTGCTGTCTTTCACTTCAGTCCAAAATCTCCCACAGGTGTCCAACTGTGTTAAGATCATATGGCTACGGACACCACAGTATATTGTTTACCGTGCTAATCAACCCAATCAGTGACCCCTTGAGCCCTGTGGATGGGGAGAGTGCCATGCTGGAAGTGAATACTCCATCAGGATGGAAATGTTCTTTCACTGGATACCAGTGATCAAAGTAACTGTGCTGCAGTGATCCTCCCCTCTCAGTGAACCATGTAACCCTTATTGCTGGCATCAAGTATTTAGGCCTGCCCTCATATCTGGATGTACATAACATGTTCACATCACTTGCTGATTGTAAGGTTGGTGGTTTGACCCTCACGTCCTCCAGTACATATGTTTGAAGTGTCCGTGGGTCAGATATTAAACCCCTCAGTCAAGGGCTGTACACAAAAATACTAAAACAAATAAGAACATGAAATTCCAGAATAGCCAATAAAAAGAATTAATAGCACACAATAAAATAAGACAGTTTTTAAATAAATAAATAATAATAATTCAACAAACAGAATGCCGATTTAAACAAAAAAGTTTGCCTGATTGTGGCTTGTAATAAAAAGTGCTTAGTACTCACTTAGAGCAGAAAAGCACTGTAAGTACCAGTCCACTGGCCATTACTGTAATAACCCTATATAATTATGGGTGCATTGTTCTTGCAGACAAGTCTTTTCACATCCTGCATAAACAGCCTCACTCACCTGAGGAAGAGCTACTCTTTAGCCTTGCCTTGCATGCACCAGTGCAGCATCACAGTCATCAAAGCTGCACTGCTCATGACAGTTTCCACAGATTTAAATGTAACTTGTAGCCATTTTTTCAAAGTGAAAACTTGTCAGACTGAGAACTCTGTCACTGAAGCTCCTGTAATTCATCCCAACAGTGAACCCTTTTTCACCATCATAAGAAACAGCAAGTTTTTTGGTTTGAGTTTAACTCCTTAATACTATGCAGTGCACCAGCTTGGAAGCATGCTTGATTTGCTTCTACACTCATTTATTTAGTTTTTTCCTCTAATTTTAATCTCGATCGGTGTCAGTAGAAAATGACTGTGCTGTAATGACCTTTACATCTTGCACACACTCAAACACTGACCATTAATAATGGACTGCATGCCATTTAAGTGCCTCTGTTGAATGTCCCACCAAAAGAGACGGTCATCTCAAAAGCATCAGCGCAGTGAGCTAATGCAGGCCCCCTGCAGACTCACCGCCCAGATGAATAGTGCATTTCAGAGTGTTGTCCCCTCACCGGTGCCCGCGAGGCACGTCCCTCTCCAGCCGTCGCACCAATCAATGCATTTTGAATAGCACCAGCACTGACCAGCAAATGGGTGCAAAAACAAAACTCTGTCCGCTTCACATTGCTCTTTTGAGCTGTATTGTGTTGAGCAGACAAAGCCACCATGCCAAAGGAACAATGATGGCAGTGCATACTCATGGCTAAGCATGGGCCTAGGGTCAAGCGAGTGACGTACAAATCAGCTTGTGATTATGAACTCAAGTCTGCATGCAAGACAGTCGTCACTCTCACGTCAGAGCACTTGTCTACTGCTTTCAAATTATGCAACAGAAAAAATTATCATGTTCTGCCAGTGATGCTGGACAGCTCTCTGTTCTTTGTAGTAGAGTGCCGGGGAGGCGGCACCGAGGCGGGGGAGGAAAGCAGGATTAACATAGTGGTAAAGAAGGTTGCCTCTTGTGTGGCTGAACATTGATGGCCTGGAGGCAAAAAGACAGAGGGAGGATGACAACCAAATGGGACTCCTTTCTAAACAACACCTCCCACCCTTCTGAGAGCTCGTGCAGTGACCTCTTCTCAGCCTCAGCCCCCTTTCTGCAAGGTGCTAGGAAGGGAGTTGAGCACTGTTCTGGTCTTGTTGTTGTTGAAAAGCAGCACCTGAATGACGCTATCTTGGGCAGCTGTCATGGGCAGCTTTTATGAGTTAATTTGTTTGTTGTTTAAGTGCACAAAGCCCTGTCTTTAGATAAGATTTCTCCATATGACAGGTGTTTGCACGGGGCGTTTTGAGCACATGTGTAAACTGCACATTACAGTTTCTTTTGTATGAATAATTTGCATTTACTGGTAGTAATATAGGATTGAGCATTTGCCTCTTATTCTGACAATTAAAATATGCTCTTGCTAGGAGTTGGCTTAGCTTTGTGTGATGACTATGAATTCAACTGTGGGGAAAAAAGAGCTTAAATAGGGTCATTTGTGGGACTTGGCACATATCTTTGGATAGAGCCAGTGTCCAGGATTTATACCGCTTCTTTTTCTTCTTCTTTTGGCTTCTCCCTTTAGGGATCACCACAGTGGATAATCTGCCTCCATCTAACCCCTATCTGTCACACCAACTCTCCGCTATGTCCTTCTTCACTACATTCATGAATCTTCTCTGTGGTCTTCATCTTTGTCTCCTACCTGGCAGCTCCATATTCAACACCCTTTGCCCAGTATATCCACTATCCCCTCTCCACATGTCCAAAAAATATCAGCATTGCCTTATCCTGTTAACATTGTTCTTTCACTTTAACATCTTCAGCTTGGCCTTCTGTCTTTTTGTCAGTACCCCTTTCTCCAAACCATACCAAATGTCTAACTGCTATCTTGTAAACCATCCCTTTCACTCTTACTCTGTGCATGTTTCCACCTGTCTCCGTCTCATTCATACACACGTATTCTATCTTGCTTCTACTGTCTTTCATTCCTCTTCTGTCAGAGCATACCTCCACCTCTCCAGACGATCTTCCACCTGTTCCCTGCTCTCACTACAGATCACATGTATCGTCTCCGTACATCATAGTCCTGCTTGACCTCATCTGTCAGCCTGTTCATCACCAATTCAAACAAGAATGGGCTCAGAGCCAATCACTGATGTAATCTCACCTCGAATCCTATCACACAATCTACCACTGTCTCACTATCCTCACACATGTCCTGCACCACCCTCACATGCTTCTCTGCCACTCCTGACTCCTTCGCACAATACCGCAGGGTTTGTGCTAAGCTAAGCTAATCAGGAGCTTCCTAGAGCAAATATCCAGTTTGGACACAGGAGAGGTGTTCATTGTATTGGATAACATTTGGCAATGAAGTTAATAAATCATCTCTGTGTTACTGGTGAGCCTTTAATTTAGAAATGTGGCTTAACTTGTCAGACTTAAAGTTCAACACCCTGGAATAAATTAATCACCAAAGTACACTTTTTTGGATGTTGTCCAAGAGAGTGTATTCTGTATCTTATCTGTGAGAGATGCTACAAGTTACCTTAAAAAAAGGAAACCCTGTTCTCAGAAAACATCAAGATTTTTGAATACCTAAAGAGGAGGGATGCGATCTTATATTTGTTCGTGTGCCAAGTGGTTATTTACCATTTATTGTTCCCGGTAGTCTTTGCTCAATCTGATGTTTGCACTTGTGTTCCTAATGGTAATGTTATGACAGTAAAGTGTTGATAAGGACCCAATAACTCTGTAACTTGTATATCCTGCTAGACAGCAGGAAGGCTGCACTTTGTTATGATAGCATGTAGTTTGGACTTGTTTACCCATCTCATCGACGCCTGGCTGACTCATTGGACCTGGTGTTATTACTGTACGCATACGCGCTTTACATAATCGGGTGTTCTTTTCTCTCCTCAGCAAAGGGAACAAAGACCAACATTTCACTTGTGCCCTGTCGAAACACAAGCGCAAGTGGTTGGCTGTTACAGAGAGGTTCACGTGGTGCGTGTACGCCCTGCTGACTCGCACGTGTTACACTTACATCTTTACTGTTTAACACCTGTGTGTCGTCTGTATGACTAATCCTCTTTTTTTCTAAACAGGTAAAACCCAGCCTGTTTTTGTCATCATTAGTCACGGGGCTGCTTGTCTGTCACAAAGGGCTTGGAGAACAATAAGAAGAGGGATATATTATGGTGCAGTGTCCACACTATGGCACCTTCAGCTCCGTATCAGTCTTTATCATTCAAACCAATATTTTTTATAAAATACATTGTAAATTATATATCGTGACTGAGTCTCTCATATTTCCGAAACCACAAATGAAATCTTGATTATTTTCTTAGGAGTCGATAAAAAAAAACGTGACATTACCAGAAATACTGGTTTGGCGATATCTCGGAACTATAACAGCCTTAAGTGTTTTACTGCTTCTTCTGTTCTGATAAGAGTCTCTTTCCATTTCAGGGACGTTTACCAAGCAGTTGGACTGCCCTTCGAAACTCACAGCTGGATTAAAGGAAAGAAAGGCAAAAGGTCTTAGTTAATAAATGACTGAGGTTTATGAGTAGCCAGCATTTTAATGATAAGCAACATAAGAGTGACTATTTTAGCCATGCTGCCCACCCTGGTTTAAGAACCACGTGGAATTTGATACTTTTGTAAGTCTTTCAAAGTCTTCAGAGGGCGGGGTCTTGCCTTGACATGACAGCCGAGCCAGAATGTTACAGTGTTCAGGCTGCGCTGTGCTCGAAGAGGATATCTCCCATTGCAAACAAAAGTGAAGAGGCCAATCAAATTGCTGTTCCTGCCTGAGAACATTATGTCAGTGCCAGACAGTGTGCTGTTTGGACACAGTGCACTGGGGGTTGGTGCTGGGATTTGGGAACGTACAAAAGGTCTCTTGAATCATCACATTGCAGCAGCCACAGACAGAGATACTCCACCGTTCCCCTCTGAGTGAAATTGTGAAAGATATGATCACTTCCACAGCTGCTTGTCACCTTTGGAGGGGTTCAGTTGTTTGCGCTGCAGCTGATTTCCTCACTGTCTCTTTTGGCTTTCGAGCACTTGACACCCAAATAGGAGTTGATAAACACTTGCAGTTTCTATGCAGCTCTGGGAAATAACCCTGTGAAAGAGGAACTATCCCCTTTTGCTGTGCTCTCATTAGAAAAGATGGCCAAAGCACCACATGAAACACAAGAACACCACGTTTTTGTGGTGAAAGAATATGTAAAATAATACAGCCAGATGGCCTTCTGAATGCCACATTGCCGTGAACACTGGGAACTTTCTAGTGTGGGCTTTTGTGCACAATGCTGAAAGTGTGCATTCATTCTCACAGGAGAGCATCAGCTGCTGCAGGAAAGCAGGTCTAATCCTGTACTGGTGGAGTGCAACTTTACTCCTTTTCTTAAAAAAAAAGACGTTTTGTGCCCTTTGTCTGTTGCTCTTAAAGCATGCCACACAATATCCGACACATATTCTGGTACATTCAAAATCTGAGCTAAACAGGTCCTTGAAACTTTTTTTGATTAAACACTGGAGTTCATGTGGGTCCACAGGAGGTTAACAGGGACATTCAAGTATGTCCTTGTGCTTATAATCAATAGCATTAGCTGGTTTGTTTTCTGCCAGGACTTTGTAGCTAGTGACATGATAGTTTCCAGCATGCCTGGATTTGATAACTGTTTATGGATTTATTTCCAGGTGTCTGGAAAAATGATCAGATTGATCCAGCTGTAATGCTAACGCCATTAAATTGTCCAACACTGACAAAAACTTTGTATCTTGACTCCCTTTTTTTCCACCATAATGGTGTCAACTTGTCTCTTACTGGAGAATAAACCAAAGAAGACAGTGCCTGTGGGGGCTGGCTGGATTACAGTTGGCAGAGACTCAGAGTTGCTCAGAGGAAGGTTTTGAGGTAAATTGCTAGTTTGCTGAGAGAAACCACCATCTTCCAGAAAAAAAAACAACAAAAAAAACAAGAACAACAACAAAAAACACAAGCTGTTCATTTAAAAAAAATACTGCACTATAAAATAGATTATAATCATAAAGACTGTCAACTGCTGAAAGTCATTTTTGAGTCAAGTCAAGTCTGATGAAACTTTTGTCATCAAACATGCAAGACTGAGAGGAGAATAGGATAGAAGTTATCAGCAGGGTCGAGTAGGATTTAAACAACCTACTGCTAGTGTTGTTATGCCACTCTTCTGTCATTGAATGAAAGTTTAAAAAGCGGTTTTGAAAACAACTTATTTTCTCTGTCTAACATCAGCTGGTTAAACCAGTAATTTCTTCACTGAACTCTCTGCCGATGCACTGTGCTGCCCTGCCAGAGGCCTGCTAGAGATAGTCATAAGAAGGGGACTAAATAATATTAAAAAATCATGTTGAATCTTGTTGCTCCCATTTCAGACTGAATAACTGCCTCTGTGCTGAAATGTCTGTGTTCAGATGATTTATGCGCTTTTAGTTGGTTGTTTTCCTCGTTTTTGTGATCAGATAATGTGTAACAGAGGAAATCGGTGCAATCACGTTTTCAAATAGTCACCTCATCAGTTTTCTTCATGACAAAAATTGCACATTCAGAGCATAAGGGGGAAATTGCTCAAACTCTGTATTTCAACAGTTAGTTCTCATCAAATAAAGCTGCTTGTATTTTTTTTCCTTCGCAGAAAATCAGTTAAAAATGAATTAGCTAATAAGTAGGTCTTTTCCGTCTTACATCACTGAGAGGGAAGTATATTGGGGTTTGGACTCCTGGTGCTCAACAACTAATTTCAGTCCAGTTTGGAGAAGGGGAAATAAAAAAAAACAATAGAAAATTTACTTGCAAACCAACAGTATTCAGTAGATTTTTGACAAATACTGCATCAAGTGTCAGTCCTTTTGCATACAGGATGAGTGATCCTGCTGCACTGCAAATCAAATCAATCTGTACAGCAATGTAACCAAAAATATACACAATATCCCAAAACAAGTGACATGAATAGATTTTATTTATGAATAAACTTCATAAATAGAACCAAGGCAACAGGAAGAAAAAGACCTTTAATACTAGTTTATCTCAGGAAGTACTTGGCAGGTAGGTCGCTCCAGCAGCTGCAATTCTTCTTCTTCTTCTTTTTACACTCAGGGTATCTGGGTGTCATCTTCTGTGGATATAAGGGCTCTGTGGACAGGGGCACTTCCAAGGTGTTTTTTGATGGGGTGGTACAGGAGGGAACTGAAAACAAGATAGGGTACTCAGTGTTCCAAAAACACTCATGTGCAGCCCTGTGTCCTATTACAGATTTATTACACGGAAAATGATGACATGCAAGAGTTTAAAACAGTCATTTTGTGTTTTGTATAATTCTTTTTCAAAGTGTAAAAAGGGATTTATAGATTAACCTTTAAAGCAGAAAGTAGAACAACAACACCTTAAATAAAGTGAAAGTCCATTAAACCTGTACTTCTATGCTCTCTTCCAATGGTGCTGGGCACTGTAACGCTGCTCCACACCAGTGGTGTTGGTGGCGCTGTGGACACGCCCATGTCTGTGGGCCGCATACCACATGTTGGACGTATTCCTCTTATAGCCGAGTATATTACCACTCTAGCTGTATATTCAGGCTATATTTGCTGCAGAATGCCTCTCGGATCTAAAGATATCTCCTTACCGATATCATCGGTGGACAAAACTCCAAAGCGCCTGGAAGCTTTTGGGCGCCACTCCGCATGATTCTGTTGTATGTTTTAAGATCTGTTAACTTTGCAGCCTGCGAGGTATACATCATGTGAAATGCGTGGAGGCAACCTGTGGTGAAACTTTCAAGTTTGGTGCATTTAGGGACAGGCAGCGCCCAATGAATGAGCGGCTACTCTGACGATGCTGCCCGATCGTCGCCGGTCGACACGCCCCCAGCATGGATACACCGATCAGGAACAGGCGCTCGGGAGACACGCACTATGCTGGAGACTGTTTGAAGCCGCGATGGGAGTTAACGCATCCAAGTTTCTAGACTTCTTGTTCTTACCAGCGTCGTTGCACTAAACAAAGACTTTGGGTTTCTGTTGTTTTCTCTCTCGCTCGCTCGCTCTCTCTAAGGGGAGGTTGTCTGCATTTCTGTCCTAGGCGTTTCTTGCACAGGATGTTGATGATATTGGAAAGCCGGGTAAGATCATAAAGTCAGTTCTCTCTGATGAGAACGACCTCCTCCTCTCCACCACCACCACCACCACTACACAAAGGGAACCACGGAACAAGTACTTTTTCTTTCCCTCTCACGGCATCATTTTTATTTGATTTTTGTGAATGTCATTAAGAAGCAGAGGGGGCTCTTTCAAAGACAAAATGGATCACTTTGCAGCAGAGTGCCTTGTTTCAATGTCCAGTCGTGCAATTGTTCATGCTCCTAAAGGGAATAGGGAGATTAAACCAGAAATCCCATCCTCCTCCAAGAACGGGGAGGAAATTAAGGAGCCTTTGGTGAAGGATAACTCCTCTCTTTTTGTGGTGGCGCGGATTCTGGCGGATTTTAACCAGCAGACTCCCAACAGTGTTGCCGAGCAGGCAAAAATAAAGGATGAGAGCATGCCGAACCTTAGAGATGATGGAAAATCTGCCACACCTTCCACCATCTCCGATCCTTCGCTCAAACAAAGAGGCAAAAAACCGAGAGGTCGAACTGAGCAAGAGCCGCCTCAGAAAAAGCACAAATGCCACTATTCAGGTTGTGAAAAAGTTTATGGCAAATCATCCCACCTCAAAGCCCACCTAAGGACACACACAGGTCAGTTTCATTGGGTGCATTGGATGTTTGTTGCTGTGAACGTGTGTTTCCCTTACGTATCTGAGAACGGATGGGATGATTTTAAACACTGAGATACCAAAAGTGTGGATTCTCGTACATTCATAGCGCTATGTGTACAGAGGAGGTGATTGCTGTGTTTCGAGTCAGTGACTCATAAATATTCACCCACGGATCCACCCTGAATGGATACTATGAGCACATTCAGTTCAGCAGTGGCCTGTATAGTTTCATAATGCAGTCACTCCTTTAAGTTGTGTGAACTTTATGTCCTTTTAATTTCGGTTGCGGGGGTTAGAAAACAGTGCCACTCCCACTCAAGTCTCAGAGCTTTGTGACGGCTTTCCTTTAACCCCCCACCTCACTCACGCACACACATACTCACAAACAAACCCCACCGCATGGAACACTGTGTTCAAACTGCAGCGCAAATGCAGAACAAAATTACACAGATCAGATTTCGGGCGTTCTTCTGTTCGCTTTAATTAAAATAAACTTTGGGTTGTGCCACGGCAACACGAGAGGCGAAATCCTACAAAATACAGCCTAATGTCCCCATTAGAGAATAAGCCAAGTGTGCAATAAGTAAATGTGGGCATGCTGAAAGTTTGCAGTCCAGCAAGTGCGCCGTCACACCGCTGAGAGAAACGCTTGCAAATGCGCTCCGGATCGGCAGTTTGCTACCTGTGACCTTCCCAAAGGATACCTCCACATCTGCGCTTTGCATTCCGCAGAATAGGCTACTGAGATAGTAAAGGATGTAGATGGACTCAAATTGGGGGGTTGATAAGAGCTGTGCAGTCGCTTGTCTGCCCAAAGCCCTTTGTTGTGATGTGCCACACCCCCGCTAGACAGACTGCCAGCTGATCTGGCCAGCAACAGACTCAGCTAGTTGAGCCTCGACTGAGGAGCCTTTGCTTTTCCCCTCCTGCTCCGTATACTGCAGTTCATCATCTTCTACACACACGTCGAGCTGACAGACCAGAAACAAAACAAAACCTTTATCACAGGAATCGCATACACATTAATTGTGTGAACTTGACTCATCTCAATAATCGTTATGAATAGAGGAAGAAATTAAACCAGAAAATTGAAACTATGTGGAATACATTCCCCCCCCCTTCTCACTACATTTACAGGGTGTGGGAAGAACTGTACATCTGAAAATCAGGCTAAAATAGGCACAGGTTGTGAAGATTTATAAAATCATTTGCTGTTGTCATGTTGCAAACAAGTTTTCTAAAATTGTTACTGAAAATAATAGTTTTTATTTATCAGCTGCAGGTGGTGGCAACTGTTGTAGTAGCAGTATGCAATCAGTGTTTGCCAAGGGAAGTTAAGAGAGTGAAACATGGATTTGGTGCATGCATATGCATAAAAGAGGGCTCTAGCTTTTTCTTCAGTTGCATCCTAAAGGAAATGAAAGGTCTCTCTACTGATGCAGTTCTATTGCTGTCACTCAGCCCTGTCCTTGTCCTTTTGCCTATTAGCCATTTCCTTTCTTTTGGGATTCACTCCCCTATGGCTTTGTGTTTGGTTTGCAGTCTATAATTTCTTATAATTGGGATGGTTTCTGCTTATTTTGCTGGATAGTTAGAGAGCATGAGTCATCTCAGTTAAGCTGCCTTTTTTCTCAGCCAAAGTTGCAGCAGCTCTCTCAAAGAGCCAGCCTTTAGCACTCAGCGGTGCTTCTCCTGAGCCCAAACCATGTGAGTTTAGTGCAGTTTCATTGCTCCGTATTAACCCTGCCCTTGTCTCTGTGCCTATTAAGCGTTTCCTTTTTTGCCTGCCTTTCTGTTTGGATACACTCTGGCGTCTGGCTTCACGATTGGTTTGTGTCCCATAAATTGTGAAAATAATGACTGTTTCTGCCTGTCTGATTGGATAGGCCCAGAATGTGGGTCATTTGAGTTCAGCCGGGATGCCTCAGCCAATCTTGCAGTGCTTTCATAGAGCCAAAATCTGGCAGCGTGCTTCCCTTCAGCCCCTACTAGCAGAGTCAAGAGAGAATGGATCCCAGCCCAGTCAGTTCCTGCCAAACACCACTATCTAATTGAGGAGGAAAACACTGTAATAGACACCAAACAAAGAACCGGGGACAAGGCGTCCTTACTTGACTCCTGTAACGCCCAAAGCCTCATCATCCCAGCTTTTGCATATCTTATAAGTTTTGTTCGTTAGCATCTTAAGAGAAGATGAAACCTGCAGGTTGTTTTTGTAAAGCAGTGTCTTCAGCACAATTCCATAAATAGGTCAAAACAAATCTTCCCCTTGAGTCACAATCATTTTTTATCATATATTTACATGTTTTATGTGTTATTTTATGAATGTCATTTACATTCGCTTACTTATCCAGTTTATAGTAAATTTAATTAGAGTTTAGTGTACTGTAAATGTAATGTCTTTATGTGTCTTAAACAAGCTACATTAGCTATGGAGCCTGTTTTTCCTCCAACCTGTAAGTTTTTAGGGCTCTTTAGATGAGCCTTTTGCGTCCACTCCAGTTACACTCATAAACAGTATACTGAGCATCCCTGAAATAACTGTGATTGGTTTCATTAATGAAAACTGTCCACAACAAGGCCCGTGTTACTCAGTGTGATGTTTGGTTTTTCGTTTACTGTCTTTGTGTAATTGTTTGTCAGTTGATTATGTGGTTACTGCTGGCAGCAGAAAAATTTGCCACTCAGGGAGAGCAAAGATGTTCTTGATCCCTTCAGCGGAGATTATGAAGGGTTCATTGCAGGTTTCTTTTGAGACGCACTGTCTAATGCAGCAGACATCGAGGTACACACTGAATTTAAATTGCTCATTATGCTGCATTGAGTTGTATGGTGAGGAATGCATAGGAGTTTAAGGGTCAAAGGTCACCAGACAGCTTTTTGTCTGAACTCCTGGTGCAGGAGGTGGGCCTTTTCTGTGACACATACATTAGCCCTGCAATATGGAAAATGAAGTCATGTAACACCGATGTACATATAAACTATTTCCGGTGTAACATTTGAATTCATTCAAATTATTTCTTGCGTTCCTTTTCCTCTTATTTTCATGTTCTTTCTGGCTTTTTAGCACCTTTTTTAAGAGTGATGCTCTATTTTCTAAATAGTGTGTCTAATAGTGTGTCTTGCTTCCATAGAGAGTACATGATGTTCTTTCTGAAGCCTTATTACTCTGTTCTGGTCATGTCACCCAGACTGCCATCGTCAAAGGAGAGATGGGCCTTGACTATTCTTCTGCAATAACAGCTCAGACTTTCTGTGCCCTCCACAGCTAGGTCGTACAAAAGGCCATCTTGTCAGTGTAGAAGACCTATTCAGAATCTATCGGAATCACAGGGAGGAACAGCGTCAATATTCCTCAAAGACAAAGAGTCTAATGCCATATTTTACACTTGGGTTGATGTTTTGTCTGAACCTCTTTTGTGCTCTGCTGGAGTATCTCTAATACTGCGAGATGGCTGCAAAGCGTGCCCTAAAAATTAGTGGGAGCACCTGGTAGACCCAGTTATTCATGCATGCTGTCTATTTTCAGTCAAATAACTGTGGTTAATTACGCTTTTTAAATGTAAAATTATCCCAAGTTCCGCATGGAAAAAGCAACAGGACTCTCTGATTATATATACAACTTCACTGCCAGTGGTTTTATATTTGGCTGCACTTTTGCACAGAGTGCACAATGTTCCTGTGTGGCTGGTGGCATTGATGAGGTAGCAGGGCGGAGATGGGGTTTTCCTGCTCTTGCTTGGGCCTTAACCTTGGCACAGAAATCGGTAAAAGCTCTACTGGGGCAGGTCTGTCTGTCTACCTGCCACACGGCAGGATTTCCACCATTGCTCCCATTTGAGCTCTAATTCTGACATGTAATAAGAAGCTCATGCTTCAGTCTTGTGACAAGTTTCCATTTGTCTCCATCCAAATTTTGTACGAGGGATGTGGTGTAACAAGCTACTTCAGGTTCAAATTGAAGCTATGGGATGGATTGCCTTGATGTTATGATTCCCTTATGGTAAAGCCTAAAAAAGCTGCGGCTTTTCCTGTCCTGTTAGCAGCAGGTTTAAATCTTTGTTTTTGAATTTACTATCACAACTTAACTGTTTGCTATTAGATTCGATTTGGGAGATTTGTACATTTTAGCTACTCTTTGTTTCAACTTTGAGGGTCCTCTTTTCATTTAGCACCATAAACAGGTTGAAAGTATCGTTTCCCCACTGTTTGGTCAGCTTTACTGCTTTATTTTTCATAGTAAGTAGCAAATGTTCAGTGCCAATATTCTAAACCATGACAATGTAGTACTGCTGTAACAGTGTGCACCTTGTTTTCTAATGATTAGCATGTTAGCACTGTCAGTTTGACAGGAATTTACGGATGTAAACATTCAAGTGTTTGTTTTTTCTGTTGTAAGATTTCAGAATGGCATCTCTCCTGCACAAATGTTGTTGCCTTATAAAGGTCACATGTAGGACGGTATGTGTCCAGTAGAAATAAGGTATCCTGTCCAGTAGGGTGTAAATAAAACCAAAGTGGAGCCACCATTTTCCCTGTTATTCTGCTGGTGCAGTGTTACTGCTCCATGGAAGACATTTCCAAGGCATGCGCTGGCGCACGTGCTGTCCATATGCTATCCTGTATATGCACATGTAAAGCTGATAGTAGGATACTTCCTCAGTGTTGACATATAAACCTGATTTCACTGTGATTAAGCACCCAAGCATGCATAGAGGACAATCATAATACTGAAAGGTCGCTGTCAGGCAGTACCCTGAGCTGTGCTGCTTTCAGTGGCCCACAGGGCTTGTGTATTCTTTAGTTAGCTCTGGAGTAGCTCTATAAAAGCTGCTCTGTGTGTTTCCCCCAGCAGCCCCTCCCGCCCTTTTCCAGCCTGAAAAGCAAAATAGGTGCTGAAGCCTGCTGTGTTGCGAGGCCGAGCCCGGCCACGTCTTGTGGTGTGGTGTTGATTACCAGCGGCAGGAAGAGAGGGATACAGACCTGTGGAACGCTGTGCATTCTTCATTTTTCTCCCACCTCCACCGCATCTCGCATGCGAGGGAGGGATCTTTAGTACAAAGACAGAATATACAGTGCGGCATGGTGGGGGCGGGGTCAGTTACCAGGATATTCACTGTCAATGCCCTCCATTGATGTAGGTCATTTATTCAGCTGCATCTGCATCTAATCTGATTAACGTCTGAAGGGCTGCGACCTCAGCGGCAGAACCTGCTCCTGTCAGCCTGGCACTTGCAGTGTTCTGTATGAGAGTTAGACTCTGACTGCGTCCGCTGCGCTATATTAATCGGAGCTTGAATAAGAGAGGAATGGCTGTGAGCTAATGTCAGAGGAAGTGTTTTGTTTCTGGCTGTGCTTCTCGCTACAGTACATAAGGTGTGTCCCCTTTCTCTGCATGATAAATCAGACTTGTGGCAGACCATATCATCATGGGGTGTGGTCCCTGGGTGCAAAATGAGGAGCATTTCATGGAGTCTTTTGAGAAGGATGCCCTCAGTCACTGTAAGACATGAAAATATTTCTGTCCCGCTCACCATAAGAGCATCAGGCATTATACTGGGACAGTTGGTATTATCTGTCTGTCCTCTTATCTCAGTGTGGTGGGGCCTCTCAGGATCTAGCAGGGTTGTAGCCCTTTGTTTGATGGTGGTTAAGGATGTTTGTCTCAAATGAGCTATAGTGTGAGGCTCTATCAGCAGAATGAGCTGGCACTGTACCGCGTCTATGCTCCCACCTGCTTCTGTGGACCAACTATAAACACCCTTTAATGGCGGCAGCTGTTTGCATGTCGTCAGTTTAACCGTTGTTGTTGTTGTTTTTTCTTTCTTTAAAGATAAGTAGGTTGCCTGCAACATATCAAGGCTGCAGGTTGTTTTAGCATGCACTCAAGGCTGAACGAGAGTGCCCATTCCAGCTAATTGAGGCAAATCTGATGAGCTGCTGAATGCAGGCAACCCCTCCCCGCTTTTCTCTTAAACAGTTAAGAGGATGAAGTAATGTATAGCAAAGTGCGTGCAGGAATCAGATGCTTGCACTCGACCCCTGCTACATGTCTCCGCGTGAACGTCTGTAGCCCGGCGCAGTGTGGACCGAGTGGAGTGAGTTACGGTTAGTTCTTGCAGCCTGTCTGATTGAAATGCATTACAGGAGTGCTTCTCCTGCTGGAAGAGAGTCTGCTGCTATTGTTCACAGCCTGACAGCTATAGGCCCCACAAGGATAGGCAGGCTATTCAACCGCGAGCAAGGTCCCTCTCAATGACGACAAAAGATGATAATACGTTAAATACTCTTGTTTTTGAGCTTCTCCTGACAAGTTTAAGCTGATTCTCGTCACAAGCACCTGACACACCCAGAGGTCCTTTGTTGCTCCTGGTGACTTATTCTCGTCTGCAGCAAACTCTGAATGGAGTCGTCTGAGAAAACATGTTTTGATTTTCTGGTAATTTGTCTGTTCTCTCACTCGGGTACGGCTGTTATTTTTCATAGACTAACATTCACAGAAACAGTTGGTTTGATCTCAAGTGTGTATCAGATCAAGAAGAGTCTTAGTGCAGACCACAGAAATTTGTAAGCCTTTGTTGTTATTTTTGCTAAAGCGTTGCCTGCATATACCGCTTCACGAACAAAAGAAAGGAGCTGCAGGAGCCTTAATGTATATTTCTTGTTCTGTGCACGCATGTTAGTGTTTATATCGCCCTGGCACATGATGGTGTGTGTGGCGAGAGAGGCTGGGCACACTTGGGTTAACCCTGTCTGCTCCAGTGGTTTATGCTGATGAGGGCCCCAGCAGTCATTTTAGTACTCCATCAAGGGCTGTCTGCTGGCAGCAAAGATGGCTTCTGGTTGTTTTCAGGTCATAGTCTGTTGTAAACATGGATCCAAATTATAGGATTGTGCTGAGCCCTACCATTGGAGTTAGTGGTGTCCCATTTCATGTTGCCAAGCTGGCTGTGCCACCAAAACCAGCCTTGAAGTGAGGTGGCTCCAACTGTAATGAGCCGTGATCTACAGCAAGGCTCCGTACTTTCTCTTTGTGAATTGTTTGCCTCTGTGTAGGTGTAAGGTGCACCTTGTTTTTCTTGTAAGCTCCCTGAGAAAGATATTTCCTGCTCTGGTTCTCGCTGTGCAGGCACAGTTAACTTCAAGGTGATCTCTGATGTATTTTTCCCCCTCCTCTCACCCTGCACAGGTATTTAATCTAGTTCTCTTATAGCAAGTTCAAATGAAGTTTGCACATGTATGCCGTGTGAGTTTGGACCATGCCTGAGGACACACCAGGAATGTTATCTGCTCTCGGTCGGCGACTGAGCTCAGTTTCTCCACTGCGGTGCGCGTCAAGAAGAGATTTGATCTTTTCTTTTGCAGGCAGCATCCCTTACACCGGGAAGTCAGATTTCATTTCTCTTAAACATTTCTCTAGAAACCGAGGAGCCCAACTTCTCAGATATGAATGAGAGGAAGATGGAGGGAGAGGAGCAGAGATGAGCTGTTTATTTACTGACCCAGTGGACTCGCAGAGAACAGTTATATAACAAGAGTACCTGTGACATAATCTCATTGCCTTGGAGGGGGGACACTTGTGCTTAGTAGAGGTACAGTTTGCGTGCATGATGTATGATGTAACTCATTTTATGGGTAACTGGGTCACTGTGTTCGTTAGGGAAAAGCTTCCCTCATTACCCACCCACCCCCCGCTCTGCTCGCCCTCTGCACATTCGGAGAAAGACAAACCACACCCTTGGCATGGCATGATGCCAGAGATGGGATAACCAATCGGTGGGTCCTGGCGTCACAGTCACTATGGTGCCGTGCTGTGACAACACTGGAAGTAGATAGAAAGAAAAGCTGGGTAAGCGGTGTAGCTTACCGCATTCTCCTTTCTACAGAAATGCTGAGTAATAGCTGCAGTCTATTGAAAAATTCTGGAAAGCGACATCCTCATACCACACAGGCTGATAGGCCCTATCATTATTTCCACTCATGATGAAAGCGTTTTGTTCCCTAAACCATCTCAATGTTAGCAGAATATGTTTACCAGCTTCATGGAAATCCCGATCCTGGTGTTACGAAACAACACTTAATTGGGACGTTGCATGCTTTTCCTCTATGGGAGTTGATATTTCAAGGCTGGCATTAAAGCAGCAGGTTTTTCTTTTATATTAATATTCATATTGTTGGCTTTAAAACTCAAAGCTGCTCAGCGAGAGGTGAAAATGGGCACCCTGTCTTTCTTTCTGCCCTTTCCAAGAAGTCACGGAGCTGCAAATAATTTGACCCATCTCAGCAAGTTGCTGCTGGATACCTGATGCTTCCACTACGCATTACTGTATCAGGGCAGATAGACTGGATATCTCAGTCTAGCTCTCTTGTGTCTGGTTAAATATTAATGTTGCCAGATCCGTTACACTGCTTATTTAGCTTTAAGCAGCCTGCAAAACCTAGCTGTGCTTTTAGGCCAATAACTAATTTTGCAGTGCCAGGTGGCAGCACTGCTCTCTTCTTTTGGTAATAAAGCATTGAATGAAATCACTCCATTATGAGCCGTGTCAACCAGATGAGCGTCTCACTACTTACTTTTTCTCCAGGAGCTCAAACAAACACAGTCGCGTCGTTCTTTATACATTGCAACGCTACATCACGCACGAAAGGATGTGTGTCTTTGTTAGCTTTGCTAAAAACTATAAATAGTTGCTATGACAAGGGGACAGGGCTGTGTTGTGGTGCGCGTATGCAAATGTATACATGTCAGTTACAGTGTTTAAATATACTGAGCTTTGTGTGAGCCTGCAGGAACTATAGTGGGCAGGGCTGACTGAGTTTGTCTGGAGCTGAGGTGAGGCGTCAGAGGCAGGAGCACAGACCGGACTGTCTAGACTTGCGCTGTCTGTCGGCGTGTTTTGTAACCATGCAGTGTATGGGGAGGTGGGGAGGTGGGGGGAAGGGACTGAGACTTGTGCACCGAGTTCTTGTTGTTGAGACTCTCTGGCATCAGGTAGCGTTTGAGTGTTTGATGCTTAACAGCACTCTTTCCATTGTGGCCCAGAGGGAAACCACAGAACAAAGAAATCATTTGGCAGCCGTGTTCTGATGTGCCACCTATAAACATCCACGCATCTCCTTCCATCTTTTCCCTTTCATACTTCAAATCCCTGCCATGGGCGTGCACATTATGATTGATTATTCTTATTCACTAGAAAGAGCCTAACCATTAGAAGAACACATCCTGCGGTTTCCTTTCGCTCTGTGAAGCCAAGCTGGTAAAATTAGACTGCTGGATTTCACTATTGTTGGGCAGGAGCTCAGTAAAATGGGGCTAAATGGAATATAGTATTGACCAGTAAATGCAGGATGCTGCATTTAGGTTCACTGCATACTGTTTCCATATTAGCATGGTAGGAAAATGCAGGATATATTGCAGTATACTGTACCATATGGCCTTGAGTATATTTCTGTCAGAGCCCACTTTTATTGGCTGTTGGAGGAGGGGGAGGGTTGTAATTTCCCATGTGCCGAGTCACAGATAGTTGCATGCTAGAAAATGGGCTGGGTAACCATTGTGAGCGTGATTAGCATCTGGAGCTTAGATAATTAAACTGTGTCCGCTCCTCCAGTACTCTGCAAATTTGTAGGTGATTTACAGCCAGGTCTTATCGCTCAAACCTCTTTTTTTTTTGTTTGTTGCATGTTTCTTAACGGTTTGAAGTTATCTCTGTGGCTTTTAATATATTATGGAATAACCTTATGACTGTTGTTCCAGGATGAGTCAGTACTAGCACTGTGGTGAGCTGTTTATTATGTGGCGAGCACCATTTGTGTCACCAGAGTGCCGAAATATGCACACTTCATCATCAGTTAGTTTCATTTGATTTGAGTGAGACTCACCAAAGCCTCAGGTACATGTGAAAAACCCCGTTGCAATAACATTAAACTGTATGTAAAAGGCTAACAACATAAGCATTGGAGCGGCTTCGGCATGTTTCGACTCATTTACTACAAATCACATATCCTGTAAAAGCCTGACCCACTGTTCGCCCATTAGTTTTTAAAAGTATTTTCATTTCGATTCTTTTGTGTCGACCTTTACGGCGACCGCTGGCTCCCGTTTATTTCACTACAGTGGTAAAATCAGCATGCGGAGACTTGAAATGTGCTCGAAATAGCAACTCCATCATAACGCAGTGATCCCATCAAGTTATGCTTTGGCCCCAGTTACAAAGTTTGTGTTGAATTTTAAAGACGCTGGAAACCACAAATGGGTTTGAAAACATGCAATCATGTAAAACAGCAACTAGGCTGCTGGCAGGGTGATGTGTATGGGCATAAAACCATGGACTCGGTCTAAAGGATGAATGCAACCACCTTGAAGTCACTCACTGGTTTCTGGTTTCTTGATTTATGGCCAAAACATTAGGTTTATGACCATCGCCATCTTGATTTTCCTGGAGCCATAAGTTCTTAGCAAGCTTGATCAGCATACTGCAGATATAGACTATATAGATGCAGCACGTAAAAAAATCCTGTCATTTCACTCACCTGAAATTCTTGGAAAAGCAAGCTGTATTATATCTCAGCTTATTCCTGCAAAAGGCACCAAAACTGCAATCAAGGTCAGCCAGTCCAGTTCATGTCTGAAATTAGCATAAATAAGACCTAGCAGGCTGCTGTGTGCTACTCCTGCCAGTATCAACACTACTGTCAAAGCAGCTACAGACCTAGCTTTAAGCCTTAATAAAATCCAAAAAGGTGCATTAAAATGATCATTTCAACTCTGAGGTTGGATATTTTTGCCATGAAAGTCTATGAGCATTGACTGTCTTGTGATTATTTGGTGGCTTTTAAATGTATCGTTGATTTCATTTTCTAAGCTCTAGTGGCTGGTGCTTACATGAAAACTGGAAAAATGATCAACTGAAATTGTCTTTAAAAAAAAAAAAGCACAAATGTGGATATGGTTCGTCTGACGCTCTGCCTCTGTTTTTGCAGGAGAACGGCCTTTCCCATGCACCTGGCCCGACTGCATTAAGAAGTTCGCCCGCTCTGATGAGCTGGCCCGCCACTACCGCACCCACACGGGGGAGAAGAAGTTCGGTTGCCCCCTTTGCGAAAAGCGCTTCATGCGCAGCGACCACCTGATGAAGCACGCCCGGCGACACTCAGATTTCCAGCCAGGAATGCTGAAAAGACCCCACGGCGGCAGCGCCACACGTCCCAGCTCCCTCAGCGACTACAGCCGCTCAGATGCCTCCAGCCCCACCCTCAGCCCAGCCAACTCGCCTTAAACTGAAACCCGGTCGCACTTTTCTGCCTCGAGACTGTGAGGCCCGTGTTTTCATCATAACACTTTTGTTGCACAGTTGTCAGCTACCCCCCTTCCCCACCCTCCCCTTTGCTATTTCTGCGCTTGCTGTGGTGTACCATAATGTACATAACTGCTTATTGTAGTGCAATTACTTGCGTGATCCTAAAAGAAGATAATGCCTTTCCCAGATGGCAATATCTGCATTCAGTCTGTGTGTTTTTTTTTTTGGCTTCTGATCACGGCTACTTGTTAAATGTACGGTCGCAGTCAGCTAAACAAGGTCTAGAAGAAGAAAAAAAAACAGACACCCTGACAGATCTTTGAAACATTTTTGTTTTGTTTGTTTGTTTATTTTTGCTTTGATTTTATTCAATTTATTTTTGATTTTTTGAAAGGGTTAGGAGAAGGGGTACACACACACACACACACACCTCAGGATTGAAGACAGTTGTGATTTCTGTAAGACCACAGTACTTAACAGTACTCACATTGACTGCACAATATACTCATCACTTTATTCTGAAATTCAACAGGGGTTGAATTTTACGCCCTGCTCAGGGATGGCCTTGTTAGCTTGAAAGAATGAACACGGTGAAGAGAAACATACAGTACATATATAGCAGCCTTACACTCAACACAATTTGCACTCTTTGTTTTCTTTTTTTCTTCTTTTTTTTTGGCTCTCATATTTGAAAAAACTAGCCCCACTGTCATGTGTAACGCATACACAAACATCCCTCGTGTTTGGGGAGGGGTTTCATATTTAATGTGATTGCTGTGTATTAATGGAACAATCAGAAAGGCCCCGCCACAGAAAACAAAACGCAAATCTGTTTCTTTTCTGCAATGTTAATATCTATTGACATTACACTGGGTTAAATATGTACTGCATGAAATGGTTGTGTGCAGTGTAAACTGTGTGAATCTGCACTGTAGAAGGATTGGGTTAAGAGTTTTCTTTGTATTTATGAAGTTAGAGAAACGTTCCAACCACAGAGACAGTCAAGTTTCAAAGCAGCTGTTCATGCTTGAAAAGGAAGAGAGAGAAAAAAAAAGAGAAAAAGCTGCCTCATCAGCCTACATTTCACTCAAAATGGACACAAAGGGACTTAAGTTGAAACAAGGTTTAGCCATCTCTCAAGCACATCGGAAAAAGTACCAAAGACAAGAATGAATGAAAGCTTTTTATTCAGTCCTGCAAGCCACCTTTCACTGAGGCCTCGAGCTGGTGGTTGGCAGTATCGCAGGTAGAGCCAGATGCCGGCTCACTTCCCTCCTCCTGGCTCTACCTTTTGTGGCTTCCCTGGAGGAAACAGCTGCACCCAAAAGAAACAATTCACAGCCTGCAGGAGGGGTGCTCGCATGCCATTCCCCAGGGAATCCTTACTCATCTGGCTCTACCTGTCCTGTCAAAACCCGGTAAAGCTCCGAGCCTGCTAAATTGCGTAAGGTTGCCCGACTTGTGGGTCAAATGCAGGCCACCGTGTTAGGCAGGCCTGAGCTGGGCTCTGCTGTGACATTGCAACATTGAGTACAGAAGGAAGAAAGCAGCTATCTGCAGTAAACAGGCAAGAGAGGGCAGGCCCTGATAAAAAAAAAAGAAAAAAGGAGAGGTTTATCATGAGCTGAACAGCACAAAAGAGGAGACACCCAGTCGCAGACAACCCCCATTTCCTTCTCTTTCCCCAACTCCCCTCCTCCCACCAACTGTAGAAACAGCCAGCAGAAAAATGGCTGTAATTAGTGGGCTGATCCAAACTATAGGATAAGACTAAAAAGTCTATGAACAACAGTTCTAGCAGTGTGGGTGGGATGTATCCAGCTCCATCCCAAGCACAGACAGAAACCCCTGCTGCTGAGGAGTCAGATTTCACAATTCCAAGGAGGACGTAACAGCTCCAAAATTCATAAATCGGAGGTCTCAAACAGCTGCTTTCAAACTTCTTTCTCACAACGAGGGGGGCTTTTTAAAAACTTGTTGTCAAAACATCTGAACCAAAACGAACATATCAGCAAAAGTCCAGTGCTCACCAGCCTCACGTCGTCCTGCCTGTGAAGCTCAGATGTCCCGTGAGAAAGCTGACTTGTGTTTCTAGACAGACATGCCTCAATAGGTCAGGCGAAAGGCACAGTAAACCTTCCACGGAAACAGGCACGGCTATCAAAACTGCTGCTGCTGCGCCGCCAGTCTGTGTTATGCCTACATTTTTCTTTAATGCTTCAGCACTACAATTGGAAATATGGTCAGCCTTTTAGCTCTGTCCCGTCAGACCCTTCCAGGCCGCTGTCATCGCGAATCGCATGCGCTAGCTTCATCGTCTTGCCCCGCAGTCCCGTGCTTGACACTATGTGCATGCTAACTTTGCCTTGAAAGCGTGGATCTTTCTTTCTTTTTTCTTTTTTTTTTTTTTTGCCTTTGAGGCAGTCTGGCAGGTGGAAGTCCATGAATGGCAGACCTTGTCCCCCTCGTTCCTCACAGCAGCCATCGCTCTTTAAAGTTGTGATGAATCAGCTCTGTCACATTCTCGAGAAAGAAAACAGCCATTATTTCGATCGAATGCAGTAGTTTTCTCTCGCGACGCCACGTGCAGCATAATTTCTCTGCCAGATGTTTCAATGGGTTTCCAGACTGCAAGATGACACTTTGAATGCCACTGATCAGCAGCTCTGAGTGACAGAAGAAGCGAGAGGATTTCACAGAAAAGAAGAAAAAAAGTGCTGATTTTCACAAACTAATTCTTGAAATTGCTGTTGAACGGCTTTTTTGTGTCCATTTTCCTTTATGTTTTAGGTTTGTCCTGGTTTGCAGAGTAAATTTCTCTTGCAAAAAGCAAATATTTTCTCAGTTGCTCACCCTCAAGTAGGTTTCAGTAATCAGCTCTTAATCCATAATCTGCACATTTTCCTCAGGGTTGACATCTGCCAAGCAGATATGACACAGTTTGTGGATTTTGTTGTAACATCAGTTACCACACAGATAAAGTCTGCCAGCCTCCTCTGGTGGTCCTGGGTGCTTAGTGTTCACTGCTGGTCAGTGTCCGACCACACTGGAAACACAGGAATGCCTCGGCACAGGCTCGGCTCCTGCCTATTATGTCGTCATAAACCTACAGTCCCGCTATCGAGCACTCTGGAGTGAAATGTCCCTTTAAACACCTTTGACCCCTTAGTGTCAGTGGACTGTGTAAGGCAAACAGAGCTCCTACCATCTGAATTAAAGCGACTGTGACAGTGTAATCATCCCAGTATATCAATCCATCCAGACAGCACCGGTGACATAAAGGCGTCCACAGGCAGTTTCTCAAAACTTTTTCTTCTCACTGTACCAAATGTACTTGAATAATTCAAAAGAAAAGGCCATTGAACACAGTTTTGTACATGTCCATTTTTTTACTGTACTTGTGTTTGTTGTCAAATAATTATTAACCTCTCTGTAGAAAGATGTATAGTCCGTGCTTTTCGGGTTTTTTCCTTTTCGTTTTCCGAGATTTTGCATTGTCTTCAGGTCATTTCAGCTTTTGAATTTGGCGGTTTTCGCAGAGCAGTTCAAAGCACCGTTGATGCGGAAATCTCAATTTTAGCTCCATTCATGGGGTTCATCCCTTTAATCAGGAACAACTAATACTTTGTTGATGTCAGGATGCAGGTTATCGCAGTTAGCCTGTCGTCCAAAAAAAGAAGAAGGAAGAAAGAAAATGAAAGTTTTAGGTTTGTTTGGGGTGATTATAAGTAAAGAAACTTAGTGACCTCTGTGTAAGTTGGTTTCAGATTTCGAGTGGCTATTTTTCTTTATTATTTTCAGAGCTTTCCATAAGAATAGAGACCACCGCATTGTGAGTTAGCAATGTAGTCTTTCTTTTTTTTTTTCGTGGTCTTTTGCTTTTTTTTTTTTGTCTCATGAAATATTTAAGGTTGTATATTTTTCAAAACTCATACCTCTTGAAATACTTTTGTTGTACTTTAATATCTTTTCAAAACATCCATCATGTAGCTTGCATTTTCTTGACGAGTAGCACAAATATTTGTTGGTTTCATTTGTTCCTACTTGAATGAAAAAGTAAAGACGGAGAGACTTTTTTTGTAAAAAAAAAAATAAAGAAAGAAACAAAAAAATAAATAAAGAAAACACTGGGCTACATTTTATATAATCATTCCATAACGCCAAGTCCTGCACATAGATCCTTGTAGATGCAAAAAATAAAAAATAAAAGTAATATTTCAAGGCACTTAAAAGCTAATTTTCTGTTACAAAAATCTTAAAACATCCCTTCTCAGTCTCATTTTCAACTTTTGCTCGTGTAATGGGGGTGATGTCATCTGTAAATTACTAGGAAACCTTATTTTAGCATTTCTTAATCCAACTTTATGATTGTTATCCCAGTAAGAATCGAGATTTCAACACCCGTGAGAGCAGAAGGACTTGCAGCCGCAACAAGATACTAACTGTTTACCAGTTAACATTTTCCTCTTGATTGTAACATATATAAAAAAGTGAATTAAGTGTTGCCTAGTGTGTGAACAACTAACAATTTTATTTAAGGAGTTCATATTAAAGACATCAGTATATCTCGCAGAACTCTTCGTCACTGATCTCGAGCATGACGCGATGCAATTGTGTGCCAAAACTATAACGATAACTTCATAAAGAGGATACAAATGTTAAGGGTAAAAAGGAAAAACAAACAAAAAAATAAAATAGCTACTATCAGACATTAAACAAACATGTACAGTTTTATAAAGTGTGACACGTCGTTATGTAATGTACAGGATTTAATAAAGCAACGCTGCGTATTTGATATGTAGGTGTTCTAAGTTAAATATTTCTTTTCCGCTTTATGTAAACATTTTGAGTGTTTAGCTTTGTTTTTGTTTGGTTCTTATTTAAATGTTTTCCCCTTTTCTTGCTGTTCAGTACTCAAGCAGTGTATAATGGCTTAATGCAGGTATTTTCTTTGACAAAATCAGTCTTAATGAAGACAGACGCCCCAACCATTCCAAAGGATTGACGCACTGCATTTACTATAAATGTGCTGCTTGCATCAACCCAATGCATTTTTTTTTTCTTCGGTTATGACTAGAAGTCTGTCTCAACTGTGAGGTTTTACACATTGTGAGTTGTGCACAAGGTACGTTTCCTGTTGTCCCAAATCTAACCCCTTCTTTCTTCTTTTTGGGCTCTTTGTGCTCGGAAATGTTTAAAAGTTAAGGATGAATAAAGTCCGTCTTAGGCTTTTTTTTCTTTTCTTTTCAAGAAGCAGCCATAAAAGTATAAAGTGGTTCTTGATTGTTGTTACCAAAGGCTTTGAAGGAAAAGATGAATGTTGCAGTAATTGTGAATCCAACACCATTTGTACTTCTGGGTTCAGTTTTACGTGCTGTAATTGTCGATCAGTGGATGTTGTGCTCGATATGGACCTCCTTTCGCTCAAGTAAGCGACTTTATTTTGTTTTTGTTTTTTTTACAGCGTAAAATAACTTGATGAATCAAATCCAATTTATTCATAAAAGTAAAAGATAATTCAGAATTTGTGAGTGACAAAAAAGAGTGGTATGTTATGAAAAATTGCAGACCATATTTGTTGGTGGTCTAAGCTAAGCTGATATTTTTGCCCTTAAAAGATTAATCTGTTCTAGGTTATACAGCTCACAGTGCTGTCAGTGACCTCACCTTGAATACAAAGAGGGAGCCTCTCACCAGCCTTTTGGTTCTGTTTCCTGTACCTGTTTGTCCTCAGTGTACCTCCTCAGTGTAACGTTGCTCTCTTGATACCTCTGTGTGTCCCTCTCTGCCCCTCACCATCAGTTGCCTGTTGTAGTGACTCCATGGTGCTGCTTCCCCTCTAAGCACCAGTATAATCTATATTGTAAATAACTCTCGACTCAGCTATGGCCAGTACATTCTTCAATGACCTCATTCTAACCTTCAGGTGTCACTTTTTTTTCTCTCACAGCAAACCAAAATCACTACATTCGAGTATTACAGTTGTACATTTACTTGGATTCTACACACATCTAATGTGCTGGTCTTAGCTGCTCTGCTGTACCTTTTTATGGCATTATTTTTTACATGTTAGACAATATATTGTGACCATGTCCTATGCAAATATGAAAATTAACAGATTGTTGAATAATGTATGTTGTCATAACTTGTATGCATGAAATAGTGAAGTTTACATTTGGAAATAAATTCATAAAATAAGCAGCCATAATTTGTTTCGGCATACTTTCAGTGTGTGACTTTTTGTCATGGTGACCACAATAATAGGATATTAAAACAAGCGATTGTGTAACATTTTTACTAGTAGAGATATTAATTAAAGGAATAGCTTAAAATTTCAGGAAATAGTCTACTGTTAGTGCCCCAAAAGATGACAGCACTGTCAGGTCTCTATGAAGCTATTCCCTGCAAACAGTTAGCTTAGCATAAAGGCAAGAAACACTGATCTATTTTAAAAAGATGGACGTAGCCACCTTATGGTGGTAGCTTTTTAGCCACCAGTGTCTTGGATGTTTTGGAGAAAGAAGTAACCATATTTAGACACGAGGGTGGAATGCTAAGTAGTAACATGTTGCTGGTAAAACGAAATGACAGCTAGTAGCTAGTAGCTACTAGCGTGATTGGATCAATTCTTTGTTTTTCTTAGTTCAGTATGCAGTCCATCTTTTTTTTTTGGAAATGAAAAAATCTAAATATAAAATTTAAAAATATAAAAAATGCTGGACCGTTATTTATTAGGTATCGGATTGATACCAAAATTTGCAGTATTGCACAGCACTCCAGTGGGCTGCGTCACAAACAGTTAGCCTGTGGGTGACTACTGCTTGGGCTGTTGTTAGTTGTGGTTAGCCACAGAAAAGAGCAAAGTTGTTAAATGAAAAGAGCTGAAATGTGTTTTTCATGCCAGATTTTTAAAATCTCTTTGAGCTTTTCTTCGTGCGTCTTCAATTTCTTTCAACCAACCAGCGTTCGTCCTACGCATAGCGTCATCCAGCTCGTTCAACAGGCTGTTGGTACCTTGGAGGACTGCACACAAGCGCATTTGTGTTGGTTGCATACCACTTTGCGTAGACTCTGCGTAGGCAAATACCTGCCCAAATGCAGTCCCATAAAACAAACATTAGACAGCAGGGAAAGGCTTTAAATCTCCTCAGAACCCTGAATTGGATAGGTGGAAGAAATGGATGGAACATAGTTAGGGCAAATAACTACAGAAAAACCCTTTTTTATCAGTCAGGTAATTACATTAACACCACAGACACAATCAAAAGGTCTGGTTTAGTGGCTTCAAATGAGCTCAGGTGACATGTAGCTAGAGGCTACATGTCACCTGCTAGTCAAAGCACCCTCTAAAAATGTACACCTTAGCCCAGTTTATACAGGTGAATTATATAAACATTCAACTCTCACTATAGTGATGAAAAGGTAAATTAGCTACTGTACAAACGAGAAGAGTTGTTTTTAACCAGGTTGTAATAATAAAGTTTTCTACTGGAAAGATGAGTCTTCTTACTCGGTGATTGTATTGGTTTTGGTGCCAGACTCAAGTGGCCATTTCAGAAAGTGCAGTTTTTGGCACCTCTGTATTTTCTTTGTTTTTCACACCTGCAGGCTGACAGACCTGCAGGCCTACACAATGCTATACTAGGAAGTCTAGCATTGTGTAAAGGTAATTTGATGCACCCCTCCAGCTAATTTATATCCTTGTCATTCCTAGTCTAGGTATAGATAGATCAGGGAACTAGATAAGCAACTATTATCCAAGATTAGCCACAAGCTGAAGTGATCGCTTCACTGCTTATAAGTTGAACTCAATTTTATTTACTGAAGGGAGAATGTCTTTTTCTTTTTCAGAAAAATATTCCTCATTTTCATATTGGCAAAATTCCTTATTTAAAATTGTAAAGTACTGCTAACGGCACAGAACTGCAGAAAGCATTTTTTCTCACCAGCCTGTCATGCGCTTCAGTATTATTCTTATAACAGGAAGTACACCTTGTTCCCTCATTTCACCCATGCAAATATTTACTGTAACTGCTGGGGTATCAGCAGTGGGTGGGGCATCGAAAGCTGGGGACTCCTTCCTTCCTTATTGTGTTTCAGACCAAATAGACTGTGAACCATGTGAAGTTTCCTGCACACACGCATTCACACAGTGCGCTTACAAGAAAGGACGATCTTCCTTGTGTAGATTAAACACCACATGACACAGAGAAAGCAGACTGCCTCCAACCTTCTGCATTTTACTGTTCTGCAAAAACCCTGCCAATATCTCTTTATCCCACTCTTAAGCTAAGTTTGCCAAACAACATCAGCAGAGATCACAGGCGTGGCCTTTCCTGCTCATACTGAATCATGCGGTGCTGAGTGAGACAGGAAGGAAGAGGAAGAACGCAGACATTAAAATTCTTGATGAGGAGCATGGTGTTCTCCCTGCTCATGCTGTACACCTCCCGTCTCCGAGCAGGTTGGAGCTACCAGCACACCACGCTACGGCAGCAGACAAGCTGCCACCCCTGGCACCACCGCACAGTGATGGGCCATCACAGCCGGCATGTTCCCAGAGCTGCTTTTTTTTTCAAAGCCTGTTTGTCTGGCAACATGAAGGACTTCTGCATAGTTCAACATCATGTGTTTATATTAAACTTTCTCTTTTTTTCTTCTTTGGATTGTTTTAAGCATTGAATAAAGGCAGCGAACTACTGTCAAGGAAAACTGAGCTCCTACACAAATCCTGCATCTTTCCACATGGATGCAAAAGTCCTGCTAATGCAAGAGTTGAAGACGCAATGGAAACTAGTAACTGAGTTAATTCACACATATATCTCTGTGTTACAAGAACATCTCAGGTGACTGCTTGGGTAAGGCACGGATTTCGTATCACTCAATCACGTGTTTGCTCTCAAGATGAAACGTTGTCTCCTTCTTAGTGTGTTATATTGCTACAGATGCAGAGCAAAGTACAGACAGCTAAATGAGTAGCAGGAGCACATATCTGCTGCTGTTACCCTGCAGACAGGATGTGGGGGTGGAGGAGTTGGTTTCACTTTGACTGATTTATCATTTTAGTCGCACCTTTTCTTTGGATTATCTGCTCCAGAGCATCAGGTTTCCAGATGAAATCCTGCATGCTGAGCAAACTTTGCTTTCGTGCCATCCGCGAGTTATTTTCACCGCGGTTGCTCAGTGAAAGTGCAGGACAGTGTGTGAGAGAGAAGGAACACAGGGATGAGGGGGCGGTTTTGGTGGTGCTACCCAGCGCTGATTGGCGCTTAGAAACACTCAAAGTCTACGGCGTGGGAGGCACTGCAGGCTGGAAAAGGGTCTATGCTCCACTGAGGTGTGTGGGCATCACTGACTTTGAGAATCTATAAAATTACTCCACAGAAAAAAAAAAAGAGGAAGAGATGCAGTCAGCAGCAGCAGCAGCAGCGGGCCTAATCACATAGTAGCCATGTGTGTGTGTGTGCCTTCCTACATGCCAAACCCCAGAAGGCAGCCTGAAGGGCCATGTGATGCCACCCACTCTCAAGTGCAGTGCATGGCAGGGCTGGTGCTAGTTCTTGCGGAGAGCGGGTGGGATGAGCTCAGATATTGGAGGCTGGCACTGGCTGAGAACAAGGCTTAGCTTTGGGGAGGGGGTGGTGCTGTGTGGGGCATACAACTCACTGCAGCAGAGACATCAAAGGCAGCAGCCCCTCTTTGAAACAGACCTGAAAATACTGCGAGGTGCTTCCAAACTTGAAGAGAAGTGTGCAGAGAGGATTTAAACACTCAAATTACACGCCCATGAATATGCATATTTGTCCCACATTTTCATTTCACCATCATAATGAGACAACTGCTTATCCCCAAAAAATCAATATTTATGGACTATTGTGTTCCTTTAAGGCCTGTAATAGGCTCTAATTATGCTGAGGAAAGAAACAGATGTGTCGGGGTGTTTTTAGCAGGAATCGCAGTTAGAAATGAGCTGAGTGAATTTGACAACATGGAGGCTGTGCAGTTTCGAGAGAGAAAGCAGGCCTGCCAAAATCCTGCTGTATGCCTGATAGAGCTCTTTGTCACTTTTGAAAACCAACAGGGGGGTCTCTCCAAGGACATTCTGAGAAGATATTACCCAAGAAAGAAGACAATGCCCTCTGTCTTATTCAGTACTTGTTCATAATTCAAGAGCTTGGGGTATAACTGCTGTGATGACAGAGGCCCTTGTGTGTCATTGTGTGACTAACACTGGACGTCACGTGGAGATGTAATTCATCTTAAAGACCTGAAAATGTCATTTTATATTCATATTCATTTCACATTATTAGCAGCCACAGTCCAAAACCACAGAGCAAAAGCTGGAGAGGTGAATCCATCCCTCTTCATCATCGACTCAGTCACGAGACTATACACTCAGAAGTATGCAGCTCATCCCACACATTAGAGGATTGCTGCCCACCCTCACCACCAACTCCAGCCTGCTGCTACTGTACAGACTCTGCACATTTTAAAAGCCCGGTTTCGCCTCGTTATGGGAAAACAAGGGTTTATATTTAACATTTTTAGTGTATTTCATAAGTCTGTGAGAAACTGCAGGCACTGATTTGTTTGCACTCTGACAGGCATTTGTTTCTCTGCTGTCTCGCGGTTGCATTATGGTTTAATTTTAAAGACTAAGAGTGAAGCTTTAAGGTCATACTTGTTGCTTTGAGGTTTTTCTGACACAAACGGTGGACAGAAGTGGAAGAAACTGAACTCAAACACTGGCTCTCTGTGTGAAATGAGCTCTTGTTAATTGGTAACAGCTTCTTAATACACTGGAATGAAGCCTTTCTTACTTCACTATTCTCACAAGCACCTCCTGCTCCGTGCATTTAAAGATTAAATTGAGCTGTAATTAACTTCATCCCTACATTGCTGTGATGACAAGTAAATCTCTTTGAATATCCTTTGAGTCATTTTGTGTGTGTGGTGTTTGATGTCGCTCGTCTTGATATATGACTTATGGCTCACGTGCAGAAAGCCCTCATTGGATTTAAACACTGAAGGCGGGGGGGGGACTTCTCAAGAATGCGCTTGGAGATTTTTTCGCTGCTTTGTGCCATCCTCTTCAGTTGCTGGGTGTCAATCCTCTTGCCAGTGCAGGCATGTCTCCGGGGGGGAATTACAGCTCCGAGCCTCGAATGCTGACCTATTTTAGAGTTCACTCAAAAATCCCAACTCCGTAACCCTGATTTTGGTGGGAATTTTCCCCTCGTTGTGTTTGGTTTGACTCATTCAAAAAACGCTGACTCATGATTCACGACCTGTTTATGGAAAAAAAAGATGTCTTTGTTTAAAAATAGGCGAGACTGCTGAGTTGTATTGTGGAAAATGTCAGATATGACCGATGAGTCTGACCCACATTAGCAACTAACAGTAAGGATATTTCAGTGCAAATGTTATGAGAATTCTTTTAAAATGTTTTTGCCAGTATTTATTTGTCATCATAAAGTTCATAAAGTTAAAGGGCACATTCTCATGTCAGGTAAAGACTTTATTGGTGAAGTGGATGCTGACAAATTTGGATTTTAGTGCCGATAAGGCAACAAGCATACTTATTTAATAAGTCAGTGCCCCACATTTATAAACTATGAGTAGCTTATTAAAGATAAACCTGATGAAATTCCGTTGGTTCTCATCTTGAGCTACATGAAATTTTATTCTTGTTCTTGTAGAAATCAAGTCTCCCGACTTGCTACAGTGAAACCTCTGGACACAAATTCTGCTCACAAAGTATTATCTAAATTATATCTAATACTGAGACATAAAACCCACATAAAATATCACTGGTCAGCTCTGACAAAAGTGAACTGAACTGTTCAGTCAGTCAAGTGCAATTCTTATGTGCAATTTTTTTTCCGAAAAACTAAGTGCATCCTTGCTGCTTCCATAGGAATTCAGAGGGTAAAAGTAGAAGTCATGTGCTGCTAAACAAATGCATTTGATTAACTGATCATCAGTAAGTGTGAGCGCCTCTATAAGCCCTAAAGTTTTGGCAGTTTGTTGGTCGGGAGCATTTAGGTGCGAGTTAACGCAATGCAGAGGAGGAAAGAACAACGATCTCAAAGAAGTAATCGTTTCTGCCCATCAGTCTGGGAAAGGTTATAAGAGCATTTCCAAACTAGCTGAAGTCCATCATTTTTCACTGACAAAGAGTATTCACAAGTGGAAAACATTCAAGACAGTTGCATGGCGTCCTGGGAGTGGATGTCCCAAGAAATTCAGACAGTGCAATGCTCAGAAAAATAACAAAATACACCTCTGACTCTACAGGCCTTCATTAGCATGTTAAACAGTATAACTAGAAAAAGACTGAACAAGTATGACCTGTATGGAGTAGTTGCTAAAGAGATTTAAAAAGACCTTCTGGAAAGTTACGCTTTAGAGAGAGGAGACCAAAGCAGTGACGTTTGGCAAAGACAGTGTATTAGCACAAAAACCTCACATCATCTGTCAAGCACGGTGGAGGATGGGTGATGGTTTGAACTCGTTTTTGCAGTCACAGGACTCAGACGGTCACTAAGTTGACCACAAACTCCTCTATGTACCAAAGTATTCAAGAGTTGTGTGTAAGGCCTTCTGTCTGACAGCCAAAGGGTGGCTGGAACTGGATCGTGCAACAGGATGTTGCATGCCCCAGCATAATACTTGCAAGATCCCAAAGCACAGCAGTAAATCTGCAACAGGATGGCTGAAGAAAAAACTCAACCTGACAAATGCAAACGTCAATGAACTGAACCTTGAAATGAAGAGTTGGAAAAGAATTCCTCCACAGTGATGTGACAGACTGATAAAGTCACACAGAAATTCTTGCTGCTAAAAGTGAATCATAGGCTAAGTTTTTCTTAGGAGTGTGGCCCTAATATGCTGATCTACCAGTTTAGGGATGTTTGGTAATTATAAGCACTGATTATGGCAGGATAAATCTGGAACAGTTTAAATGATAAAAGGGAACCAAACCAAACATCCCCTGCTTTTATGCCTCTAGAAAGAGGACCAAAAGGTAAAAAAAAAAAAAAAAGCAAACAGAAACTGCATGTAGAGCAGATTCTCATACATGACTCCAAACTCTGAGAACGCAGCAGTGAATAAAAATATTCTTAAGTCTAAAAATGTAATTTATCTATCCAGATTTCTCCCGATCACTCTTTGGAGCTAAACAAAAATAACACAGACACGGCACATTTGTAACAATAAACTATTCTTTTTTTTTCATATTTACATTCGTACCTAATGTGCAAATCAATAATTTAAAGTAGTGTAAAACTCTTAAAGAAATACAAAATCATATCTTACAGTCCTAAACATGGTGGAGAGTCCATGAACTAGTCGTCACATAGAAACAAAGAGGAGCAACACTGCAGTGTGTACAGGAGAGAGACAGAAGCAAACTGAGAGAGCAGTGGACATCCTTGGCCAGGACACACTAAGTTAAGGACAGCATGGTACATTATCCAAGCATCACCAGAACAAACAGCAACACAAACACTGCGTCTTTACAGTAGTCATGTCAAATGAGCAGAAAGCACTTGGAGGCCTGGGGTTTCTTTTTTGTGTGTTTTTTTGTTGTTTTTTTTGGAAAAGCCCCTCTGATTGGTTAAAGCACTGATGATCACAAAGGCTTGTGGTGCTCATAGCAGCAGGTGCTTCTTTTTAACGGCCTCTAGATATGGAAGAAGAACAATCTCACACTGGACCGGTGACACATCTATACTGCATGTCACCACATAGTGCTAGTAGCATGATTGCACATTGTGTTGTGTTGTGTGTGTGTGTCGGGGGCAACAGACACGTAAAAACACTTCAGACAAACACACATCGACCTGCTCTCACTACCCGCAGTTCTTCTCATCTAACACATTTACCAAGTAGCGCAGTCAACAGGCAACTCAGAGAAACACACCATAAGCACTGCATATTTGAGAAGCAAATCATCCTATGCACATTGTTCAGTGTTTGGCACAAAAAAGAAACATTTTGAAAATCTGAACTGTACTTTTTTTTTCTTTTAAGAAGCCGGTTTGGCAGTGCTTGTGGACTTTTAGGAGGTTGACTACGGGCAAAAATGTGAAACAATGTCTTACACAATAGTTTGAGTCCAATTCCGAAACGGCAAACCTTTGCAACTTGGCTAGAACAAAGGTACACTTCACATATGAGAGTTTTACATTTCATCCTAATCCGACATTGCAATCTATAATGCTTACACATTTCAATTCCTGTAGTTCAAATTGGTTTACAAAAGCACACTGACGATCTTTTACAATGTACAAGACACAGTTAACCTACAGTAACTATATTATTGGTGCATAGACAAAATTGAGAGAGGGTGTAGCAAAAGAATCACCAATTTATTGCTTGAAATTCTAATATTATTCCCTCATTAGATTTATATTGATTGCAAAACAACTACAAATTGTTTTTTCCACAGAGATTTTGAAGAACCGAGCAGAGGTATTGCATTCAAACTGATTAAAAGAGATAAAATGTTCCTTCCTGACGAGATGCAAATGTTCTGCACTTTGAAAAATAAAGAAATTTCCTTTCCACATACAGAAAGTTACATCACAGAGATGACTTTTACTCTAAAACAAGTAAAAGACTAAATTGAATGAGACAGAAGTCAAACAAAACTACGATATCTGGCCAAAGCTGCTCACTGTTTCAAGTTCTGCTTCCCCCATCATAAAGTAATAACCTTTACTAACAAGGGAAGGGCGACAGGAATACACAAGCATTCTTCAACAAAACAGGATAATGTTTGCCATCATGTTATTCTAAATGCAGAGTGCAGATGGTGTTGTTCCCTCAGGTCTCCTGCAGACTTGTTGACAAGCGGCTGAAGTAGCGGTGATGGCTATACAGGCCTCTGCATTTTGCTCTCTCTCTCCCTGCGTTTCACCTCCTCTCTGTAGCAGTAGGAGCAGTAGTTGTCTGTCTCTGGCCTACCGTAGAAGGAGCAGTTCTCCCTCTTGCAGCGGCGCTGCTGAAAGCAGTACAAAGGGCTTCCAGAGCTCCGCCCTTTGGTTTTATCTTGGTTGAGCCAGGTGTGAGATGAGTTATCCTCATCGGCAAACTCAAGGCAGTCCTGAATGTCTCCCGCATCGAATCCATTGGTGTAGGTGTGGGACTTGTGTTCGCCAGGCATATTGTAGGACAGCGAATCTATGGTGTTAACAGTGCGGACCCCTGACAGGCGAGCAGGGCTGTAACTCTGGGATGAAAGTGTGCGGTTCTGCTGGGGGTAAGTGGCGCATGTCTTTAGAGTGCCTACCACAGGCTTGTAGGGGTCATCTTGGAAGATGGAGGATTGCATGTTGACATCTTGTAAGTGGATCACGCTGTGCCTCTGGATGGGCGGTGTATGGCTGTAGTGGGCAGACACAGGAACAGGCCCAGGTCTCTTAGCACCAATACTGGGGGAGGAGTAAGGCGCAGGGGTTGGGGCCGGGTGAGAGACATGGTGCAAGGCTGGAGGTGGGGTGAGAGGAGGGGCCGGGACAGAGGCAAGAGGCGCCGGGGGAGTGGGACTGTTCCTGCCCTGCATCTTGAGACCCAGCGGGGGCTGGGAGTTGTTATAGGTGTGTGTGTGGTGAGGCAGGATGGGAGAGCAGCTCTCCGGAGGTGAGCTGTCTGATCTCTCCCTCTGGAAGACACTCTCATGCTCAGGCTTCTTGACAGCTACCTCATTGGTGACAGCGGGCTTCTTTTCGGCCTCCTTCCTCTTCTGGTCCTGCTCCTGGCTGAAGCGCTCCTGGGCGTTTGTCAAGTAGTAGCTGATCATCTCTTCGTGGAACTGGTGTCGATGGCTGGTGAGCAGGAGTCCTGCAAAAATGAACTTACGCTCCCCCTGCATGGCAGCCCGTAGGATGTTGAGGCTGAGCTTGACATCGGTGCTGTATTTCCAGTTTTCCAGGGTCTTGTCCCCTGAGCCTTTACCTGCACTGTCCTGTCTCTCAGTGGGCGAGGAGCTGGAGGGTCTGTCTCTGTCCGTAGGGGAAGGACTAGTTGCCTTCTCAGAAGAAGTGGAGCTTGCAGACTGGCCCGAGTCCTCCTTGCTTCCCTTGGTTGACTTAGACTCCTTTTTCTTTGTCTTTTCCCCTCCGTTCTCCCCACTGCGACCTGAGCCAGAGTTAGATTTGTTCATTTTGCCATGAACAAGGCCACCCAGACCTCCCATGTTCTTCTTCAGCTTGATTCCAAGGGTTTTGCTGAAGCTACCTAGTTTGTTGGCTACAGAGTCGGCCCGGCTCTTGTCTTTGTCTTTTCGCTGCTTGTCTTTATCCTTCTCCTTGCTTGGCTTGCCAGTGTTGACGTTAGAGTTGCTGCCGACAGACTCGCGGTCAGAGTCCATGGACTCGGCCAGAGACTGGACATCCTCACCTGCGGAGGCTGTGGGAGACTCTGGCTGAGCCAGGGGAGCCTGCACAAAGACACGCAAACACACACGACTGAAGAGTTGTTCGAAATTCACGTGTGGATTAGCACCATGAAGATTTAAGGGGAAAGCTTGCCGCAAAACTTTACCTACATATTTTCAATGAATCCATCTGAATTATTGTTGGGTTGACTAGTTTTTGCCTAACAGAACAACACCTAGACCGCACTCGCCTTGTGGTGCTCAAAACATATGAAAACATATCAGCGTCGCTTGATCGACCTTGTAGCTCGTAGTGAGCACCTTCATGTAGTAACTACGTTTTCTTCTACCAGACTACACCTGCTGTATCTGGGTCATGTTTTCTGATAAGAAACACTGCTGCTGAATTTTTCACTTCTATTTTAGGTACTTTGAGCACCACAAAGCAAGTGCCTTCTACTTCCATTCTATTAAAGAGAAGAAAGACTTATATACACATGATTTTCCAAAAATTAAGCAAATCATGGAAGGATAAATAGCACTACAGACCAAATATGCATTTTTAATTTTGAGGTAAACTTTCCCTTTCATGTATTCCCAATGAATTTAAAAAAAAAGAGGAAGAAATCAAACAAGTATAATTGCCTGTTTTCTATTTTTTATAGCCAGTAAACACATAAATGTCTAAGATTATTGCTTTCTGAGAGTAAATAAAGCCGACTGATTGGACTCTGGGGTTTCCAGAACATCTGGAATGGAAGAGTCCCTGCATAGCGCTAAATTAACCATGACAAACAAGACACACTTGTGTGAAGAAGGAAAAAAGGGTTACCCTTGTTTCAGATGGAATTCGGATCCATGTTACATTCATGTAGTTGTGCAGCAGGTTTAGTTTGGCCTCCAGAGACAAGATGAGACTGGAGAGGGGGAAAAAAAACAAACATGAATCCTCGATTAACAACAAGCAGCGGCTACAACACGTGTGTGACATTTATGACGAATGTTTACCAAACTTTTGTGGCACATGTGGGTGTGCTATAGCATTTGTAGAGAATACTGACAAACTCTTTGAGCCATCTTGCACGAACGTGTTTCATTGTTCAAATGCAGAAGTGGAACCCCGGCGCAAACAACGCCCACAACGTATTGAGGGCAATATAAAGTCTTTTCTGCTTTGTTCATACTACAGCTTGTTGGGAGGATAAAATGACACCCTGACTGACAGGAATGTGAAACAGAAACTTCTTGCAGAAACTCTTTCTTTAGCTCAGGCTTTCGTAGTTTCAGTGAGGCTCTACCTATGGGAACCTCACAGTTTGTTTCTCAGTGCTCTCATTCTTTTAAAGTGATTTGAACCTGAAGTAAATAATCTGAATTAAATCCTCCACATAGCACCTTGTAGGTGAACAGGCAGGACTCTCCTGGCCTGCAGGTTTTACTCTCTCACGTCTTGTGACGCTGTGCGCCTTCTTGATAAGGATCGCCGAGTGATACACTGTACAGGACTTACTTGGCTAGCTTGGCATTATCATTGTCGTCCCTCCCCCACTCCCAATCCCTGCCGGGGTCCACGGCAAAATGGAGTGCCAGCAGCTTGTGCTCCGAGTCGGTCAGAGGGATAACAGCTGGAAGACATGAGATTATCAGAACATTAGTTTGGTCCAGCTTTACCACTGGAGACAAAATAGCATGCTACCACTTCTCTCAAGGCCATCGCACTGTCAGAGCGAAAGCAAGCGACACCGTAATGACACACTAGAATAATACCACGTTAATGATCCCAGATGCCTGTCAGTGTGGGGTAAAGTATACTGGACGTGTATTCACGCTGTCATTTATTTTTCAGGCAGAGAAGTGACCATGACCTGTGACTGTCATTCAACATGACTCATTCAAACACAGAAGGGCCTCAGTCAAACTTGATTGTTTATGATGTAACGCAGACTGGCGTGTTTAGTCTAGTCTAAACAGACTTTTATCTTTTCCACGAAGAAAATGAAAGGAAAGAATTTCTTTATTATAACTTTGGTTGAAGCTGGTCTGGAGGCCCCAAGTGTTTTATCATATAATACAACTGAAAGTTCTAAAAACAGTGACCAAACAGACATTATGGTGAGACTGTTTTATCAATTACTGCTTCCAAAATCATGACTGAACGTGCAATCCCAGCCTATATGCTGAAATAGAGATGTGCTTACGTGTCTGCAACACTGAACAAACTCTGGTCAGACTGCTCTTACTAGCTCTGTTCAGTGCTCTCCAATTCTTTCACTTACATTTACGTGGCATAGTGTTAACATTACCAAAATGAATAACAGCCCAAAATGACTAAAATAGGACCAACCACTCTGGAAAAGCATCTCAGAAACCCATATTGTATTCATAATACAACAAAGAAAACATATCAAATGTTTAAACTGAGAAAATGCACTATTTTAAGAACTTTTTTAATTTGATGGCAGCAACACGTCTCAAAATAGCAGGAACGGGGGCAACGCAAGGGTGGAAAGCCAAGTGGTACTAAGAAGAAACAGCTGGAGGAACTTTTTGCATATAATTAGGTTAATTAGCAACAGGTCAGCAGCATGATTTAGTATAAAAAGAGGATCTTAAAGAGACAGTTTCTCAGAAGTAAAGATAAGCAGAGCTTCACAATCTGGGAGAAAAAAGAGTCGTCAACAAATTGTGGAATGATTTCAGAATAATGTTCCTCAATGTGAAATTGTAAAGACTACAAATATCTCATTATCTACACTACATGATATATTAAAAAGAAGCATCACTGGATGCCTGTGATCGTTGGACTCTCAGTTACCACTGCATTAAAAACAGACATGGAAATCACTATATGGGTTCAGGAACACTTCCAGAAATCTTTGTCTCCACAAATGGAGGTTAAAGCTCTATCACGCAAACAAGAAGCCTGGGCTGAAACTCATTTAAAATGGACTGAGGCAAAGTGGAAGACTGTTCTGTGGTCAGACAGGTTTTGAAATGTGAAATTCTGTTTTTTTGGAAAACACACACGCAACATCCTCTGGACTAAAGAGAACCCTCAGGTTTGATTGTATAGGATTGCATTAGTGTCTATGGAACTGCCAGCTTGCACATTTAAGGCACCGTCAGTGCTGAAAGGTATTTACAGCTTTTAGAACATACGCTCCAATCCAGATGACATCGTTTTCAGCGAAGGCCTTTAAAAATGCATACTGCATCTGTTACAACAGCACGAATCCCAGCGCTAAACTGGCCAGCCTGCAGTCCAGACCATTCACCAACTGAAAACACATCTGACGCATCATGAAACAAAAATATGACAAAGATGACCCAGGAGTATTGAGAATCCTGTATCATACAGCATTCCTCTCCCAGAAGTCCAGCAGCTGGTCCCCTCAGTTCCCAGACCGGATGTTAAACAGTGAGAAGCTGATTTTTTGGAAGCGTGTGGCTGCCATCAAATTCAAAATCAGCTAAATTTTGTTTTAAAACAGTAAAGTTTCTCAGTTTAAACAGCTGGCCTGTTTTCTACATCCTATTTCTAGTTTTCGAGATTTTCAAATCGTTGCATTCTGGTTTTATCTACACACAATCCAAACAATTTCAGAGCTTGATTGTTCTACATTTGACTGAAGCTGCATGAGCTAAATTTGGTTCAGTAATAGACCGCAATCAGACACAGCAGCAGAGGATAAGAGCCGGAGTGCTGAAATAATTCCATTCATGCTTATCTGATATGATCAACTACTTAGAAGCAGGAAGAGGTTTTCAACAGTAATCACTGGACACAGAACATAAAACAGACACCTACCCGGCCTCCTCTTGTGGAAAATGTGCTTACAGTGTGTACACAGTGCAGGCATGTACAGTACTTGTTTTGGTCTGAGTGTGTGGGTGCCTTTTAAAACAACCGTACATAAGGAGGACTAACTAGACTTCGCTGGCCCACATGACAGCTCTCCTCAGGCTACCTAGTGTGGGGGTTGTTGTCCACATGACAGCAGAGAGAGGCAGGCTGTTCGGGCTGGGGACATTCCAGCCTTCACTGTCAGACCCAGATGGAAGACGCAGTCTCCTCCCTGCTTCATCAATTCTTCCACTGCCAATAGGCTGCTCTGCTCTCCAGGCTTCACGGAGACACAGATACCAGCAGCAACTGCCCCTCCTGCGTCCCTGCACGTCAAATCCTCACTCTGTGCCCTCTTGCGTGTCTTTTTTTAAGTTCATATGCATAATGAAATGTACGCGATTAATCATGCCAGGTGTCAAAATACTGGTGGGACATGCATCCTCGTGACGCTTGAAGCTCTTGAGACACAATTAGTCCAGCCACACCCACGCCAGCGTTAACCTGATTACTCATATATATCTGGCACCATTAGTCACAAATAAATGCCTGCTGAGTAAATATATTAATAAGAGCACTGATGACAGACACTTGTCCTTAGAGGTCACCGCTGCCTTTGACTGCCTGCAAATCACAACATATTAAACACACATTTAAAATAAATAAATAAATGCATGACCTATGCCTGCAGCCACACCGTCAGGCGGTAATGAGCACTGGCATGGCAGCGCTGTAAGCTGAGACGAAAAGTGGTTTTCTTCATAGATGTTTTTTCCTAGAATGTCTTGCCCAGAAAATTTCAGTCATAATCGCAAACACACACACACACACACAGCCAGGCAGAGGACAGTGAACCAGCTCCCACTCAGTTCCCACTCGGGTCATACAGCAGGCAGCGGAGGTCTGCGAGGTGCCGTCCGGGCTCCCACGATGCAGCTGTCCTTCTTTCTCGCCATTCCAAAGACCTGCGTGTGCTGTTGTTCCCATTTGGGCCTGGTCCAGATTTAGAGATTCAACATTGCCAGTTGAGCTCTGGGGGACTAAAGTGTGCTGTAATGTATTTACTCTCCCTGTTGGCAGCCTTGTTTTGTTGTCCTTGAATGACCGATTTCCATACCTTATGGATGGATGACATCACAGCGCTGCGTGGTATGCAAGCTGTGCACTCAGCAGCGTAGCTGATGCCCTGCCTCGCTTTGCTAAGTTTGCAGTTTGATTCAGGGAGATACGAACATACAAAACTTGGGTGTGACATGTAAGGAAACAGCTGCTGGAAGTTAAAAGTCAAATGAAAATCACTTGATTGGTCATAAACATATTTGTCCTTCTTTTTTGTTAGTCAAACAAAACATATAACTGTATGTCTTTGCAAAACAGCAGAATAAGATGTCAATGTGGCTTCTCCAACTTCTTTTTTTCCCCTCACTTAGACAAAGTCACCTTTTACAAGGTTTGATTGGCAGCAGAAACACTGAGCCAATGTTTCCCTCTGTTTTGAGATTCAAGAACAATTTGTACTGTCTGGAAAATGCACAAATTTGAAATTCCTGACTTTGGTCACTCTGCACAGCTGCAGATTTAAAGGGCTCAATTCACCAGAGTAAACAGCAGTCATGCATATAAACAAGTCGGAGCCTTTTCCCCAGAAAATCATGGTGGATAATAGAAGTGAATCACATCTGAAGCAACACAGAAAACTAGATTAAATACAATTTTAATGGCCATTTCCATATTGTTATACTTTATACTGTAGGCACAATGTCAAAAACCCATGTTCACATGTTACTTTCAAGGAGCCAGAGCTTCTTGTATTTTTTAAAAGTGGTCTTGAGCAATAGTTCTCCAGGCTTTCTGAAGGTCTTTCCCTTTTTTGTTAGACACTAGCTGTTTGTTTACTCTTTTTTAATCAAATCCTTATATCTGACCATTTTCAGAGGAATGCTTTTTTCATTTGTTACGCCACTTAACACTGACCTGTGAATCACTCAAGCATAAAAAAAGGCATCAAACACAAGGGATGAACCAGTTTTGTGTCTACACATAACAGACGACTTAGCAAAGAACCTATTTTAAATTGTATTTTTAGGCACTTTGTTGCTAGCAGCCTGTCACAAAAAACATGTAATTTGTTCTCATTTCTTACCAAAATGCCAAAGATAACGCAGTTTGAGTACCATAAAATAGTAATTTTACACCAACAAAGCACAAAAGAGCTATTAGGGGAAAACTTGATGTGTCTTGGCATAGTATGCAGCGTGTCCTTAAAAAACTCTCAGAAACTGGACAAGTGGAGGACAAAAACAAGAAGTGACAGGCTTAAAAAAACCCCAATGAATGGTTTCTGAATAGTCAAGTCCATAAGAGACAGGAAACAAATCCAGGCAACAGGTCTTACAATGTGACGAATCTGAAATGTAAAAATCTGCACGGAGGAGGTCAGGTGGAGGTTCTGTCATGGTTTGGAGCCAGTGGTGTTGGTGGTGTTACTGCCAGTGCAGTAAAAACATATATGCATAGAGAAACACACAGTGGAAATTAATGTGTCATGGACTGACCTCACCAGAGCCCGGACGTCAACATTATTGAAGCAGTGTGGGATCATCTTGACAGAACAGAAGAAAAAGCAGGAAACATCCAAAGACCAGCTTTGAGTGCCTGGAGAACTATTCCTGAAGTCTACTTAAAGAAATTACAAGAAAGCTTGCCTAAGAGAGTTCAGGCTGTGCTGAAGAATGAAGGTGGTCACACCTTTATAGCTATACTGTATTTCCGTGTATGTTTTCACACATTTCAATAAGTCACTGCACCTTTTTCCCATTTTCCTAGCAAATACAAAGAAATGAGGGGTGCCTCAAGACATTTTCACAGTAGTGTATACTGTCCTTTTTTAATAGATGTGAATCTGGAGAGAAGCTGTATAGTTAAATGACACTGTTTTGTAGGTGGTCTTTGCATAAAAGTTGTCCATTTACTTTTCATTCAAGAGAGTGTTAGAAGTATGATGTTGTGATGCCAAAGAAAACCTGGAAGTGTTTTGGTTTTAGGAGTAGAGCTTGAAATAGCTCCAGAGTTTTCCAGAGGGTCAGTTCCTCTCATAGATTTTTAGCCACAGAAGCACAAACAAAATGATGAAAGACAGCAAGTGGCATCTACTGAGGAGCTAGTCATTATTACACAGCTGGTGACCATAGAAATGTGCACAGGTCTCTAGGTTCACCTGACTTCCTCACCCAAGCAAACCACTTGACTCCTGAGGAAAAAAAGGAAAAAAACCTAAACAAAACTGCAATAACCTCTGGCTTCAGTCACTCCTCACGTGTTGTTTTTTCATCCGCCATCAGTGCAACCCCAGAAGTCATGCAGGCATGCTATAAAAGGAGCAGAAGCATGATCTGTCAGGGTGATTTAGAGTCAGGTTACTAGGAAGGACTCCACTATAATCTTCCATACAGAGGGCGGAATAAAGAGCCACTATTCTAACCGAGTCCCTGACACCTGAACACACACAAGGCCAAGAGCCCCTCGGATGCTCTTCGCTGTGGAAGGGGGAAATTGAGAGTAAGCATCCACCTGAGACGTCCACACAGTGGCCTTACTGTCAGGAGAGCGGGTTGGTTTGTTGGGGCCCCAAGCATCCCGGGACCCTGCCCATATGTGGTGATGTGGTGAGGTCTTCGGGGCTGGCTGGGTCTGGCTCTGCCCTAATTGGCAGTGGAAGATTAGGTCTGTCAGTCAGACTGACCGCATGTCTGTCTGGCAGCCGTACAGAGATATGAACCAGCACGGCCGCACAGTACTGCATTGAGAAATTTACAAATTCTATTAAATTGCAGATGCACATTATAAAAATGTGCGCATAAAAGGGAAATGTATATAATACATTTGCAGATGCTGACACTCATAATGAAAGCAGTCCAGAATTGTATAAGAGCCATGCAGTACGAGTTATCACATACTGGGGAAAGACTGCAGACGAAACACTTTCTGATCCTATCGCAGTACACTGTGTACCAGAAGGAAAAAGTACAGCCACGCAGTGGTGTTGTGATCAGGCTGCTGTGCGTTTTTTGGGCATATGCACCATCTGGTGGACAAGAAGAGAATCCATCAGCCCGCTAAATCCCCAAACACTAGTGTAAGTATTCAGTAGTTCTCGGCTGTGGGGTGGACTGGCTTTGATGTGCTGCTGGGGCATTAAAGGGAATGACTGCAGGGCAGGAACGGCAGGTTAGTAATCATGTCTGTCTGCTAGCCTGCAGTGGTCATAGACGGACTTAATAACTAGGTTGGTGTTTGATGACCCAGATTAGGACCTTGAATATTCAAAAAAGCACGAGAGAGAGAGAGAGAAGAGGAAAGAGGAAGAATGAAACTGCTTGTTCGCTTGCGAGTGAGAAAAAGAGACAGAGACGGAGTCAGCCAGCTGCCCCCGCAAATGACACGTGAGTTCCACCCACTGAGTCAGATACAGACGAGTGCCGTGACTACTAAGACTGGTTGTCAGGGAGATCCACTCTGTTTATCAATTAAAGATGTCCGTGTGAGAAATGCTCTGACCTCAAGAGCGAGCAACGCTGGCATCTGAATGAACAAACCAAGCCTTGCTCAACACAAGGGACAATCCACACTTCCTTACCACAACATAACACAATCAATATGCTCTGCACAGCACCGTGTCACAAATTCCTGTGAAAGAGGCACGCATATAAACACACACCCCTACTGTGACAAATTAAACTCACAACAGCGACTGCAGGTGAGCTTTGAATTATTTGGTCAGCTCCTAATAATAAGAAGAAGCGTGCTGTCCACTTTCCTGCATGTTGGCCACTTTCTGGTTCCTGCTGCCAACTGGCCTGTTTAAATAATGGATCACGAGTAATTAGACTGCTGTCTCATACATTATTCACCTCTAGCAGGACAGGCAGATCACTCGCCTTCCCTCTCGCAGTCCTCCACCCACCAAGTTAAAAGCAATGGCTGTCAAACTACTGCAGATGTTGTCAGCAAAAACTTTGAATTTTCATGAACAGGAGGGTCAAGAAAAGGTTTTGCATTAAAGATTCCCACCTGAGGATGCCGTTGGCTCTTTCTGTCAGGGTATAGAAGGGGTTTTTGAGATGCTGGACATCTTCTTACCTTGCTCGCGCTGCTGGTCTCTCTGCTCCATGGACACCAGTGCGGAGAAGTGCGCCTGATCGTAGGCCAGGACCAGTGGGGAGCAGTGGCAGCGGCTCGGGGGCACCTCGAGGGGCAGATAGAGCCCTCCAAACGGGATGGGAGCAAACGCTGGAATTCAGATAGAGAACCATATTTAGTTTCACTCTATCGCTTGAACTGCTGTACCACAGAGGAGCGAGTCGACATGTGTTCAAGTCTACCTTCTCCTCCCGAGTCTCTGAGCATTGTGTCAGCCACCACTACAATTGGCCTGCGTAGCACATGGGCCAGCACAAACACATGGAACTCCTCCAGACTCTCATAGACCGGATCCTCTGAGTTATCCACCCTGAAGGGACAAAACCCCAAAAAACATTACATTACACACTGCAACACTGTAGCAATTTCCTGCTTCTGTATTGAGGGCAGCCAAAATAGCAAATGTCCATGCCAATCATATGCCTAATCTGATCCTCTTGAATCCATTTCCCATTTGGCTCGCTATAACAGACAGGACAACGATGTCCATCCTGTCATACATGTGTTTCAGTAAAAGAGAGCAGGAGAGGAAAACGAGAAAAGGGAAGGGAGAGCCATAGCTCTCAGGCATGCAGCCACCAGGGAACCAGAGGATGTACAACAATTAAGTTGTCAGCCACACAAACAGCCACGCTGCCAAATTCACTCTAATAAAGAGCCTCTTAATATGCAATCCCACTCATCCTATTTAGGGCCTCATCTCACACTAGGACCATCAAACATCCCTAACCTGATTACCGTATCACAGTCAACCTCAATGAGAGGTTAAAAACACCAGATTAAATGAGGAAATTATTCCCTTTAACAGAAATTTTTCAGCACTGGACAGGATTGCACCAACATGAGGAATAACACAGAAAAACTGCGCTGTTTTCAGATGTCGCACTCACAAAGAAACGGTTTGCAAGGGTTTTTTTGTTGTTGTTGTTTTTTTTTTACATTTCACTTTCAACTCAAACAAAAGTCAGTGATGACGAGCACAGATAACCACAGCCTCCTTAAATGGGACTGTATGTATTTCAGCAGACACCGTGATGAGCCTGTCTGTCCGTCAGAGCGGTTTTCACTTCACTATAGCGAGCACCTACATGAGAAAGTATGTATGTTTATTTCAGTGAATATGGAAACAGAGACAAACCACAAGTTTCTCTGCGTAGGAGGAGGAAACCAGAGTACGTTTCAAATCTGCCTCTGTAGCCTGAGATAAACCCTGCGTTACGCTTATTTATGCAGCTTTCTGCAGCTAAAAGTAACCCACAGCTCAGGGGAGGCTCACAGCTCAGATGATTAATACTGACGACAGCCAGTAGATGGCACAGTTTCACGCGTTAGCTTCAGAAATGTTATTAAATTGAGGCAACGGTTCTGAAGAGAAACTGCCCAAGTGGAAACAATGAGTTTCCCTGACAAATTGATTTTACTGAGAAGGTCACTTTTGTTTTAGCTGTGGGCTTTGTGCAGCGCTTCACCACACAGGGTTAGGAAACAAAGGAGGAGGGTTGTAATGTAGGATTAAAACGGCACTGCTCGCTGCTGCATTTCCGTTTCGTTCCGTTCATTTTATGCAGTGATTCAGGGGCAACTTTTGCTGGATTTTGGTCAGTGGTAATGTGTCTGGGAAACTGAATGTGCGCATGTACTTGTGGGCTCGATTGTAAGCCCGTACCCTCCACTGGTGTTCCCGTTTTTGCTGAGGTGAGTTCGAGGCTCGCTGGAGGCCAACTTTAGCAGTTCGTTCCACTCTTTCTCCCACTCCTCTTCGGTGTACAGCAGCCCCGACTGCAGAAAAAAAAGCAAAGAAAAGGAAATTCTGATTAATATGCACATTGTTCACCCAGACAGTCCATTTTTTTGTCATTGCAGCTTGCATTCGTGGACATTTTGTCATATTTCCACTGTTAATGAGTGTTTGGTAAAAGAGAAAGTCAGGAGATACGGGTAATTAGAGACAGGTGGCTGACATGAAACAATGCTCCGTGCCCAGACTCAAACCAGGACGCTGCGTTACATGAGATGCATCTTAGATCACTGGGCCACCAGGACGCCTTGGGCGTTTTTAAAACATGAGCATCTGGACTACTTCTTAGGGCTGAGCTATCTTTGGTGACACCGTTTTTCTAATAGATTTTAAAACTCTTTAATCCATGAACATCAAGAAAATGGAGGAAATGTAGAGGATTTGACAGTATTAGCGGCACTGCTACTAATGCTCGCTTGCGATCGTGGAAAGATCATTTTTTATCAAAGCAAAAAAATCGAAAAGTGCAAAATCAGAGACTATTAACTGCGGCTCATCTAATGCTTGCTTGCTCATATGGATTTATTAATATGTCATTAATGAAAGAGGATGTGGTGCATTTAGGAGTTTCAGTGTAGGAAGACTGACGCTCTCCCTACCTCCTTGTTCTGTTGCGTTTGCTGCCACCTCCATCTCCTCTTCAGAGCGTCTCTCTCCGCTCCGCTCTTCATCATGGTGTACAGGGACTTCCTCAGCATCAGGTCTCTGTCATGGAAGCCCCACATCCCTGATAAATGCACACACATGACATGTTGCTGAATGTTAGGACAGAGGAGATGAAACAATATGGCCATTACATACAAAACAAGCTTATGTTGATAAATCATTCAGAGGTGTCCACGGCTTTTTATTAAAAATGTCTTTCATCACTCCTCAAACAGCCTCAGTTGTCTGACAGACACAGCAGATTACATTAACTCCGGTGCGCCTAACCCTGTGCTGCTAGCAGTCCTCACACTGAGGAGTCAACCACCTCCTTCAGCAGATACCTGAATATGGCGTTGTCTCTTAAACCCTACGGCTGAAAGTCTCCTGCAGTGTATAGGTCACTTGCCTCCCTCCCTTCCTTGCTTCCTTGGCTTTCTCCAGTTCCATCTTTCGCAGACTACTCCTTATATTCAGCAGCTGCTTTGCAGCACTGACATGGTTTTTAGATAAATGTGACACCAGCTCACACAGCTGATGTTTAGAGAACCGCTCCATTATTACCGGGGTTTTGATTCAAGCGTAAATTATGAATAGTGAATAACTCACCCAACGAGGCAGCATGCAGGAGGCAGTTCCCATCCCCTGTGGTGGCCAGAGGAAGCAGCTTCTTGCAGCTGGTGCACATTGTAGACCACCAGTTCAGACGACCTGCGCACAACAGCGAGAGCAACGTGAGAATGTCAGAAAATACACTTATTAATTACATCACAGAGGCAAGAAAATACGCAGTTTTTCCAACAAGCACAATTTGTTCCAAAACCAGCACGTCTCCCTAAAACAAGTTCCTCCTCAGCCCAACTTTTACAGTATGTACAGCTTTCCACTTCATCATAGCCGTGCTTGCATCCCTGAGGGAGAGACGACTGTTTCACAGCCCTGGGCACCACACAGTGCTTTACTGCAGCTAGCCGCACTGCTCTGAGCCGGGGGTGATCTGACTGCATCATTTATTTAGCAACAGTAAACACAGAAGAGCGTCTGAATGATTTACCCCTCAGCGTGAATGGGCTCAGAATGCAGATGTTTTCTCAATTTGCAGCTCCTGATTTTATTTTTCACAATAAATATTCGAGTTAATTGTCTAGAAAGTTGGACTAGCTTGACTTATCAGCGCTTTTTATGACGTTACATCAAAGAGTAATACATGTGCCCTGCACATGGAATATTACGGCTGAGATTCAACCACCCATGAAGAAAGGCTAATTGGCAACTGGTTGTACTTTACTGTACCTTTTCTTAATTGCAGAGATATGCACTTTATAGTAGTGGCTAAGCTTTGGTACCCACAGTCTGCGATTTATAAAGTTTAGAGTAAATTTGCAGCAGTAAATCCTTCACTTTCTCACAAGAGATCAGATAAATCTTGTGTTTATCTAAATATTTAACTATAAAGAGACTGATTCTGTCCTATTTATGTGTTAACGGTTAATTGACCCAATATTTCTCTGGCTGAGTGTTTGCAGACCTTGAACAGAATCAAATTTAGGAGGTTTTACAGTCTCTGCAGTCCTGGTGTGGAAAAGTCTGCAGGAAGATTGGAAACTTCTCTAACTAGTTTCTCTCCGTAGTTCAAAGCGTCGGCTGGGATATGAATCCTTTGGGGTCCCGGATGCTTTGAATTAGCTGTTGTCATCTCCCTTCCAGATGATGCTGCTACTCTGATTTGTTCCGTCTCTCTGTCTTAATCTCAGTCTAGCCCTCTACATCTGTCTGCTTCACTGACTTTCAGAGCATTTTCTCACTGCTACTGCTTTGTTAGACAAACATTTTATTCTCACTAAACTGAGAATATGGGGAAAAGCAGGTATCTCATATCAGTAGGAGCAGAAGGACTTTAAGTGAATGTATAACATCCTACAGTACTCACCAGCCTGCTCCAGAGCCATCATGGTTGACTGCTCTATCAGATCTCTTTCTATGAAGCTCCTAAAGTCTTCGCTGTAGACGCTGAGGTCCGGTAGCTGGAATGTATAAATGGGCATCTCAAGAGGGAACTGCTCGCTGGTACACTCACTAGCCACCTGCAACCGTGCCAAGGAGACGATAGCAGAGCTGGCATGGGAGATTCCACGCGAGAGACGCTTCTCTGAAAATGAGAGACAAATGAAAAGTGAAGGGACGAGTGGAAAGCAAAGTGAAAAATGAAAGAAAAAGATTTCTTTGGATCTTGGCGATGGTCGCGCTGAGGTGGCCTGGCTACCTTGTGCATTGTCCTCCTGCTTCTGTGCACACGGCCTGTCGATCTTGCTGACATGGGTGGGCGTGTCACGCGTCTCTGGCTGTTTGTAATAGCGGCCCTCGTTAAAGACCTGCGGCAGGTTGGCAGTGTGGACCTGTCTGAGCTCCTCGTAGTCATTTAGAGCAGCACTGAGGTCCCAGTTTTTACCTGGAGGACACACACACAACAAGACACTCTTAACTACAGCTTACAGTAAACAGGGTTATCTCATGGTAAAAACGCTACCTATTGTGGAAAGTGAAGGGAAACCCTGGGACAGAATGCAAAAAGCTGCTGAGTATGCTGCAGATAAGCCACATAAACCATCTAGCACATATAAATTCCGACAAATTCCCATATCTTAAAATTTTAAAAGAATGAGCTTCAGTTATAACGATACAACGTCCATATGGAGCAAAGTCACACAGTGCTTTTGCACAGGAAAACACGCTGCTTCACGTAAAATACAGACTTGGATATTGAGGTTATAAAGACAGTGAAGGGAAGCAGATCCATTAACATTATGACAGCAATATCCTGACGTGCAAGGAGGGACCCACAAAGAGACCCACACGCATACTGGCAACACATGCAGAGACACAGTTGTCTCCTCTGGGTGCTGTCTCTCTAACAGAAATCCCCTCAAGGCTTTAAAGACACGAGTCAAGTCTCAGTCTTATTATACCACAGTGTGATATTTTTTAACAATGCCACAGGAACTCTCTGCAAACCAGTCATTTCAAAACCCAGGGGTGTGTCTTCGTGTAATCGGAGCATGTTCATGAGTCAGAGTCCATTAATGGAATCCCTTTGTAAAAAGAGACCTGCAGGAAGTTGTCCTCTCTTGCTGACTTCCAGACACGATGATTGCGAAGCGTCTGGATATGAAAACCGACACCACTAATCGCTGTCTCTCACATCAATCAATGCGAAGCTTATCTCGCTCTATGGATCTCGGCATCTTGAGCTACACAAATACAGGAAAACAACTTATGGTCCAGCTGCACAGCCACTCAGCACCTAATGCACTGTCTTTAAAAGCTTCTACATTAGCCTGCTATTAACTTTGGTTTGGAAAGCACTGCTTCAACACTTTCATTCATAATGCCTGTCGTCTGCAAAAAAACAAAAACCCAAATAAATTCATGCAGTATGAACATACATCACAATCTGAATACAATAAAGGCCCCAAACCAATTCAACAGTGTAGATTCAGTACTTAAACAGGCCTCTAGGGGGAAGCACCACATGTGCTCTGTCATGTTTCTCTGTCTCTTCACACCATCTTGATTCAGACTGCAGGGTCACAGAGCAGCTGTTTGATTGAAGCCTGTAAAGCTAAGACAACATCAGACCAAAGCAAAATACTGAAACAGCTCATCCAGGCTCTTGTCTGCGTTGTCTGAGTGCACTGTCTTGTTTGGTGTCTGTGAGTGTCACATGTAGTCCACTGAGGTTAAGTGCCAAAACAGAATCGGGAAAAAAAAATGACAGTAGCAGAGAATCGGACGCTCAAAACTCTCACTCTTCATCCGTAGAGATGAAACTGGATGTACTATATGCACCCAGACAAAAAAAATTTCCAGGACACACGCGTGCTGCCAGCACTCCATGAGGATTTCATCACCCTAATGGATGCCTGATTACTGTGGTGCACGCTTTTATTCCTGTAAAGCAGACAAGAATGCGTTTGCACTTATGGTTCAGCGTGCTTCGCTTTATGCTAAATTAGATGAAATCACAGAATTTCCTGTGGACGAACGAAGAGTAGAAACGCACAACATATATATCTACTGAAGCTGATTCAACCAGCTATCAATCAGCTTTCTGAGGCTGTGTGCATTTTGCTGTCCTTTTTTTTTTTTTTGGAGCTGCACCCAAGCTATACAAGTGCCAGTAACACTGTGCTCCTCAATGAGTTCCAATGAATGGGCACAAAGCTTTCTCTGGGGAGCGCCCTCGTAAAACTGTCACACTGGCCTCTAAATCAGCAAGCTTGCTCTCGACGCAGGCCCCTCTCCTCTCCGCCCGTCTTCTGTTTTCTTTATTTTCCGTTCCGCTTATTTCCTCTTCTCTGCTCATGGCATAACTGGGAGCAGCCGATCAAAACAATACATATAAATATTTAGACTTCGCAAGAAAAGAGCGCGTAGTCATCTCTTACCTTCCAGCAGGTCTCTTGCCAGACCTGGTTCTGCCCCGGTGGACCGAACAAAGTCTGACAGGACCGCGTCCATGTCCAGAGTCATGTGATCATGTGTGTGTGCTGCCCAAGGTGCAGCGGTGGCCTTGGTGGACGCCAGCCTTCACGTTCTCATCTGAGGTGGAATATGGAAAAAAAGAAAAGAAAAACGCAAGCAGGCTTTAAACAGACTGTTCAACAGCATCGGCCACACCTTTAAAAACGGATTCCTCACTAACCCCTCTGAGAAGAGATTGCCCCGCTGCCTCATTTTAATCCTAGCCAGCAGCCCAAGCCAGCTTGTACTGGTGTGCAATGCTTTATAGAGCATAGTTCATAGTAATGTGAAGAGCACTCAACGCCCAGCACTCCTCCCAGCCTCTTCTAACAGTCACAACATAACAAACAGCATCACAGATGTAATATGAAAACCACAACCAGGACTCACCTGCTAATGCCCAAAGAATCTGGCCAACTGCCCATGAACATAACAACACTGAGCTTCTTCCTGCCACTGAGTGTCAACCTGTGGTCTTTGGGTATGATCCAGTATCTGAACATATCAATATACGGATATTATTGATGTCGACAGAGGAAGGAAGCCTCTGACTATTAGTGTAGTTGTGTGATTCAGTGTGATGTTATTTAGTGTGATGGCATTTTTACATCATGGCTATAACACCCGAGCTCTAATCATCAACAAACATTGCCTTGTTAGGTCATAAATAACACAACTGAGACGCACGCGCGCTCACTCCCTCGGTCTATGGAATGAATGAGTCCATGCATAGCTTTCATTCCCCTTCATTCTGTGTGGGTGACGGGGAAGCTGAGCTCAGAGCATTGTCAGTGAAGAAACAAACACCTACAGGCTGGAGCTCTGACACCAGGCCTCTGTGTACTGACCAGAGGTTGGAGAGCAGTTTAGATGTGCAACTTTGACCTTAAGAGGAGTGAGAGCATGTTGGAGCCATCCAGATACTCTGCCCACGGATGAGAGAGACAAGCAGAACAGAAGCGCTAGCTCCAAGTGCGCCACATGGACTGGACTTTCCATGAGGGCTCGGATAAGCTTTGTGGGCCGGCAGACACTCCCACTTCCGAGGTTACAGAAAACCAATGAAATAATCAAAAAGCATAATGAGGGACAGCGGAATATCGTGGCATCTTTTGCTGAGCACTACGGAAAAATTTTAATTTCAAAGTGTCCCCTCAGTCAGCATTATCAGCACATGGAAATTAAAGGCACGTGACATAAAAGAATATAACTTGAGTGCTTTTTGATTGTTGGCATTAGATTTAGAAACATCATTCTTCAAGACCTAGCAACTTTATTCTTTGTCATATGCATTATTAATAAGTTAAAGCTGCACTTAAGCTTTAGTTTAGCTGACCTACTTAGGGTGCATTGTGTTGAATGTAGATTATTGTACCGAGAGAAACAGGAAATGCAACATTTACAGTGTTCGACTCTGAACATTTATAATAAAGCTATGAACCAACATTTATGATTTTAGCTTTTTACATACTTGAAATTGGACATTTTCTTTTTTTATAACCAACAGGCAAACCTTTTATTTCAGCCATAAATGCCACTTAGAGAAAATTCAAAACCCTTGAACATAGTCTGTGAGATATTTATCTTCTTTGAGGACTTAAGAGGCACGAATTGTGTGCGTAATTATACTCTAAGGGCTCAGTATGGATTAATAGGCTGCCTATCAGGATATCAATAACGCTTTGCAAAGGAAAAATCTTTGACAAATGGTGGAGAAGGACAGAAAAATAGCGGATTCTTTAGAAGCCAGGGTCTCATCTTTTCCCATAAGAGCAGCACTACTGAGGTCATTTTCCTTGTGGGAGGTAATTATGACTCAAACACCCAAATGTATGCTTTTCTACTTGATGTAAAAACATGTGGGCCATAGTAGCTATAGGTCTATCTAGCTTCCTGTTAGTCACCATGACAATTAGCATATCTGTCGCCAACTCTGTTGGCTTTTTCACACTTCTGCAAAATGTGAAGGCAAGTTGGCAAACGCAGCAAAAGGACTGGAACTCAAATGCAACTTCTGTACCTCTCAGGGTCATTTTTCTAGAATATGGATGAACTACTTTGAAAAACTGACCAGTAACGTTTTCTTCAAACTGTAATATCCAGATATAGATCAGTGTAAATTCAGGAGTAAACAGTATTGGAATGTAAATGAGTACATTCATTTCGCTGCTGCTGTTAAACAGTTTTTTTTCTCTTTACTTTACTTTGATTTATATCGTTATATAAACTGTAAAAAATGGGACTTAGAGGTATTGGACGGGACTTCTCTGAAAACCTCAAAGCCTGTGGAGATCTGTGCTCGCATAACAAAAAACTGAAGCTACACAAAAGTTAATGCAGAGCTTTGTGTACACTTTATGTTGACCATATATGTCTGACTCTGACCTGAGAGGACCGTCGCCTTTTTGCAGAAAGCACATCACTTCCAGCACTCTCCTGTTAAACGTTCTGTGTAAACGTCTTACCATAAGCGTATAAAATGTGCCCTATTGTGACATTGTACACATCAAAGCGGTCAAGTTATCTCCAGCTCGATCAACTGCCACGAAACAGTAAAACACTACTTCCACTTTAAAGTGGACCTTTTACGCCTTCTCTTATTTTCTTCCATAGATTTAGCATTACAGTGGTGGCTAATCATGTTAAACATGGCCAAAGTTTCAAATACTGTGGTCAGCATTGGATAGGTAATCCCACAGTGCCAGAGAGAGAATATTCCTTATACAATGATCTCAGGCACAGTTCTTGCTAGGAACACAGAAGCCCCACCCACTTGCTTGTTTAAACCTTCTGTATGGAAGAGGCAGCCAATCAAAAGAAAGCTGGCTCAAGGTAGTGATATATAACATGCATAACATGCATAAATGTTCTGTTATTTACAGTTTTGACTGGTGAGGTTTTTGCTCTGTGAAACACGTGAATGGACGTCACACAGAGAAGGCTGGAAGTGAAATCAACTATAGCAGCCATGCCCATCACTCAAGGAAACAACTGCAGAAGTGTTGCTCGCTGATGTGTTTTTGACAAAGTGGGTGTCTAAGACAGCCACATCCAGTCAATGTTATTATTGTTGTCTACCAGCTGAATGTGACGACACTGATGATGTGATGCAACTTTCTTTCTTTAGGTGGTGAAACATACATTCTGTATTTTCGCTGAGGGTTGTTGAGAAGCCATCTGATGACCCACAGAACTGCCAGGACCAGACGGTGGGCTAGTCCATGACTTCAGAGGCAGCAGAGGAAAGGAAGACACTGGGGATGCAGAGAAGAGAATCCTGAAACACACAAAAAAAACCCCACTGAAGATTAGCATCCAAAAAATGTAGATTGTTATTCTATAAGAATTAATGCCAACATGAGTTATTAGCTTCTTATAAATTTCAGAAATGTTTGATTTCATCAAACTTCAGTTGGAGAGTCTGTGGAGCAAACTCTGTGACAATCAGCACTTCTTGGTTTTCAAGTATTGCTCACAAAGGTGTTTTTAGGTTCATTACCATGCTGCAAAATGAATGCATCTCCACAAAGACGCAAACCTGTACATGTCTCTGATGACTGGAGTGCTACTTCTCTCTTGTCAAGGTGGAGTGGATTTGAAGCAGGTGGCCAACTCCAGAGAAGGCAAATAAATGAATAAATAAATCATTTTGCAAGAGTTGTGAAGTGGTTCAGAGACCACTACTCATTTTCCAAGACCACAACTAGACCATACTTTTGTTGATTTGTGGTCTTGCTATTTTCATTTTACAAATCTGGTTTGTGATAAAGTTGCTTTTCTACCTCTCTGTGACTAAAATGCGATTTAATTTTGTGTTTACTTTTGTGATGCTTGATTGTGCTTTGGACAACTGACCCAGCATCCTTCAAAGTGCCATGCGCTGCCCACTTATGAACCTTAAGTCTAGCTATAAATGGACCCATTTGCTAAGAATAATGATCCACTTTCTGTCACTCTCACTTACTAAGGCCTATCACAACACTAATTAGTTAACAAGGTTTGACTGGAATAACAGGTGAACAACGGCTACAAATTAATTCACTTCAACAAATCTCTAACGACTTAATCAATGCTTGAGTGGCATCTGATTCTTTTTCATATGCACTGCATGTGCCCTGAACTTTTATAGACGTCACCCAAGAGAGCTGTGTGTGAACGCTTAGCAGCAACTTCCAGGGCTGAAAAATAAAGCCAACATGAGTGCCAAAAACTTGAGGCTAACTGTAAAAGTGAGTCAACTGCCAAACACTCCAAATTAAAATGCCCAATGTAACGCATACTTCTGGATACTGGAGTAAGAGGCGTGGTTGCTTTGATTGACACTTTACTTGCACTAATTAAAGCCAGTGAACTGGACCTCTGTCGATGGTGTTGGTGCCCTTGGGAGCATTTTTAATGGAATTATCTGACACATGGCTTATTGAGTGGTGCAGCCTGTCCAAGAAGTTTGTGCTTCAGCTTTCAAGAGTGAATTTCTAGTGTTTTTCTCTGAATTACCTCTAATCACCACAGATGTTTGCCTGTGTGTTGTATCTGTGGAGTTTAGTTAAGCAGCTTGGTACACAGGCATGCTGGTGTCACCCTCCCAACATTAGCAGTTTAGTGTTGGGTTGCAGATGCATGATTAGGCAATATAACATATGTACACAAGCAGTGAGAGGACAGTAAGCAATAAGTCCCAGTTCAAATACAGCAGTGACTATTACGCTATCCTCCAATGGGTCACACCAACCAACGCCTCTCTCCACCCTTTCAGCAGAGCACTGTGAAGCGCTGAGGAGTTAGTGTGAAAGCTAAGTGCTACTAAAATATCCTTCAGTGTCATGCATTATTCACATCAACAGAAGAAAGGTTCATAAACTCTATGTATCTTGTTTATTTGTACAAACTCAAAATTTGGCAAGAGCACTCTGTGTTACCTTGAAATCTGACACAATCCTCACTTTTAGTTTGAACTTGAATTTTCAATAAAAGGCACCTTGACCCCAGGTTAAATGGAATTACAACATTTAAGACAGGTATTGAATGTGCCACCAATTTTCTACCTAAATATATTTCTAAAGGTTCTATTGACATGAAATTCTCACCAGATGTTGATAACAACCCATCTACTCCACTCAAGCATAGAAATCAGACCATCAAACCACAGATCTGAGCTGGTATCATGACTTTCTGTGCTTCTTTGCATCACCCTTTATTCACGTGTTAAATACATTTTCCCTTTGTCATTTCTCATTGTTAAACATAACTTAACTGGCCATCTATGTCTGCCCTCCAGGTTTGATTTCTTTGCATGTGTGAATTTGATGGGTTGTTACCAACATCTGTTGAGAATTGCATGCCAGTAGCACCTTTAGAAATACATTTGCTTAGAAAATTGGTGGCGTGTTCAATACTTCTTTTACTCAGTGTATATGGTTTGAAAAGAGGAGTCAAAAAAGCCATCTATGTCCACTGTGAATGACCCTCTTTGAACAGAGGCGGTGGCTTATGACACCAACTGTCTGCCATCTATAATCCAGTTTTGAGATCCCTCCCCAGACGCCTTAACGCCCACTCACATCCTGGGCCTTTTGACCTCAGGAAATCGCATGATAGGGTGGGGCTAGGTTTCACAATGAGTTCACCTGAAACCTTGGGTGATTGTGAGTTACACCCGTTTTCACACCTTGGCTCGTGTGATTAGTTAGAGGATTGTTAGGGGTCTATTTCCCTCTTGGGGGGGACACTCTCATAGGGCTTAAATCTGGGACTCTCTACCATTTGACCTTAGAACTGAAGAAGCTTCTCGGATAAGAGGTGAAGCATCGTCAAGCAACTTAAAGAAGTCCAGATGCTTTTCTTTCCAAGCTCCTTAAACTACAATAACCTGAATGACTGAGAACCTTCACAGACAGTTTACATTAGACTTGTCTTGTTAACAGTCACTCTAAAAGGTTCATGCTGGATCCTGACTAACTTTCAGTAAAAGTGCACACTTCTGACCAAATGAATTACCACCTCTCCAATCTAGTGCATTCCAGAGGGGTTCATCTGTCATTTATGATTAATAGTTCAAAATGTAAGTGTTAAAATATCGAGTTGCTAAAAAACACTCAGGTATTAGGAGCCCACAAACAGACCAACAGTCTTACAATGAATGAATGGTGAAATGCTTTGCCGCCTCAGCTCCAGCTTTCCTTTGTTTATAATTCTTTGAGTGGTGGATTGGTGACACTGACAGAAAAAAAAATCACCTTTGTCTAAGTAAATGTTCTTCTCTTTCAAACCTCACTCGGTATCTGACTATGGGAAGCGTCGTATGGCATGATCAATCACAGAAGGTGCTTGGAATAGATAAAAACCTCACTTGATTTTCAGAGAACTAGGGTTACCCTGGTAACCAAATGTTACTACATTAGAAAGCTTTATTTTAATAATATGCAATAATATTTTACAGTATTATTATAGCTGTTAATTCATGTCCAGAATACTTCTTTCATTAATAAAACTACTGAGAGAGAAAAAAAAGATTTTTATAGTTTCCAAAAACAGCTCATCAGTCCCAATATATGGTGAGTACATGCTGAACTTTCAACGCCTGCTAATAAGTAAGCTTTTATGACAGTACTAAATACCTGTCTCAGAGAGAAACTCGTTTGCTGCAAGCTGTACGTTCTGTGACTTTGATCTTGTGGTCTGAACACTTCTACTTGCAGACTAGAAGTGAAAAAAAAAACAAAACGTGTGGTCTTGCAACAGCCACTATCTCATTTTTACTTAAGTGTTTGTGTTCACTCACCCTCAGCTTTCCAATTATACTGCCGAGTAGCAGACAGATACACAAATAACTGCATTTAACTGCAATATTTGCATTCACAAAACAAAATTAATTAGATATAGAGTTTAGCTCAGTTACAGTTTTTGATAGACAACAACTTAAATTTAAATAAAAGGCAAACATTGCAAAAAAAAAACACTATTATCAACAGACCAACCCATGGAGTTGACGGATCCACCCTACAGAGAGTAATTCGTTCCTAATGTTTATAACTGAAATACCAAAGATGCTTTTTATTTGGTGGCATTTAAGATGATTTATCGAACTATGCACCACCAGTAAATAAAGCTACCTGCGTGAATCCTTTAGTTAATGGCCCTCATAGCCACTGAATTTTAATGAACCTTCTAAGAAATGCGGCATTATTTTTAAACTTATTTTTTTGCCTCAACACTAAGCTAATACTCACACACAGGGTCCCACCCACTACTTCCGTTGATATGTTCAACACTGCGTATTGGACGATTAAAATGTGTGAAATTAGGTAACTGTGAGTGAATCTAAAAAAAAAAAAACACCTAAGGAAAAAGTGCAGTTCTCTCTTTGCGAATAGTTAAATGGACAGGAAAAATCAATTCAACGCGATTTGTTCCACACAGATTATTTGTCATCTATTAAAGATGTCATTTTCCATAAATTACGCCATTACGTCAAAATGTGCCACCAGCCTCTTTTTTTTCCATGATGTGCATGTGTATGTAGCCATTTTACAGCGAGAGGATGAGTTATAGCTGAGATAATTGTCTCCATAGTGAGCGGTGATCGCCCACGTGCAAGGCTGATACACAGCAGGTGGGAGGTGAACATACTGTACAAACACTTACACTCTACTCTTTGCACTGCATCTGCTCCATAACTGGAAAATAGCCAGGCAGCAAACCCTATACGAGGTCAGCAGCAGTGCATGCATGTGCAGTTATGCTCTCAAACAGGATTTTCAAAAGCCTGCCCCTGTTTTGATTTAGATTTCCAGGTTTTGCAAATGTGATTTAATGTAGCTGTCAGATTACACGACCAATTGGTTACACGCTTTGCAGACTGTTAGATTTAATTAATTTTCAGTATGTTCATGGGTTATATGGCCATAAAAATGCCCTGTCTGCTTCCACTTTGGATTTTGATTGCCTCCTCCTTACAGCATGCTTTCCACAACCACCAAGCACCGCTTCTAATCAGAGGAGAGCAAACACACGTACGGTATACTATTCAGAGGAGGGAACAAAAAAATACACATTATGCAAGAAATACTCTATTTTGGTCCATTGATGGCATTGTCACTGGAAAAATTGTATATATAAGTGGTAAAAAGAAAGAAGCCTTTATAAATCCCTGATTTCACAATCCAGTACCTACCAGTGACACTAGATGAATGTCAGTAATTTTTATAAGTTGCTTATTTTTACATCGAAAGAAATAATTTAGCATCAGGTAAAACTACATTGAAGAGAACTACACAGTTTTGTATTACAACAGGAAATACTGTGCATTCGGCAGACCTGCAGCATAAAGCTGTCAATTTCCCATTAATTTCAAATATTAAGATTTTATGTTTATCTCTCAGAATAAGAGAGAAAACACACACAGGCACACAAAGTCCAGGTTTGGTGCATGTTTTAACAGATTTTGCTCTTTAAAACAACATATAAACATCAGTATCCAAATTATCTGATGGGACTCTGGCTCAGCAGGAAGACTGGCATGTCTTTCGTTACCTCTCCATATGCTAAATCTAGCTTGGTTTGATCTGATTGGGCTGATCTGAAACATTCTCCTCTGAGAAGTTGATTCACGGCGGCATGTCACATATCACCAGCCTTCAGCTAGCTATGAGAAACAACCAGTTTTGCCTTCTCGGTTCATCGCCACCTACTAGAACACCAAAAAAGGGGGAAAAGATTCCAATCTTTTTAATTAAAATGATCAAATTTCCATTGATGCATTATATCAATATCATCCTTTTGAGATTCATAAGTTAGTTAAAACTGCAAAGCCAGAATTTCACGTCACACCTCCACACAGATCAACACTTGTCACATAGCTGTGTCTGAGTGTGCACGGGTCTGCGGTAGGGCTGCCACAAACGATTATTTTGATAGTCGACTAGTCACCGATTATTTTTGCAATTAGTCGACTAATCAAATCACGCATCCATTGGATGTAAAACGTACAGCTTATTTCACCAGCATGCATCTGCTCTTATATAACTATCATTAGCTTACAGCTTGAAGTATTTAAGGCATGTGCTAACTGAAAATAAAGACAAGATGATAGTTTATTAGACTTGTAATTAAATTTGCAGATTGTCTCGGTGGAGTTTAATAACCTCAGCCATCTGCTCCTTGCTCCCTAATTTATAACAGGACATTGGAGTAAATTCTCGATCATCTCACATTTCTGTTTAATCAGTTTTCTGTTTGACGTTTATTTAGCTGTGTGAAAACTATAACTTTAATCTCAGCCCAACCGATTTACTCAGGAGCAAATAAAACACTGAAAAAAGCCAAACAATAACATTTTTAAGTTATCTAAGTGACTCATATATCATGTTTAACCTGAGCAGCGAAAGACCACGGGGGGTCTGAAAATGATGTGCCGGGAGTTCGGTGTCCTCGCCGGCTCCAGTGAACCTTAAACCCTGTAGCTATCGAGCTGGTGGGTCTCCGAAAACGTCGGAGCACTTTTGCAAATATGTGATGTCTTGATAAATCGAGCCAACATTTGAGGTTTACACACCTACATTCTCACCTTAAAATATCTTAAAAGTTTATTTTGTGACCCAGAAAGAGTCATATTAAAACTAAGTAGCTGCCGCCATTATTGGAAACTGGAATTGGCTGAGCCACGCTATGAATTCTGGGATAGGTTCGGCCACGAAGGATACACCCGACCCATCCTTCAAATCTGGGAAAAGGAGGACGCATTTATCGTCCACATTTGTCAGAGTCTCCGAATTCGGACAGCCTTCGTTGCGTCACTGTGACGCAGCGAATGTGGCCTCTGAAGGATGCGGCCCCTGAATTTGGACACAACTACTTCTTCTGACTGCTTCTTCTTCTTCGGTGTTTAACGGCAGCTGGCATCCTTGTAGATGCATTTCTGCCATCTTCTTTTTCAGTCCGTTGTTACACTCTTAAATCCTACTACTTCTTCCTGCATCTTTCAGGATCTTACAAAGCTTCAAACGACGCGTCAACTATTAAATTAGCCATCGACGATTTTGATAGTCGACGTAATTGTGACTAGTCGACTAATCGTGGCAGCCCTAGCCACGAATAGTCGACGTAATTGTGACTAGTCGACTAATCGTGGCAGCCCTAGCCTGCGCCACATAAGCTAATCCCTTGTCTTCTGTATGATTTGGACTTCATGTGTGTGTCCATGTAAATATTCGTGTGTGCGTATGTGTTGTTTTTAAGCTTGAGATGATGAATGAGAGGTAGATCTCACTGTAAGAGTGCAGAGTTTCTCAGAGTAGAAACTTATCAGTCACAACGTAGACCTGTCCTGAAGCACACCGCACCTTATCCACTTATCACTCTTGGGATTTTAATTAATAAAATGACCATCACGTTGATAGAGCTTAAAACTAGACATTAAACTCATCCGGAAAATATTTACTGAAGACACGGATCAAGGGAGTTAAGGCATAATTTTTTTAATTTTCCTAAAGGCCAAACCATTAGAAAGAATGTAGGATTAAGGCATGTTTTGCATAAACAGCCAAACTTAAGACAGCAAAGTTTCTGAGCAATGTTTTTCACCTACTTTCTCACCAGCTCTGCTGTTTCCCTCTTCTCTGTCACGTTTGTGTCAGCACCTAACTCTGTCTATTTTACCGACTGAGCTACTATCTGTGCACTGTTGCTTTACCCTGATAACGTTATCCATCTTAGGATCCTGAGGTTTAAAGTCATTAGAGTTAACGTCACTGCTACTTTTGTTTGCACATTTGGCATCTGCTAACTTTCCTGAAACAGCAGATGCCGAAAGTGCAAACAAAAGAGTTTGTAACCTCACAGAGAGAGGAAGCGAGAACACGGCAGGTGTTGTCCTGGTCGACCATCGGTTCACCTCTGCAGCGCTTCTGCATAGTTGCTCCTCACTAGTGCAAAATTTGGGCTAAACATTATAATATTGATGTGGTAACTTCCCAAAACAAAAGTGCTAGAATGTTTTACCAAAAAAAAGACAAAAGGACCAAAAAATAATCTAGCACGTAAAGGAAAGTGAGGGAGAGAGTGAGGGAGCAAAGACACATAGAAAACAACCCAGAGTGCAATCAAAGGAGGCTGCAGGAGGGGCTCGGCTTTGCTATAGGGATACCTACATTCCTGTACTTATATTCATGCATCAACTACAAAAGCACATTTACATGTGGTTTTCATGTGGATGTGTCAATATTGATGTAAAGACAAGTAATTCTTCACTGTCAAAGCAATGGTGTTTGCAACTAAGTTATCATTAGCTAGCTATCTAAGGCCTCAGTCCCACAGGCCGAAAGAACAATCAGTAACCTACTGACAAGCTCTGGTTGGTAGGAAAAATGGCCAACTCCATCCAGTTGGCCATGGGTTGCTGGCTGTCACTGGGACAACCAAGCAACCTCTAGCAATCACTTAGTAATGGGAATCCATGCTTTCCCCTGACTGTTCTCTGAGCTTGCGTGACTGGTGCTTTAGCAATCAGTTTCATAGCAATTCCCAGCAACCACTCCAGAATCAGCTGGGGAATACTCACTTCCTTTAGCCCTTTGTGACAGGGGCCTATCACCGATCCATCAGCTACCAGTTTCAGGGTCACTGTAGTCAGCCCTGTTGGCCAGTACTGACAAGGCAGTAGCAGTACATGCGATACATTCTCCTCTAAGAAGTTGATTTCTGGCACCAGGTCACACATCACCAGCCTTCAGCTAACTATGACAAAGTTCATCGCCTTAACATTGGTTTCCACCTAATAAGAAAAGAATTCAACATTTTTAGTCTGACAATGGTGGATGAAACCTTTTTATAAAGATTTGGTGTGACATGGCGACAATCTACTGCTAAACTTGCCAATGGCAGAACATCTGGTGTCAGTCTTCAACCCAACGCCAGTGTGAGAGGAGACCGTTTTTCCTTTTCTTTTCTTTTTATAAATGTACATATAAATGATCAACTTTGATTTACAATTTCTTCTGATCTGATCTTTGAGCAACCAGTGTATTGTTTTTCTGCTGATTGCTCAATGTGCGATGTGTCTTCTTGTTAAAGAAAACTGACTGATTGGCTCAAACAAATATTTTTGGTTGATAAACATTTGTTACTGTTGCAAAGAAAATGACATTCATAAATAAATAACGATGCAATCACAGAGGCTGACTCAGCGCATTCTGCTCATAAACAACCTGTTCACTATATAGTTTCCCATCAGAATACTAGTTCAGTGTCAGCAGAACATCTGAAACCTAAAACCTGAGCCTGGTTTATAAAACAGTGGCATGAGACCCATGCATCACGGTTGGATGGAAGATGTGGGCTCGTTGGTTAAACACAAATTGAATCAAATCAGCCTTCGAAGTGTACGATCCCTCCACTAGTGGATGGAATATTTTGGATTCTTCAAGACAAGCAGGGAATAAAATCTTATATTCTGGCTCGCACAAGCAGCTTCCTCAAGCCAACTGTGGCTTCATCACCAGCGTGTGAACTGAGCTGCAGTTAGCAGTTTCAGGAACCAACAGGCCGAAACTGCTGCGCTCAACACTGGTAGATAAACACCCTATGATCCCCCTCTATGGAGTTCATGAGTGTGTGTGAATGCAAAATATGCACACGTTTTCCTGTTTGTGTGGAACACTGTGGCATGTTCACTCAGTGTTCCCTCAGCGTGTTTACCAATCTCAAAGCTAACGGAGCAAGTGCTTCCACAAAGGGCTGCCAAAACACAGAAGACAGCTAATAAAGGATGGCATTCATTCTAACCCAGTACTTATTCACATGCCTGTGCACAGCAAAATGTCAAGCCACCCTCTCAGTTATGGTCCGAGAGAAACACAAAAACAAGCCCGTTATTTTTGCAACAATGGACACAGCTCAGACATTTTAATATACTACAAGATGAAAACAGCAAAAGCAAACAACAACGGCAACAGCTATTATTGATGAAGCCAATACATAAATGCACAGACTGGCAAAATACAGTAATGGAAAAACATTTAACTCGGGGTAATTATATGCCGGAGAAACAAATGAGCACAGTTCCAGGAAAACAGTTCATTTCCACCTTGCATCGGTACCGAATAATCAACGTGGTCCATTAGCATGCTTCAAAATTACAATGCACACATACCTAGCATGGGAAATGCATGTAATGGGATATTATAACGTCTCGCCAAACTAAACACTAAGCACTTTCACTGTCCTTGCTTGAGAGCACAAAATTCAATTAGCGAATTTCATTGCAGAGTGGTGGAAGCGCCACTTGCTATTCAGACTTCATATCAGTTAGCCAGACTCAATCTCTGTCCCTCCTTAATTGCAGCTATAATAACAAGCTTGCAATTGTGGTGACTGCATACGTGCCTCAGGAGTGTGTGCGTGCGCCTTCACATCACAGACTGTAGATAAAAGACGGGCATCAGGTTAGCTTTATGGCCATCGTCATCGTAATTTCCTGGAGCTAGAAGTTACCATATTTTTGATGAGATCTATCAACGAATGAGGACAAATTTGTTAGAAAACTGCATAAGTAAACTGTATGACTCCAATGCGCGAACACAGATGCCTGCTAATCCGTGCTAAAGTAGCCACTCGCCAAAAATGGACCGATGACTTCTTCGATGTGCTGTTCCATGCAGCAGGCCATATTATTTAGACAGTTAATGCGATTTTTAAAAAAAGAAGAAGAAAACACTGAAAAACCAACAATGCCTGAAAAACCATCAGGCCCGTGTCAAAGCAAATGTCAAAGCATGTCAATTCAAGTGGCCACATCTCTAACTTAAAACCTTAACAAAATCCAAACATGTGAGTTAAAAAAAGAATAATACTAATATTTGATGCAGATGATATGAAGGGAGAAATTAGCAATAGAGACCAAAACCATTTGAATTTTTGAACATGGAGACTGCCTCAAGTGGCTATTTAAAGAACTGCAGTTTTTTCTCACTTCTACATTGGCTTCATTTTTCACCCCTGAAGGTCCCTGCTTGGTTTAAATGCATACATCCCATCATCTAGACAGTATAATAGGTGGACTGTGGAATGCATGCTGTGTTTCAATCAGTGCACTGGACAGCAGAAGTCTTGACCAGGTGTCAGCTCATCAAGGTAAATCATTTTGATTTTTGAGAGCACCCGCCACGTCTGTCCCTCCCTCTCCAATCAGCATCTGGGAGTGTGCTGTGTCCCTGCTTGCCCCTCCATAATACTTTATTCAGTAGCGGGACTTACCCTGCCATCAGAAAAACCAACAGATGACACGTCTTTGCAGGGATTTGAGAGCATCCCCACACTCAGAGAAATCAACTGCCGAGAAGCACTTCCATGGACAAGAATATGGAGGAAGAGGATAAGCTGACAATGTGGAACGATGCGCTCTGTTTTACGTCAAACCCTAATTACTTTTGTTTAATGCAAGGCGAAATTTCTTGACCTCTTGACAGTGTCTCTAATGAAGTGGCGTACAGTGTACACTCATACCGTTACCTTTTGTTCTTCTCTCATACTTTAAACTTCAGAAAAGCACACCTCTGCGCAGATTACTGTTAGATGCTGTGAGAAAGATGCTGCCAGAAGCAATAATGTCACTTTGCATTTCATTACTGCGCTGCATACCGCCACCACAGCAAATTTATGTAGTGAAGAGATTTTGTCAATTAGCGCTAAAATGTATTATCACATTATTATTTGAGGTAAATTGTGATTAATGATGCATTCCACAACATGGATAATGTGCTGTTTACAGTACCTGAGGGACTTGATCGTATAACACCAGCTAAAACGTTAAAAAAAAAAAAAAAAAACTACAATCAGGTTTTATTAAAGTTTACAAACAACTTTTCTGCTTTATGCTTGTTTTAGATTATTTACAGCGACAAAAACAAGAGTTTGCACCTCATACATCATTTTGGAGTCCTGTTAAAAATTTAAGTACACCCCTAGGGTAAGCAGCAGCCCGGTGCTGTTAATCAAATGCACTTGATTAAATGATCATCAAGTGTGAGCACCTCTATAAAAGCATAAGTTTTGGCAGTTTATTAGTGTGGAGCATTCAGATGTGCGCTGACACAATGCAACAATGTTCCTAGCAAATACACCCCAAGGTCAGACTGTGTAGTGCTCAGAGAAACTGCAAACAAACCCCGAGAGGTAGATCTTAAGACTCTACAGGCCTCAGTTGGCATCTTAAATGTTAAAGTTCAAGGCAGTACAATTAGAAAAAAAGAAAGAAAAGGAACATGCCAGCACAGCTTAGATTAGACAAGAAAGAGCAGCATCCGCTTGACAGAAGAGACCAAATGAAACAGAAAATCAGCACATCAGAGCTAACACCTCATATAAACTGTCAACCACAGTGGTCAAGAGGTGATGATATGGGTTTATTTTGCTGCTATATGACCTGAGAACCTAGCAGTCATTGATTTGACTACGATAAGTATTCTAGAGTCAAATATGAGGTCGTCTTATTGCTAAAACTAAAAATTGGCCAAAAACTAGTTCGTGCAACAGGACAATGATCACAATTGCAGCAGAAAATCTATAACACAATGGCTGAAAAAGAAAAAAATAAAGGTGTTGCAATGCGCAACCTAGTCCAAACCTCAACCTGACAGAAAGGCTGTGGCAGGACCTTAACAAAGCTCTGCATAAATGAACATCCACAAACCTCAATGAACTGAAGCATGTTGTAAAGAGAAGTGAACCAAAATTCCTTCACAAGAATTAAGAGACTGATAAAGTCATACAGAGTCTTATAAAAACTTTCCTTTTCACATGACTGTGGAGTGAAATTAAATTTCTGGTTCTGACAGAGCTGAACACAGCTCAGCTGTGTGTACAGCGTGCACCCAAACAAAGAGCTGGTTGCTGAGGGGCACAGAACAAGATCATAACCCCTTAAAATGTCAGTCTCTTCAGCCTTCCTGCTGCAGCGGCCAATACCTCTTTTCCCGACTGGTTCCTTTTAGAAAGAATGCCACAAGCAGACAGCTGGGACTACAGACTGAAGCACTTCCATAGCAGGAACTTGACTTTTGTTGATTTGAAGAAAAAGGCCAAACAAAGGCAAACAAAAAACTTGCATATTGTGGATATAAATAGTACTTAGCAACCTACGTCAGGTATACTAAAGTCTTGCAGAGAGTGTTTCAAGCACGTAGGGTAAGATACGCACAGATCAGATATATAGAAATGCATGTTGTCTGAATATGATGCCACGTGAGATAAGTGAAGCCAGCTGGTGTTTCCTATTTGAGTTTCTGCTGAGGGAGAGTGTCCTCTGTTAGTGCTTGCTTTCACTATTCTCACAAGCTCAAAGACCTGCAAGTCTTTGAGTAGTCTCAGTTCTTGAGAATCTCTTTTACGATGGGTTTATAAGCTTTTCATCTCCTGCAGATTATCCAACTGCACTGTTACTTCACTTGTCTATGACCAGAAAATGTATAAAGTAGGTTCGAATGACGTCTCTTCAATTCACCCTTTGTATTTCAGAACGACTACATATGGTTAAGGAAAGAGGATATACCGTACTTCAAAATATCTTGCTAGCCTGATTATTTCCATGATTTCATCTTGGTACCATGAGAAATCGGGAGAACAATACAGTGTAGGGCGCCCTTGTGCTGCTTTTACCCTTTGATGAATGGACTGAACATGCCCTCTGAAGATGTCCTGTTGTACTGGGCACTGAGACGTTAGAGGCAAATCCATGTTGCAGTCTATGTTGAATTCACAGACCGGATCCAACACGTCTCACAGATGATTACACTGAAACCCGCGGAGTCTGGAAACCAAGCCCACAACATAAACTATTTAGGGCCACTGCTAACAGGGAATACTGTTGCCATGAGCGGCTATATGTGACGAATGCAAGGATGAAAGATTTCCCAGGAGAACATTACCTAAAGCTTCATACTGCTTCTCCCAGTTTGCTTTTCTCCCCTAATGTGCATCCTTCTGCCATTTACTCCCAGAGTAAACAGCAGCACTGCACCCAGATATCCACGTGATACAGTTAGGTCCATAATTCCTTGGACAAAGATGGTTTTTCGCAGTTTTTCCTCTGTACATCACCACAGGAGCAAAGCCAATATATGATTGAAGTGCTGACTTTCAGCTTCAATTTAAGAGGTTTTACGAGGATTTTGTTAAATGTTTAGGAATTAGAGTGATTTTTATACACAGTCTGCAGCATCATGGCTACAAGGTTCATTGTTGCATGATAAATAAAGGAGATTTAATATCTGAAATTGATTCAAAGTGAGCTTGAATCAGGCTAACTGCGACCTGTCCAGGGTGAGGCCGTCATTTGCACTAGACAGTGCAAATCAGGAAGCCAATCACTGACTAATAAAAATCTGAAACAATAAAACAAACCTACGAGAGAGATACCAAAAGTTTAGGAATGGCCAATTCAGGAATCTGGTAGATTCTTGAAAAGAATCAATGCACTGACCAGGTCAACGCCACTAAAAGGCCTGAAATACTACAGAAAACAAGTAAAGTGCACGATGACGGAATTATTTGCATGCTTAAGGAGATAAACTTCAAGAGATTCAACCAAGTCAAGAACACTCTCAAGGAAGTAGGTGTATCATTATCAAGGTCTACAATCAAGAAACGCCTTCATGAATGGAAATACACAGGGTTTAGAAAGAGGTGCAAACCACTGGAACAGGAAGACTAAATTAAATTAAACAGAAACCATCTAAAAGAAACTTCACAGTTCTGAAAGGACAAGTCTGTGGACAGATAAACCCAAGATGAACTTGTACCAGAATGATGTGAAGAGAAAAGTATGGCGCAGAAGAGAAACAGCTCACGATCTGAAACGCACCACATCATCTGTCAAACACGATGAAGGTAGTGTTATGGCATGGACATGGGCGCCAGTGGAACCAAGCCACTAGTGTTTATTAATGATGTGACTGCTGACGGAAGTAGCAGGATGAATCGGTGGCTGTACTCTTTCATCACATTCATCCAAATACTGCAAAAGTGATAAGACAGCGCTTCACAGTGCAAACAGATCATGACCTGAAGCATACTGCAAAAGCAACTCTAGAATTCCTCAAGCCTAAAACATTAGATTTTTTAATGAACAAGTCAGTCACCTGATCTCAGCCCAATAGAGCACGCTATTATATACAAAGCTGAAGGCAGAGATACCCACAAACAAGCAGCAACTGAAGGCTGCATTGAAAGGTCTGGCAGAGCTCATCAAGGGAGGAATGCAATTGTTGTTCATGGGTTCTAGACTTCAGGGAGTCATTGACTGCTAAATACTTTCAAGTATTAAAAGCAGTCTTTATAATTAAAATTACGTTAAAGTATGTTTTACAATTAATGTTGAATTAATTCCTAAACAGTTAATGCAACCCGTTTTGTGAAACCACTTGATTACTTGATTTAAAATCCACTGCGGTGGTGTACAGAGGTAAAACTGCAAAAACTGTGTCCCCATCTGACAAATTATGGACGTAACTGTAAAAAACAACACAGAACTCATCAGACTGAGCCACCGTTTGCCATCGCTCTGTGGCCTAGTTTGGATATTCAGGCCCATTGTAGATGATTTTGGCAACAGACAGGTCAAGATGGGCACATATACCAGCCTGCACTTACAAAGCCCCTTATGAAGTTCTCTATATTCTGACAGCTTTCATTAGTATTAAGTCTTCAGCTATTTGCAAGACAGTAACTCTTCTGTGAAACTGGAGCGCAAACCCAGCCCTCTCTCCCCCAAAAGGATCAGTCAGCCTTTTACACCCTTGACACTGTCACCACTGGCTCTTCTTCTTTGTGCACGTTTTGATAGTTACTATCAAACCACTGCGAGAGCTGTTTTGAAGATGCTCCTACCCAATCACCTACAAATATCCCTGTTTGACAGATGCCTTTGTAACAATATAATCTATTATTAAAACAATACAAGACACAGGCAAATAAGAAATTTCATGGTCATTCGAACAAGAAGGGAAACAGATAAAAAGATATTCTGACACCTGTTATATATCAAATTCTACATCACACAATACCAACATTGTCCAGAGTTTCATCACTTCTGGATTGATTGTGTGGGAGGGTGCATGCATGGCTGTGCATGTACACTCAAGTAGGTGGAGAGGGCAGTATCACATAACCTTATCCTTAATATAGTATACAAAATAAAAAAATGTCAGGTATACAAACCCCTAGGGAGCATTTGTACCTTTATACTCTCCTTTGCTAAGCCCTTCCTAAACAGCCTCTGTCCAATATAAGGAACCCTAACAGGACAGTCAAGTTTTAATAAGCAAAGATGCTGAAAAAGTATTCAAATAAGTAATCATAACAGAACATAATCTTGGTATTAAATGAATATATACCACTCAAGTAAACTCGAGTGCAGTTTAAGAGACAATTAGGTTTACTAGCCAAATGAGATGAAGAGGGATGCCCAAGGAAACAATTTCAAAATACCCCTTGTTTGATCTGATTCATAACATATGTGGAATCTACCGTTCTTCTAAAGATTCGCTTATTATTTGGTGACCATCAGAATTATGATCAGGATAGAAATGTTTTGTCACAGGATGAAAGCGAACAGAAAAACTGCAGTGACTCTTCCTTTTAAAGAAAAAGGGGACCCAAATCATGCCGGCAAACATAAGAGAGCTACCAAATCCTTTTACTTGCTTCACTGTTTGGGTTCAAAGGCTCAGATTTTCCCTATATTTCTCATTAATCTGTACATTATTCACTTCAACACCACATTTTCCTAATGTGTTCCTAACTCTTTGCATGTTATCGAACCCATACCAACCTGTTATCACAGAGCAAGCAGGCCCTCTGAATGCCCTGTTGTGTCTGCCACCAAGGCATAAGCAGAAGATCCTTTAAATTCTGTTTCCAGTTAAAAGTTTGTCTCTTCTCAGAACACAGTTATTAGGGAATCACCAGCGGAGATCATAAGTTCACCTTAAATCTTGCTATTTTGATTGTTTGGCCTTTTACCAAATCCCTACAGCTAGGCTAGCCACTTCCCCCACATCCAAATGGCTGGTTACAAGAGCCAGCTGTTCAATTTGCCAGGAAACCTTGAGGATTACAATCACAAGACACTAAAATCTGACAACACTAACTGCTGTGGTCCATAAAACTGACTAAAGCGAGCGCAATATTTTCAAAAGCATCATTGAATTCAAATAAACTGCACAAATTGAAGCACTACTCCTTCTTTGTACGAGAAACAATTAAACCATCTTTTAAAAAAATGCTCCGTGACCCCAGCCTACACGTACTGTGACCTCACATGGAGTCCAGACCACGCAGCTAGAGTATGTAAAAAGATGCACCAAAAGCTGGTGGGAGGAAACCAGCTGCAGGGAAATGATCAAAGCACACCTCCCACCACAGATTCTTGTGAAATTATGAATGTATAGTATCTGCAGCTATGTGACTAAAAATATATGGAGACATCAACAAGTTCAGTGAAAACGTTCATAAGCAAACAAAAGCTAAAGTTATTCTTGACACAGTCGATTTCTCTCAGATCTTTTTGAATTGGCTCCTGATTGGGTTTCATTAAAAATTCAATGATATATACTTTGGCTTAACAAGCAAAGAGGAAAGACAGGGCGGTGACAGTGATAGACAGCGTAGTGATTTCTTTCTCTACTTAAGAAAATGAATGACGTGAAGACTACAGTCAAATACAGCACGGCTGCTACTCTCTACCCGTACCCGTGAGTGCATTTGCCTTTTAATATGTGACAAAATGGAGAAACACAGAGTTTCTACCAAATACAGCTGGAATTTGCAGGAGAAAAAGAAGCCTGACCTATTTCTCTGAATGAATGGAAATGACCTACGCTGTGGGCCTGCATGAATCTAAATTGAGTCACCAAGGGTATCCTGTGCAACAGTGTTCTGTTTGATTTAGAAACTGCTCCCCTGCTGATTCGAGGCAGGACAGGGGATGGCTGTGCCCACTAGGCCTTGAGGGGGGAATGTTTCAATGGCAGACGTCTCCAGCAGCACCCTACTCCCAGACTCCGCACCAGACAAGCAGAGCAACACAAATGCAATTAGGTGCAGGGGGAGCAGACACAAACGTGTTCACACGCATACGTCTCTTTGCTACAGCCTAAAATCCAGTTCCTGCTGCCCCCTGTCTCAGCTGAGCCCTCTTTCTTATAGGTTGCATTTGAACAAACATCATATCAAACCATCTGTTGAAACCTGGTAGATTCAAGAAGTTGTTTCTTAAGTGGCTAATAAAAGGAAGTAGAGTGAGTTTCAGAGGTTATTTTCTAAATTAAACATCAGATTAAAAAGTGAAGACAATGGGGAAAATACCTTAAGTCGCTCACGGAAAGCTGACTATTAAACATTATTCAACATTAAAAGGAAAGCTCTGAAATTCTCTGAATTTAAATGCTTTTCATTCAAACTTGGCTTGTGGATGCCGTTCCTGTTAATCAACTGACAAATGATTCATTTTGACAACATAAAAGGTGAAAGAGGGCCATCTTTGTGGGAGTGTTTGCTTGATTGGCATGTGTCTCAGCTTATCGCTTTAAACAAAAACGACACAAAAATGTCAGCGCTTCGTCACGACATAATTTTTAAGGAACCTTAAGGTTGCGTGGCTCCCCTTTGGATTTTGGTTGCAAGCTTATGTGTAGCTCTAAAGTTATTCAGACATCAAAAACAGGAAACTGTAAAACACAAGCCCTTGCCTTTCTAGTAAACGTGCCAAATATAGAAAGTACAATAAAGGCTTTCCACAATAATCTTATTACAACACTTTTGTGAATGAAGCCTTTACCGCAGTATGAAAGGAAATACTTGTGTAGGGATTTATTGGAGCTTTATGAGACAGGTGATCTGTAATTAGGAGGTACACGTCATATTTTCATTCATACGCAAATTCAACAGTGCCTCAAGAAGAAAGGCCTCACACTGGACCAGAGCGCAGTGGCTGGAAAGGTAACCACTACCTGTTATGCTGATGTGTGAAAGAAGCCCCTCTGCCTGCGTCTTTGGCCTCTAGCTGACCTCCCTCTGCCTGCAGACAGACCACTTAACACTGCCTCCCCACCTGTAGAGACGTCTGAAGAACAGGCCGCACTTCAGAACCATGCAGTCAGTGATTGGGCCATGATTACCATGGGCACTTGACTCATTTCATCTCCTCTAAAGCACTAAACTTTGGGGCATCAGGCACAGAGATGGATTCTTCTTCCCATCTATATTTTCTGATTGTGTAGATTAATACCAGTGTAGAAACACTTTAGTTACAACTTTTTTCTGATGCAAAATATGCATGAATGCAAAATGCTGAATATCTGAAATGTTGCATTTATTATGCATCTAATGTTGTTGTTTTTTTTCCATAGTGATGCGTTGCGAAGGTAATTTCTCTGCTGAGGTTTTCGAGTAGGTAGTGGAACTGATGTTTGCAAGGAGGTGTCATTCTGTATCAACCGAAGAGCAGTTTGATAAAGCGGCACTGCCTCGGTGACATGAAAGCCCAACTGAGTTCAACAACAGCCGTCATCTCTGCTCTGCTTTTCTGTAGATAAATGCCACTGACAGGAACAGAATTCACTGTGGTAACTGATCAGGTGCCAAGTGCCCTCTCCCCAGTGCCCTGCTGCACCGAAGCCCTCCACGGAGCTGGCATTGGCCTGGCCTGGCCTGGTCTTGCAGCCACGGGCCCAAGCTTTGTAGCTCTACCCTGGACTATTCAAGCTATCTCCAAATCACACCCGCCTGCTGTCAGCTGTCCGACTCACAAACCTAAGCAAACAATTTAAAACCCGGCAGTAAAGACCTGACTAGGAGGCAAAAGTTAAGACGGCAAAGTTGACTTGATCAGAAATCTCATCGTGCATATTTAGGTGGCGTTTATTACACCAGTGTTGCGACTAGCTCAAATATAATTAGTGATAGAAGAGGTGTTATTATGTAGGTCTTTGTCAGAGGACGTGAATGTGTTTTAAAAATACCACAGCAATGAATCAGTGCCCTCACTATCTTTACAGGCAGGCAGAGCTGCTAGGTTTTGTCAACCAGGCCAACAATAAGAGAAGCATACAGGCACCAGAATGAAAGCAGGCAGCAGTGTTTGCACTTATTGTTTGGATTCAGCTAAAAGTGAAATTGCTGTGATTTAATATAAAACAACCAGCCGTTATGCATTTTACCACCATCTCCATGTAAAGCCACCTGGCCCTCCAAAAAGAAAAAAGAAAAAAAAAACATTGGGATGATTAATATTCCATGTCTGGAATACTCAGAAAATATACATATTCTAATCTTTACGGTTTCACAGCCTATAAACCTAATAGGATAATTATTTTATTTTATGTTAGTTTAAAAAATGTTTAAGGCTAGGCTGCAAAACATATACCCAGCTGCCTCGGATGATGCCTATATTATATTGCTACATCACAAAGGTCTGTGACTAAGCATTGAGGTCCATGTTTACAGCATTGTACTCCAAGACTCATCCCAGACCGTCGAGGAAATCTGTGGCCTCCGTGCGTTTGTCTTCGTCCAAAGAAAATTAAAGGTATTCGCACAGGAGCTGAAGTTGAATGCATCGAGGCACGTACTCCCATAAAGGCAGGTGCACCTGTCTGCAGTGGCAGCCTTTTGTACTCACTACCAAATGAGCCACGAATCTACGTGTCGCGCCGTGCGTGCGAAATATAGCATACACGTACATGTAAAAGGAGATGAAATCATCCGTGTCTCTTACCGTTCTGCCTTCAGTCATGGCTCCCCATCATAGCGTTTGGAGTCCAGACCTCTGACGAGCCGTTTATTCCTATCAGGCTGTGTCACTCACTCCCTCTCTCTCGCTCATCCCCATGTCATGTTTCTCTCCGCTGCAGCAGAACCAAGCCACGCCTCCTCCGGTAGCCGCGTGACGTCTGCCTCTGACGAGCCCTTTTTTTTTTGCACACGCCCTCGCATGCGCATCCAGCATTTGGCCGCCAGAGGCCGCTGTGCATGAACCAATAAAGAAAAAAACAGGAAAGAAATGAAAAGCCAGCGTAATCACAGACTGTACGAAACTCCAGTGACTGCAAAGCTATTCTCCTGAGATTAAAAACACACTGAAGACTGCTGCACTCATTTACCACTTTATTAGGAACACCTGTGGATATTTAAATCTGTCATACATTTCACAAGGCTTCTACATTTTAGGTTTTAATTACTTTAAAACAAAAAAATAAGATAAAAAAGGGGGGATTAGTCTGCATAACGTTTATTACTGATGTCAAAATAGGTGACGATGGTGGTGATGAAGTAGACCTCTGGGTTAATGGGGTAGACAATAGGTTAGGAAATCTTTTACATATATATATATAGTTTTTCATTTTTCTTCAAAGTTCTGTCATACACAGGCAAAATCTCGAGTTTCTACAAGAAACAAATTCTCCAACAGTATTTCATGGTGTTATTTTAGTAGACGTACCTAACAGGTAGACGTTTGGTTTGGGATCTATATTCCAGTGCTGGGGAAATTATTTATCTATCTTTCTATCGTGACTCACAGAGACTGGGTGTTTTCTCATTTTCTTTGGCTCATTGACTAAATGCTCACCGCGGTCCATTCTCATTGTCCAGTGTTTCACTTGAACTGGTCCAGCAAGTTATCTCTGGGCTGGTGCCTCACACCGAGCCCCCATATCGATCCGCCAGCTTTACCTGCCGCACGGACACTGCGTCTTTGGAGACAGTCCTCACTGTTTGCCGTCTTTCTCACTTTCAACCGAAAGTCCTCGGGCACAGCCATGAGGTCCTTCGTCGCGTTTGTCATTCTCCTGGTCTTCTGCGTTGGATTTACTGGATGTAAACCCTCGTCGCCCTGTCCGAGTGGCCAGTTTATGCTGAAGAACCAGTGTGTCCTGTGTCATCCCACCTGCTCCGAGTGCTACGGACACGAGCTGTTTGAATGCACTACCTGTGGAGTTTGTGAGTAGGGTTTCCTTAGCACGTATAACGCAGTGAATATAGGGCTGTTGTTGATGGCTTTCTCAAATGAAAAAAGGCGATGTTTATTAAATATCCATTACATTTTCCCCACACACTAGCTTACAGTGCATTTGATATACCCACGGATTTTTTTTAAAGTCGTGTATCTTATGTGACAATAACTTAAGTTTTCATCATCATTGGCAAAAAGATCCAACATACTACCTATGAAATGAGGACATGAGAGCACTAAATTTGCATGCCATTGTTCATATAATAGTTTTTGGTTTTTTTTGAAGGATTTTATTATAATTTGTTATTATTTTACCACGCAGATACCAGGATTATGGCAAAGACCTGTTGACGACTCAGTAATCCAGTTTTTTTTTTTTTTTTTTACTAGTCTATTTAATGATTACCCAGCTCTTTAAAAAAGGCTTTTGTTCGACGAGGAGCATTCAGCTCTGGTTTACCATTTACTCTTGTTAAACAATCAGAGAGGGTGGCTGTAGGACTTGCTGGCTACCTTTGAAATAGGGAAGGGCTGAATGTATGATCGTTTTTCACCCGAGTTTTCACGGTGTAATGTGATCATGTCAGAAAGAGGCCTTTGTTAATCAGAACAGGGAAAAAATATCTGGAAGAGCTGGAAGTAGTCCTGTTGCAGTTGACTAGGCTCAACCTGCAAAAGCTGCAAGTCTGTCCCTCTTTCCCTCACACTCTCCCTCCCGTGAACACACATTACTGATTATCTTACTACACATTCTTGTCTGATGGACCTATGCTTAGTTGTCATGTGCCATATTTTTCTGATCATGCTGTGATTGAGGGAAATGGAAGGATAGGAGAGGCAGCAGCAGCAGCTTGCAGCCGCTCTCGTCCCTGTCTCACACATCTTCTGTGTGGCGCTGAGCAGATGAGACAATGCTGTAACTCGGCTGCTCTCAGAGATGCCTCAGGTGCCACAGGTGCCTTGCTAGGCTAGTGGCAGGTGGCAGAGCATTAATCATGAGGGCCAACACAAGGCTGTCTCTGCCTACAGCTCTGATCTCTGGTCTGCCGCTAATTGCCAGTGTTTATATTAGTTGGAGCATCAGTCAAGAAGTGATCTGGCACTGTTGCTGTCTGCAGTCAGTCTGCAGTCAGTTTATAATGATGCTTATGCCTTCCATTTTCCAGCCACTATTCTCTGTTTTTATTAAATATGCATGTGAAATCTCTGAATCAAGCGCCTCCCAGCAGTTGCCACAGATTCCCTCAGCAATCCTCATCTTTCATTAGGCACTTACTTTTACACAGTTGCCATGTCTTTTTAACTTTCCTTCATCCGACTGGCTGTCGGATGAAGGAAAGATTAAAGCTTACCTCTGTATTTATTTCGTGAATCCGAATGTTTTTCACTCTCAGAATACGGCAAACAGCATTTTTATGATAAGGGAAAATAGAGTATGCTAACAGCTCCTCCGTGACCTCCTCTTCCTCCTCAGATGAAGACGGACAGGAACGTTTCCTCCACCAAGGTCGCTGTCGGACACACTGCCCACGGGGATTCTATCCTGACAGGGGTCACTATGCCTGCCTGCCCTGCATAGCCAATTGTGAACTGTGCACAGATGGCAACATATGTGCCAAGTGTCGAGGACATTACAAACTTCACAATGGGGTCTGCCAAACAGCACTGTGCAGCATAGGTAAGTGCAAAACAGAGTTTTTGTGGAGGCGATATCTTTGCCTAACAGAGAGGCATTCAGTATTCTGGGCCTCTGTGTTTCAGGGCAGGTGCAGGACCCTGATACAGGAGAGTGCATTGACTGTGAAATTGGCTGCAAAACATGTTACACAGGTAAACATGCTTTCTGTATGAGGCCCACACACCATTACTGTTTAGCGATGTATATTAAAACCCCCATGATAAAGGAGCACAATGCACTTTGTTTCTCCCTATGAATGCTAATTAATCACCTTTTCTCCTCTGTTCCCAGAAGACCCAGAGATCTGTAGCAGCTGTGTTGAAGGTTACTTTCTGTGAGTGTTTTTTTTCTTAGCTTATTATTATATTTTGATAACTGTGTTTTCCTCCTGTTCTGCTCTGAAATCATCCACAGACAACGGCGTCATTTGGGAATTATCTTTTCATTGTTTATGGATTTGACAGGTATTTTCTATTAGTTTGAATATTAGTAATTATTAGTAAAAAAACACAAAAAATTGAAATCATTATTTGCTGTAATTTCTTCTCTGATTTTTTACAGTTTTAAAATTAGTTAATCAGTTTACGCTTATAAATTTGAGTCCAAAAGGACTGAAATGTTGCAAATAGTAAAATGAGAAAACTCGACTTAGTTATTTGTTTTCCAGCATGGAACAGTTATGCTTTTGCATGCTATGCTTTATGATTTTTCAAACAGTTTTTCTTTTTTTTATGGAGATTAAATATGCTGCCAAGAAACAATTAACCTCACAACGACCCTGTAATTGTTTTTTATATTCATTGGTATTGCTTTGCAGGAAAAAAACCAACAACAACAAAAACTGAGTCTGGTAAATCTATATGCACTGTGAGGCATTATATGGCCAACCATTTCACAAATTGCTTATCAGAATATGCTTAGCTTTCTTGCCTCTACAGAAAATTGCATCTATGTTCCTGTTTACACCAGCTTATCAATTGGACGCAGTGTGTAACACAGGTTATAGAGCCTGAACAGACCCCCAATTGTGCACTCCTCCCCTGAGTTTAGGCCTCCTGGAATCGTCTGAATCAGGTTACCTTCCATTCAGAATCATACGCTGTTACCTGAGCCTTGGTTTTGAGCTCAGAAGAGACTTAACAAAGTGTTCTTATATGTGAGGAGTAGAGAAAAACAAGTAGAGATGGAAGAGCTGCAAGAAAATCCAGCACCTGCTTTTGTGGATGCTACACAGGTTTATTGGGGTAGTCTATTTTTCTGCATCTGCTTGTGTAGTTTTCTTTAAAAGTATGGTTTTAGAGATTCAATATGACTTTTCATCTTAGCATTCTATGTTGTTATAGCTGTTATATATCTACATGTGTAGCAGATAAAAATAAAATAAATATAATCCAGCAGGGAGCTGTTATAAATTGGAAAAACAGCCACACTGCAACAGATTGTGACAGTTTCGAGCACTGAAAGAAATTCCTCCTTTTGAGATTTTGCTGGTAGTAGTAGTGAAAAATGTTAAAGTTCGACAGCTTTGGCATAGCCATGAATCAGTGAGGCCAGTGTTACTCTTGCATTAAACGCCGTCTTTTAAAAGAAATCACAGCATGATGGATGTTTGGTATTTATTGGCATTTACCTTCCTCCCCAAGGAACCAAAAAGTGCAGCAAAACCAAAAATTGCTGTGATTCATTCTCACTATAATTTAAATCATTCATTTCCTGGGGCTTTCTCTTTTCTGAGACTACCTGCAGTATATTTTCTTCCTTACTAACAAAGTCCAGGACTAAAAGACCTAAACAGAAGTTGCGTTGGAAATGCAAATGTGCTCTTCTGGAATGGATAGCCTGGTGTTTGCACAGGGGGATTCTTAAACATCCTGCAGATTTTAAAGCAGAGACGGGGCCTGGTTTGTACCAGCTGCTATTGTGAACCACTTGATGGATGCAGTGTGGCGCCTCCAGCTGTTCCTCCTCAAACAACCCCCACATCTTAACACCAGATCCACGGCAACGCAGTAGGAAGGGCAGGTTGGGCTGTCACTGGTCAGGTTCCCTTATGTAGGAAGGTGGTGGAATAGGCTACACAAGATGCTGCATCACATATGTTGGTGGCTTATTTGCTGCTTGGCTTGCTTTAAGTCCCTCTTTCTTTAATGTTTTAGCGTGACATCTTTGCAAATCAAATCTTCACTTTTTTTAAAGCTCGTTTCTAGGGCAGCTGTCTCATGTTTAATAAGACAGTTAAGCCCCGAAGGACTGATAGGATAGGTTAATGACAGAAATCACCCCATACCTAAGGGCTACAAATAAAACACCAATTATCTTTTTGCCTTAAGAAGAAAGTAGAACCACAATATGCTTGGAGAAAGCCAGCCTACATTGTGCTTCCTGTCCCTACTGTTGTTCGTCTAAACTGCATGAGTTGGGAGAGGAGTGCTCTGAAGTCAACAGTTCATCTACAGGTGTACGGCTTACTGACACAGTGCATGTTGGGATTACCGCTTGTGTGCGGTATACTTTGTGTTTCTGCTGCCACCAGATCATGGTGCTTTTCATCGGCTTTTTTGATATCACAATAGTTCTGTCAGCATGTTTGCTTTGCAAAACAGAGTCTACTTTCATTTAATAGCTGTGGCAGGGAGTTCAAGTAATGCAGTCACTGACCTATTAAAAGTTCTACTGAGGAAAAATACTTTGCTAATTGCCAGGGATTATTATTTCTCAACACTTGCAAACAAGTTAAAGAAACCAATGGAAGATTTTCAATGAACCTTTCTCTACAGTTTCAGGCACCAGTGTCGCAGACATTGTCCTCAGAGCACCTATGAGGACAGAGGCAGGCGTGTCTGTCTCTCCTGCCCAGCGCCATGTGAAGACTGCAGGAATAACACGCACTGCTTTGCCTGCCAGCCTGGTTACTTTCTCAATGGTAGAAGCAAATAACAATCATATATCTATGCTTTCCGTACTATCAGTATACTAAATGATGCAGATGTTCCACACCACACTAAAAGAGTATATTCAATATATTCTTTAATCACTTTGTTTTTGAGACTATCCAAAGACAAATGAAAGCACTCTGAGTCTTAATTTGGCTTGCAAAACATGTTCATTTAAGCAAATCTGTAACATAAGATATGCAAATGTATGATTTATGCAAACAAAGAAGAAGGGATTGTGTTTTTGTGTTCTGTAGGCATGGGAGAAAAAGGTCGGAGACTGTAAATAAAGCCTGGAAACAAAGCTATAGTAAAGAAAGATTGGCGAGCCCACTGCTGCACTAATCGGCCTCCACCTTCTCTAGCTACAAGGTCCAGTTTCCGAAAAAAAAAAAAAAAAATCTAGGTCATTGTTTTGTGCCTGGGCAGTCAGATGGAATTTGGAGAGAGAGTGATCCTATAAGGGCAGGCAAAGGAGAAGGATTTACACAGCAGTGCACAGCTCACTTATGAGAATAAGTTTATCAGCACCATTTACAGAATAAATAGTGTTTTACAAATCAAAGTAACTTCTTAGGGTTTCTCTTGACTTATTTCTACAGAGAAAAAGTAGATGAGAACATGTAGAGAAGTGCTTTTGTCTGCTATAGTATCCATGTTTTTAAGATTGTCAGTATAGAAGAAATGCTGTAATGGAATAATGTCATAATAACATCAGTCCCTCTCTGTGCCTCTGTGTCTGTGTCAGAGGGACAATGTATTAAACAGTGTCCTCAGCAAACCTTCAGGGACTCCAGCGGGTGGCGCTGTCAGTCTTGCCACAGCTCGTGCCAGACATGCCACGGACCTCGTGCAACAGACTGCGACCTTTGTCCTGGTGGGAATTTTCCTGTACATGGACAGTGTCCTCACATTAACTGCCCACAGGGACAGTATTTTGATGGTAAGTAGAAGCAGCACAATGAAAGCTGACTTAGGCTGGTTAAAAAAGAAGTTTTACGTGATCCACTGTAATCCAGGTAAATTACAGATTTACAAATTTATGAACAAAAGGACAGAATGACATATCAGGTCATAGCTGAATCACAGAAAACACTTGTAACACGATGCTTCTGTGAGTCCCTGGTGGAAATGATTGCTTTTCTCTTTTGGGTGACACTGGAGGTCAGTACACTGTCCCAGAAATGTGGAGGGATTCATCGTCCTGCTCAAGGACACTTTAGGAAGTTGATACTTGCTGCTGAGCCCACAAGCTTGAACCCTGCTGCAGGACCTCAGGGGTCATCTGCCTCAAGCATCTACCTCTCCAGCCCCTTCTCTTTTGTGTCTGTGTCGCCAGCACTTGGATACAAGACTCCATTGTTCTTGTTATCAGCCGTACACGGTTAATAAGTCGATTGTTTTAATTTCCACATCGTTGGTTTTATTATTTGCTTACATCTGTGGATAAGCCAGTTCGCATTCAGCCATCAAGTATTTTTCCTTGCTATATACTGCTATTGTAAGGAAACGGCTTCATTTAAAACATTCTACTTCTTGGGTTTCCATTTTAACCCAGGTGTCATTCCCCATATCTGTAAAACTGACCAGGTGCTGTCACTTTGAAGGAGCCAAGAGCTGTTATTAAGATGCGCATTTGCAATTTAGTGTAATTTTTTTAAACACTAGTACCTGTTTTATCCTTAGGCAACACTGAACATGAATGGTTTTAAAGCAATACCTTTTCTAAATGTTTGCTTTTGAATACAGAATGCAATAGTCCAAAAGCTCCTGATTATCAATCATTTCTGTTTATTTCTGCCCATAGAGCCCTTTCTTATAGTCTATTTGTGCCTGAGACACTAAAGTTAAGTCTTGTTATGGTTCCCTCTTGTGGTGGGGATGGGTAAAACAAGCTGTGCGCTGTACAGGGAGTGCAGAATTATTAGGCAAGTTGTATTTTTGAGGAATAATTTTATTATTGAACAACAACCATGTTCTCAATGAACCCAAAAAACTCATTAATATCAAAGCTGAATGTTTTTGGAAGTAGTTTTTAGTTTTAGCTATTTTAGGGGGATATCTGTGTGTGCAGGTGACTATTACTGTGCATAATTATTAGGCAACTTAACAAAAAACAAATATACCCATTTCAATTATTTTTACCAGTGAAACCAATATAACATCTCCACATTCACAAATATACATTTCTGACATTCAAAAACAAAACAAAAACAAATCAGCGACCAATATAGCCACCTTTCTTTGCAAGGACACTCAAAAGCCTGCCATCCATGGATTCTGTCAGTGTTTTGATCTGTTCACCATCAACATTGCGTGCAGCAGCAACCACAGCCTCCCAGACACTGTTCAGAGAGGTGTACTGTTTTCCCTCCTTGTAAATCTCACATTTGATGATGGACCACAGGTTCTCAATGGGGTTCAGATCAGGTGAACAAGGAGGCCATGTCATTAGTTTTTCTTCTTTTATACCCTTTCTTTCCAGCCACGCTGTGGAGTACTTGGATGCGTGTGATGGAGCATTGTCCTGCATGAAAATCATGTTTTTCTTGAAGGATGCAGACTTCTTCCTGTACCACTGCTTGAAGAAGGTGTCTTCCAGAAACTGGCAGTAGGACTGGGAGTTGAGCTTGACTCCATCCTCAACCCGAAAAGGCCCCACAAGCTCATCTTTGATGATACCAGCCCAAACCAGTACTCCACCTCCACCTTGCTGGCGTCTGAGTCGGACTGGAGCTCTCTGCCCTTTACCAATCCAGCCACGGGCCCATCCATCTGGCCCATCAAGACTCACTCTCATTTCATCAGTCCATAAAACCTTAGAAAAATCAGTCTTGAGATATTTCTTGGCCCAGTCTTGACGTTTCAGCTTGTGTGTCTTGTTCAGTGGTGGTCGTCTTTCAGCCTTTCTTACCTTGGCCATGTCTCTGAGTATTGCACACCTTGTGCTTTTGGGCACTCCAGTGATGTTGCAGCTCTGAAATATGGCCAAACTGGTGGCAAGTGGCATCTTGGCAGCTGCACGCTTGACTTTTCTCAGTTCATGGGCAGTTATTTTGCGCCTTGGTTTTTCCACACGCTTCTTGCGACCCTGTTGACTATTTTGAATGAAACGCTTGATTGTTCGATGATCACGCTTCAGAAGCTTTGCAATTTTAAGACTGCTGCATCCCTCTGCAAGATATCTCACTATTTTTGACTTTTCTGAGCCTGTCAAATCCTTCTTTTGGCCCATTTTGCCAAAGGAAAGGAAGTTGCCTAATAATTATGCACACCTGATATAGGGTGTTGATATCATTAGACCACACCCCTTCTCATTACAGAGATGCACATCACCTAATATGCTTAATTGGTAGTAGGCTTTCAAGCCTATACAGCTTGGAGTAAGACAACATGCATGAAGAGGATGATGTGGACAAAATGCTCATTTGCCTAATAATTCTGCACTCCCTGTATGTATATTTTTTGCATCCAGGGAAATATGGTGAATGCCACACATGCGATGTTTCCTGTAAGACCTGTTTTGGCCCACAGGCACTGGATTGTTCTTCTTGTTTTAAAGGTAATATTTACTGCTTTTAGCCTTTCAGATTAAACGATCTTAATTGCAATGTTAATTCTTGATGCCAATCGTGCGAGTGTGGATGTGTGTGTATTTGTGCTTCACAGGGTATTTCCTGGACCAGGACAGTTCCTGTGTAGAGCATTGTCCACCTGGCTCATATGCAAACTCTGCCACTCAGCTGTGTGAGGACTGCTCTCCCAGCTGTGAGGCCTGTGTGGACACCAGTGATAACTGCATCAGCTGTTCCAAAGGCACCGATAAACTTTTTCTCCACCAAGGCCGGTGCTGGTCCAATTGCCCAGAGTAAGCAGTTTGATAAGCAGTGAAACAAACACGGAGCTTGGCAATGATGACACGATCTTCTTCATGCTTCGCTTTTCTTTGTGTGTTTTGTTTTCTCCTGATCATATTGTTTCTTTTGTTTGTTTTCTTTAGAGGTTTCTTTGAGACAGCAGAGGGGTCGTGTGAAGCCTGTGATAGCTCCTGTCTCACATGTGATGAGATCAAATCCCAGTGTCTGTCCTGTGCTGACGGCTACTACCTGGAGAGTGGCATGTGTAGACTCAACTGTTCGCTGGGAATGTATCCTGCAGATGATGGTACCTGCAGACGATGTCCTCCCCACTGTGACGTTTGCTCAGATGATAGGACCTGCTTCCGTGAGTTATTAGCACAGTCAGCAGATTTAAAAGATATAATGTTCGATACAGGTGAGGGATTTGCGTTACAAATTTTTCCCCCCTCCAGGTTGCAGTTTCCTTTACTTGATGCTGAACGGTGAGTGTAAGGCTAGTTGTCCTGTGGGCTATTATGAGGACATGGAGGAGGGCCGCTGCGGTCAGTGCCACCCTACGTGTGGCAGCTGTTCAGGGCCTTCAGCGGATGATTGTGAGACCTGCTCAACCTATAGCCCCAAGCTCTATAAAGGTGTATGCTCAAAGGACTGCCCCGCTGGTACTTACTATGAGACTGCAGCTATGGAGTGTCAAGGTGAGCACCTGGATTCACAGATTTGGTTTGGTTTTAAACACCAAATATGTGGAGTTTTCTTGTTACGGCTTCACCGTTCTACAGCAAGATGTCTTATTAGTTTTAATGATGCTACTACATCAGTTCAAAGACCATAAATTCAGATGTCAAAATGATTAAAATACATTTTGACATCTGAATTTTAGAAAAAAAGACCAAATCAGGGAGGTAGGTTCTAATTTTCAGATGGCTGCTCTTCCTTAAATATTTATTCAATTTTGATAAAATTGAAATTTTAGAAATTGAAACTATAGCAAGTATGAAATGCAACTGTCAAATTTCATTTCATTTAAATCCAATGATATTACCTCTGTTTGAGTTTTGGATTTGACCTTCCTATTAGCAGGAATTCTGCAATGTTGCAAAGTTATTTGTTTTTACCCCTCAGGCGTAAAAGGCTGATGGGGTGTGGTTGTCACCCTGCCGAGCGGGTGGCTGGCATGAACGCCCATGTTTATGAATGTGATAACTCGAGAAGGAAACCACCTAAGACTTTCAAATCAATACCATGGGTGCACATACTAAAAATTTCAGAAAACTTCAAATCTGGGTGACCTCGACCTCAAGGTCAGAAGTCAAGTTTTCTGAAAATCTTGTGAATGTGATAACTTCAGAACAAAGCAACATAGGATTTTCACATTTATACCATAGGTGCATCTACTAGGAGCCTGAGGGGTACTACTGGCACCACCAGTATTTTTTAAGATAACCCCACAAGTAATATTCTCTAATTTTCTTTCACAATGTGTTGCTGAAAGTACTTTGACTCACAGGACTTGCACCTATGTAATATAGAGTTGGGATATCCCTTTGTATAAGTAGTTGGATAAATTAACATGTAGATGTGTTGCAATTGATCAAACTGACCCCTTCCATATCATAGTTTTTAGGGAATTAATGTAAAACAAGCCCAGAGTTATTATTATTGTATTTTCTGATTCGTTTTTATTACAGAACTTTTTAAAAGCAGTTTGCTCATAGTCCTGCAGTATTATAGTATTTATACTATACTGTAGTGTTTATACAGTCGTACCTATACGACTGTATAAATTAGATCATAATGTAAAATAAATCAGCTTGCAGCACCACATTCCTTCCAGCAGAAGTGCTGATTTTGTTTCACTGTACAGGTCCTATTCTGACCATTTGAATTTGTGTGTCAGCAATCGGTTCTGGATCTCGGTGAGTTCTGGAAACCTTGAAAAGCGAGATCATCCAATTTTCTCCTCACACCTTCTATTAGACGTTCTTTTCCATACTAATTACCTTGAATAATGTTAATGCTTGAATAAGCATTAAAAATAAAATAAAACAGAAAATGTGTAACAAAGGGAGGTTAATGCAGTGGCCAAAAGCAATTACTAAACTCACAACTGAGTGATAATGAAATAAGCTATTTGCTTAAAATGAATTTCATTCGGCTCTAAAACATGATTATCGCATCCTGTTGTGTAAATGTGGTAATGTGACATGAAAGTGTTGCAATCTGCTTTGCTTGGTTGTATTTAGAGTGCCACCAGACTTGCCTTAGCTGCTCCGGGCCGGATGCCAACGAGTGCACCCAGTGCGAGAGAGGACTCGTGTTGGATCCAAACACGTTACTGTGTGGTGTGACGGGTGATACAGCCTGCCCACCGGGGACCTACCTACACAACGACCAGTTCACCTGCAAGGGTTGCCACCGACACTGTCTTTCGTGTGAGGGGCCAGGCAACGATGAATGCCAGACCTGTGCTGTGCCCAGATACCTTTACAGTGAGCATTTTCCACAGGTTTATGTGCAGACACAGAGGTGATTTGTGGTATAAATGAAAATCAGCACAAAACTGATTGTTTTAAAGTTGATTTATCATGCAAAGACAAAACAAATCTGAATCATTTATCTTAACTGTTAGCTCTACAGGTGTTTGAAAAAACCTTTTCTCATTTTAATCACTAATGAAATTTTTGGCCCGAGTTATAGACTCTGCTTTTGCATTTAGTGCTCTCACAGCTGGCTTCATAATAATGGCTTTTGTAAGACTATTTAAAAATTTCAGCTCAAGTTAAACAGATTTATGCAGTTGTACAACTACTGGATAGACTGGTTGCTTCTCTGAAGTGAGTACGCCACCAAGTTAAGGTGCTAACTCTGTTGCTGTATGCTTTTTTCCAGACAGCACATGTGTTAATACGTGTCCTGATGGCACGTATACCACAAGGCAGGAAGCTGATGGAAAGATGTTGGGACTCTGTTTGCCTTGTGACCACGTGTGTTCCTCTTGCACTAGTGCATCACCAAGAGATTGTCTTACGTGTTCTCCAGGATATCTGCGGCTCCTTCAGCTCTGTGTCATCCATTGTCCCACTGGGTAGAAAGCTTCATGCTCTATTGCTATTTGTGAAATGTTTACCTTAAGTAGACAAACAATTTCTGCAAACAGACCTTTATGGTTTAGTGACCCCAAATTAGAGATCATACAGTATTTGTTTTGGAAGTGAACCAAAGTTTCTTAGAAATAAAGGGTGTAACGTGGTTTCTCCTTCTTCAGCAACAAAGTAACTTATTGTTAAAGCTTTTTTTTATCAGTTACATATTTGACAGACATGAAGGAAATGTTTTAACCCATTGTTTTTATGCATTTCTTCAGGTATTACAGTGAGGGCTCCCAGTGTCATAAATGTCACCAGTCCTGTGAGCTGTGTACAGGACCGGGGCCCGAGTCTTGCAGGGCATGTCCCCCTCCTCTGCTGGAGCTGAAAGGCACCAAGCTGTGTGTTGAGCGCTGCCCACACCACTTCTATCAATCTAACGACTTCTGCAAACAATGTCATACCAGTTGTCAGACATGCATAGGTAGGTAGAGATGAAATGTCAAACCAGTGACTCAACAGAAACCCATATTTTTAAGTATTCAGACATGTTTTTTACTTTTTATTTGTTTTACTGTGTTACATACATACAGCTTTTTGTTCTAATCATTTAAATTAATTTCAGTTCAGCAAACAGAAATAGAAAATTCCTCCTGAAATGTAACACTGATGTAACTATTCAGACCATTTGCTTTCATTTTAACTCGGGAGTCTCTCGTTTCTCTTGATCATCTTTGAGATGTTTCTGTACCTTGATTGGCACACGAAAACAAAATCAAAGCAGAAGCAAAATGAACTCAAAAGCCCTCCCTAAAGTGCTCGTAGACATGACTGTGTGGAGGCACAGATCCATATTCTTACAGGGACCACATTTGGAGCAACAAGCACTCTTCCTGTAGACAAATGATTCCCAAACTGAGGAATCATGAGAGGAAGATTGTGGTACTAAAGGTGGTAAGGAACCTGGTGACCTCCAGAGAACCTGTGGTGACATGGGGCAAATAGAACATGCATTATAGCAGCACTCCAGTGATCTGGGCTTTATGGCAGAGAGGCTAGATGAGGCGTGTCCTTAGTAGAAGACTTACTGAAGTATGGAGCTTGCAGTAGTACAGTATCTAGCAGCACAGCTTCATCCAGTAGTATTAAATGAAAAACAACTCAGTTTTTACTTTATTTTTTATTTTTGTAGACTGACTGTTCATTGATGAAGGATAAACATTCTTTAAATGGTTTTAGGATACTAATTGGTGGTATGCTGGGGAAGACTGTTGCCTCACAGGCAGTCCTTCTATATGTGGATGTCTGCATGGGTCTCTCCAGTTACTCTGGCTTGTTCTCACAGTGTGATGCACTGGGTTGCAACCACCACCACCTTTGACCCTGAACTGGGGTTTGAATAATTTCTGAATGTACTTTATATTTCCAAACTGTCAATATCGAGGATTCACTTTGGCATTAGGTATCTGCTCAGTGCCTATATGTGTGTGTTTGCAGATGCCTCTCCTCAGGGCTGCTTGACTTGTGACTGGGGCAGCACTTTACAGGACAAAGTCTGCTATCCACGCTGTAAGGAGGGACTGTACTTTTCTGAAGAGGTGGGTTGTGATGTAATGATCATCTTGTCATTGTACTACTCTATGTATCATAAACATTGTATTTAAAGGCAAATGGCAGGTGTTCTCTGTTAAACTGATAGCATACAATCTGCCTACAGATACGAATTGATCACACCTCAGTAAATGAGTGAAATAATATAAACACTGATCCAAATTAGTATTTTAGTTTGGCTGTCGCATATATTCGTAAGCGAGCTACCACGGATGTTCTTTGTATGCCTACTGATGACTAGCTTGTGACAGTACACAAAAGAAAGTACATAGACATCCTTTCAAAACCAGGATGTAGTAAAACAGGATTAACAGTGAGTAAGACTGCGTATTGTCAGGTTAGAACTGTTAGTGGTGAAACAGGCTGGACTATTTGCCTTCCAATCTCTTCCGAGCATAACATAACCTCTGGCATAACCTTTTATCTGTCTAATGTCTATGTGTCTAACTGTTCGATTGTAGGAAACATGTGAGCCTTGCAACAAGTCATGCAGGCATTGCTACGGTCCTGGACCTGACCACTGTCTGACTTGTCACACTGACTCTGCTCTTCATGCTGTGGAGAACCGTTGTGCTCCATGCTGTCAGACTGGAGGCAATTACACCGATTGCTGTGTTTGTGACAGCCGCTCAGGTAGAGCTGCTATCTTTCATAAGTGAAAGAGAACAGTAAATGTGACAGTCTACTAATGGAATTTTGTTTTTTTCTAGCACTGTGTGTGGAGGCCCCCCATCCCAAATCAGGAGATATCCAGGAAACCGATATGAGTTTGTCCTCCAGAACTCTGAAGCACACCTCAGCTGCCTTGCCTGTTGCTCTGCTGCTGGCAATTGGTTTGGCTCTGGCTGTATTTATCTTGGTTAAAGCCCATGCTAGGAAGAGGCTTTGTTGGAAACGAAGCTATGAGAGATTGAGTGGTAGTGCAAACATTAACATGCCCCACGGCGTGCCCGAGCCAGATAGCGGAGATGAGGTAGATGTGGTGTACACCAGCAAAGGTGGATCCGTTTATCGGCGCTACAGCTTCATCCACGAGCAGGACACAGATGCAGACCATTCTTAGATGCAGCTAGAGCTCAGAGTAACTGAGGAATGTGTCAGGATGCTCAGTATCAAGACGGACAAGTAGTCAAAGTTAAAATAGTTAATGTGTAAAAGAGAATGCAGCAGTAATTTGCTTTGATATGTTTCTTTCGACTTCAGGTGAATATTTATTCTATGAAGTGCCTGTATCTGTATAATGGAAATTCTTAGACACGTGAAACAGTAAAGACCGTACACGTTTGTGTAAATGTATATGGGGTTTTTTTTTCAACTTGATATTAAAGTCATGCTTGTGAAACAGTGAATTGGTCATATACTGTAAGTTAAACTTCTTTGTTAGAAAGAGAAAATCTTTTCTAATTTACACCGTTTGAATGCCTTGAAACAAACAACTGCCTTAAACTCTATCATTCTGGTAACGTTATCAGTGTCATCTAGTCTATGAGTGGCATCAGTAGAGTTGAATACAAATCTGTAAAAGGTAAAAAACTCCAGGAATGTATTTTGGGTTTTCCACACCTTAGTTTTACATACTTCCTAATGTGATGAAACAGTGCAGCCTCTCACCATTTAGTTGAACTGTAACCTGCACTGAAGACAGAGTCACCTGTGCGGCAGTCCCCTTCAAACAAGGATATGTATTTTACGAAGCATCGTATGTTGAGAAATCTTTTTCTTACCTTTATGGTTTTATTCCTTTCTTTCGCTCTTTGGAGATTTGGCTCTGATCAACAGTCATCGTCTGATCTGCAAATACCTCCTCAGTTCTCAGCTGATCTGCCTGGTAATTTGGCTCTTATCGGAGGCAAGGAATGTGAATTAGAAGGGCTTCTGTCATCCAGGCAAAAGAAGAATGTTTTTTCTGAGGACTTCTACATTAATGCAACTGTGGACTGTCAAGCTTACATTGAAAAAAGAGGTTTCATCACAGTTCCTCTCAGTGAGGAAGAGAAAGATTTCCCCATTGCATACTCCATGGTGATCCATGACAAGATTGAGATGTTTGAGCGGCTTCTACGAGCTGTTTATGCTCCTCAGAACATCTACTGTGTACACGTGGACCAGAAATCCTCTGCAACATTCAAGAAGGCTGTGGCTGCGATTGCTTCATGCTTTCCCAATGTGTTTGTAGCCAGTAAATTAGAAAGAGTGGTATATGCCTCGTGGTTCAGAGTACAGGCAGATCTGAATTGCATGAAAGATCTGCTAAATACTCACATCAACTGGAGGTACCTGCTTAACACCTGTGGGACAGACTTCCCCATCAAAACAAACAGAGAGATGGTGAGGGCACTGAAGTTTCTCAATGGGAGGAACAGCATGGAGTCTGAAGCCACTCCTACACGCAAGAAAGGTCGTTGGCAGTATCATCACAAAGTCACCAACAAAGTTATCGGCACATATGTCTGGAAAAGTGCCCCACCAATCAGCATCCCCATGTTCTCAGGAAATGCCTACTTTGTGGTCACAAGAGCTTTTGTGGAACATGTGATGAAGGACAGTGAGGTTCAGAAGTTTCTGGAGTGGGAGAAGGACACATACAGCCCTGATGAGCACTTGTGGGCCACCCTACAGAGGATGCCCTCTGTTCCCGGGTCAGTGCCCCAAAATGGGAAGTATGACATGTCAGACATGCTAGCTTTGGCTCGTGCAGTGAAGTGGTCGTATTCAGCAGGAGATATGAATAAGGGAGCCCCATATTACCCATGCACTGGTGTTTACAGACATTCTGTTTGTGTGTATGGAGTTGGTGACCTCCCATGGCTCCTGAAACAACACCACCTGTTTGCAAATAAGTTTGATCCAGAGGTTGATGATGTTGCCATAAGGTGTCTGGAATCAATCTTGCGTTTCAAAGCTTTAGGCCATGACCCACTGTCCAATCAGGAAAATGTGACCATTGTGTAATACTTACAATGATTTAAAAGTGTAATTTATTATAAGTGAAGTTTGCGTTGTTTGTTGTAAGTAGAAAGTCCTTTCTAATTTACACCCGTAGAAAACCCTGAAACACAGAACTGCATTATACTCTCTCTTCTTGGTAATGTTATCTGATTGCATTCAGCACTAGTCAGTCAGTGGCATCGGTAGTGTTGATGCTGAACTATGCAACAGGCAAAACAGTCTAGGAATTTTTTTAGGTTTTTCACACTTGAGTTTTACATACTTCATGTAATGAAACAGTGCGGCCTCTAACCATTTAGTCAAACTGTAATCTGCACTGAAGACAAAGTCACCTGTGTGGCAGTCCCCTTCAAACAAGGATATGTAATTTACAGTGACGGGGACAGTGAGAAAGGGCACTTTAAAAAAATCACCTGGATCACCTGTTGAGAGAAGAAAAAAAGAGAAAACAAGCAAAAAAGAGAGCAACATAATAAACACAACACCCTCGCAATAATCTAGCTAAGTGTAAATAACAGTAAACACTAAATATTGTCTTATATATATATGCAATGAGTCTTATAAACTCATTGCATATTAATGATCAAGGAAGTGACCTCCCAGCCCATTGTTCCTTCAGCGGTGCTAGTTTCAGTCATTATGCAATGTACTGTTTATAAGAGTGGGGAAACCTGCAGTCAGCTGAGACTGAAGAAGTCACTTGGATGAGTGATGAAACGTTTCTCCTACTGAAAACGCTACGTCCAGATGAACAGAATCAAACTTTGGGGATTTACTAACCTGGATGATTGAGCATGCATCAAGATGTTGTATTCAAAAGGTTTCTCCAATTAACGATCTGCTAGAGGGTATAGGGAGCAATAGCCCCGTCCCCCAGGGCATGAGGCAGGCATGGAGAAGATCCAAGCCCTAGACATCCAGAGGCCCCAGAGTGTGAGAGCCCAAGGAGGACCATCAGAGGGGCAACCATGCCACCCTCCTGGGAAGAGCTGAGGAGAGCCCCAGATGAGGGGTCACCTAGCAGCCACGGAGCAGAAGCCAGAGGGGGCTGCCAGCAGCCAGCTGCGCCAGAGTGGACTGAGCCCAGGCCCAGAGGCCTGAGGGCTCCCTACCCCCCTGGAAGGGGCCCAACCGAGCCACGGGCACCAGGCTCTGCCAAGCAGCCACCAGGAGTGAGCCGGTACATACCTGAGCGCTCAGCCCCGGACACCAAGAACCACCAACACGCCAACGTCTGAGGGCATCAGCTACTGGCAGGGAGTGTGGTGAGGGGAGATGGGCCTAAATACCTTGGAGGGACTGAGCTTGTTCAGCTATTATCACTGGACATGTGAAAGGTAATGAAGGTGAATTAGAAGGGCTTCTGTCATCCAGGAGAAAGAAGAATATTTTTTCTGAGGACTTCTACATTAATGCAACAGTGAACTGTCAAGCATACATTGAAAAAAGAGGTTTCATCACAGTTCCTCTCAGTGAGGAAGAGAAAGATTTCCCCATTGCATACTCCATGGTGATCCATGACAAGATTGAGATGTTTGAGCGGCTTCTACGAGCTGTTTATGCTCCTCAGAACATCTACTGTGTACACGTGGACAAGAAATTCTCTGCAATCCTCTGCGTTTACAGAAGATCTGTTTGTGTATGGAGTTGGTGACCTCCCATGGCTCCTGAAACAACACCACCTGTTTACAAACAAGTTTGATCTAGAGGTTGATGATGTTGCCATAAGGTGTCTGGAATCAGTCTTGCGTTTCAAAGCTTTAGGCCATGACCCATTGTTCACTCAGGAAAATGTGACCATTGTTTAATACTTACAATGATTTAAAAGTGTAATTTATGATATTCGAGTTATTTAAGTAAATATCATGGCATTGATATGTAGTTTTTGAGATTTAAATAAACTATTATAAAGATTTATATTTAGATTTTTTTCATTGCCTTTAATAGATAGTGATGTGATGAGGTAACAGGAAGGCAGAGACATGGAGTGACACGAAGCAAAGGTCCAAAAGCCATGCAGCATTAATACTTAAGCTATGAGAGAGTCCATCTTTTGTCAAAATATTAAGAAACATCGACTAACATATCAGTCATGTAATATGTAAAAGCCTGTGGTTGTTACTGTGCCACTGTTTTGTTGTGTTTTTAATTTTAGGATCAAAATGTTAATGCCTCTGTGATGGACCGAGCAGCGAAAGAAACTTAGGCACAGGTTAAAGTCCAAAAAAAAGGGAAAAAAAAGGATTTTTTATTTAACCCCAAAACATAATCGGTTAAATCATACAAAAAGAATCAAAATCTTGGGCCCATAAAAAAGATCGAAATAACAGAACTCTACTCAAAGTTGACAACACTACTGATAACTCAAACAAACTGACCTAACTTAACGAGACAAAGGAGAAACTTAAATAGTGGCTGATCAGCCCACAAAAACACGAGAAGGGGTAAAACACACAAAACCTAACTAAACCGAACATAATGAACTCCAGTTCCCCCCCATGGTCCCGAGTTATGGAATGAACCAATTTGCAGTCTTCCATCAAAGCTTGCTCCGCCCCTTTTCCACCTCTTGGCTCCTCAATCAAGGGATTGGAGCAGCTGCAACTAAGGTAACTCAGAAAACAAAAGATTAATCATACATACCAGTGTAAACTAAAATGTGAGCACTTATTTTAGAATGCAGTGTTATGTGGATATGTGAATTAATTCTAAACCAAAACCAGTTATTTATTGTCCTGTAAATTAATTCCTATATTTAAAGAAAGACAAATGTGAATGCAATGTTACTTATAAGCCTCTACACTAACATGGTGGGTATTACCACTGTGTGGCTGTAAGTGCAGCTATCACAGCCTCAGATGCATCGACAGCTCACCCTAACTGAGGTATGTATCATGGATCCACAGTATCAAGACGGACAAGTAGTCAAAGTTAAAATAGTTAATGATCAAAAGAGAATGCAGAGTTAATTTGCTTTGGTATGTTTCTTTCGACTTCAGGTGAATATTTCCTCTATGGAGTGCCCGTATCTGTATAATGCAATTTCTTAGACACGCGAGTAATGTCTGAAAAGTTACAAGTTTGTGTGAATGTATAGATTTTTTTCAACCTGATATTAAATTTGTAAGTGAAGTTTGCATGATTTATTGTAAATAGAAATAAAATCTTTTCTAACCGATTGACTCAGTACACCTTGAAACACACCAGCGTGTTATAAACTGTCATCCTGAAAATATAATCTGTTTGAATTTCCACTGGTGTATCAGTGACATCAGCACTGCTGATGCTGTAAGATGTAATAAGCATAACCTTCCAGGTAATATTTTTATTGTCTCCGCCTTAGCTTGACACACCTCCCCACGGTGCAGCCTCTCACCATTTAGTCGAACTGTAACCTGCACTGAAGACAAAGTCACCTGTGTGGCAGTCCCTTTCAAAGATGGATATGTATTTCACAAAGGGTCGTATGTTAAGAGCTCTTTTTCTTATCTTGATGGTTTTGTTCCTTTCTTTCACTCTTTGGGGATTTGGCTCTGATGAGCAGTCACCATCTGATCTGCAAATATCTCCTCAGTTCTCAGCTGATCTGCCTGGTTGTTCAGCTATTATCACTGGTGATGTGAAAGGTAAGGAAGGTGAATTAGAAGGGCTTCTGTCATCCAGGCAAAAGAAGAATGTTTTTTCTGAGGACTTCTACATTAATGCAACAGTGAACTGTAAAGCTTACATTGAAAAAAGAGGTTTCATCACAGTTCCTCTCAGTGATGAAGAGAAAGATTTCCCCATTGCATACTCCATGGTGATCCATGAGAAAATTGAGATGTTTGAGCGGCTTCTACGAGCTGTTTATGCTCCTCAGAACATCTACTGTGTACACGTGGACAAGAAATCCTCTGCAACATTCAGGCACGCTGTGGCTGCGATTGCTTCATGCTTTCCCAATGTGTTTGTAGCCAGTAAATTAGAAAGAGTGGTATATGCCTCGTGGTTCAGAGTACAGGCAGATCTGAATTGCATGAAAGATCTGCTAAATACTCACATCAACTGGAGGTACCTGCTTAACACCTGTGGGACAGACTTCCCCATCAAAACAAACAGAGAGATGGTGAGGGCACTGAAGTTTCTCAATGGGAGGAACAGCATGGAGTCTGAAGCCACTCCTGGACACAAGAAACGTCGTTGGCAGTATCATCACAATATCACAAACAGTGTTATCAACACAAATGTCTGGAAAGGTGACCCACCAATCAGCATCCCCATGTTCTCAGGAAATGCCTACTTTGTGGTCACAAGAGCTTTTGTGGAACATGTGATGAAGGACAGTGAGGTTCAGAAGTTTCTGGAGTGGGAGAAGGACACATACAGCCCTGATGAGCACTTGTGGGCCACCCTACAGAGGATGCCCTCTGTTCCCGGGTCAGTGCCCCAAAATGGGAAGTATGACATGTCAGATATGGTAGCTTTGGCTCGTGCAGTGAATTGGTGGTATTCAGCAGGAGATATGACTAAGGGAGCCCCATATTACCCATGCACTGGTGTTTACAGAAGAGCTGTTTGTGTGTATGGAGTTGGTGACCTCCCATGGCTCCTGAAACAACACCACCTGTTTGCAAATAAGTTTGATCCAGAGGTTGACGATGTTGCCATAAGGTGTCTGGAATCAGTCCTGCGTTTCAAAGCTTTAGGCCATGACCCACTGTCCAATCAGGAAAATGTGACCATTGTGTAATACTTACAATGATTTAAAAGTGTAATTTATTATATTCAAGTTATGAAATTTCCCCTTGTGGGACTAAAGGTATATCAAATCAAGTAAATATCATGGCATTGATATTTGGTTTTTGAGATTTAAATAAATTATTATAAAGATTTATATTAAGATTTTTTTTCATTGCCTTTGATAGTGATGTGATGAGGTAACATGAAGGCAGAGACATGGAGTGACATGAAGCAAAGGTCCTAAAGCCATTCAGCATTAATATTTGAGCTATGAGAGAGTCCATCTTTTGTCAAAATATTAATAAACATCGACTAACATATCAGTCATGTAATATCTAAAAGCCTGTGGTTGGTACTGCGACATTGTTTTCTTGTGTTTTTTAAATTCTATGATCAAAATGTTAATGCCTCAGATGCATCGACAGCTCACCGTGAGGTATGTATCATGGATGCTCAGTATTAAGACGGACAAGTAGTCAAAGTTAAAATAGTTAATGATCAAAAGAGAATGCAGAGTTAATTTGCTTTGGTAGGTTTCTTTCGACTTCAGGTGAATATTTCCTCTATGGAGTGCCCGTATCTGTATAATGCAATTTCTTAGACATGCGAGTAATGTCTGAAAAGTTACAAGTTTGTGTGAATGTATATATTTTTTTCAACCTGATATTAAATTTGTAAGTGAAGTTTGCATGATTTGTTGTAAATAGAAATAAAATATTTCTAATTGATGCACTCAGTACACCTTGAAACACACCAGCGTGTTATAAACTGTCATCCTGAAAATATAATCTGTTTGAATTTCCACTGGTGTATCAGTGACATCAGCACTGCTGATGCTGTAAGACGTAATAAGCATAACCTTCCAGGTAATGTTTTTATTGTCTCCGCCTTAGCTTGACACACCTCCTTATTTAATGAAACAGTGCAGCCTCTCACCATTTAGTCGAACTGTAACCTGCAGTGAAGACAAAGTCACCTGTGTGGCAGTCCCCTTCAAACAAGGATATGTATTTTACAAATGGTCGTATGTTAAGAGCTCTTTTTCTTATCTTGATGGTTTTGTTCCTTTCTTTCACTCTTTGGGGATTTGGCTCTGATGAGCAGTCACCATCTGATCTGCAAATATCTCCTCAGTTCTCAGCTGATCTGCCTGGTTGTTCAGCTATTATCACTGGTGATGTGAAAGGTAAGGAAGGTGAATTAGAAGGGCTTCTGTCATCCAGGCAAAAGAAGAATGTTTTTTCTGAGGACTTCTACATTAATGCAACAGTGAACTGTAAAGCTTACATTGAAAAAAGAGGTTTCATCACAGTTCCTCTCAGTGATGAAGAGAAAGATTTCCCCATTGCATACTCCATGGTGATCCATGACAAGATTGAGATGTTTGAGCGGCTTCTACGAGCTGTTTATGCTCCTCAGAACATCTACTGTGTACACGTGGACCAGAAATCCTCTGCAACATTCAAGAAGGCTGTGGGTGCGATTGCTTCATGCTTTCCCAATGTGTTTGTAGCCAGTAAATTAGTAAGAGTGGTATATGCCTCGTGGTTCAGAGTACAGGCAGATCTGAATTGCATGGAAGATCTGCTAAATACTCACATCAACTGGAGGTACCTGCTTAACACCTGTGGGACAGACTTCCCCATCAAAACAAACAGAGAGATGGTGAGGGCACTGAAGTTTCTCAATGGGAGGAACAGCATGGAGTCTGAAGCGACTTCTGGCTCCAAGAAACGTCGTTGGCAGTATCACCACAATATCACAAACAGTGTTATCAACACAAATGTGAGGAAAGGTGACCCACCAATCAGCATCCCCATGTTCTCAGGAAATGCCTACTTTGTGGTCACAAGAGCTTTTGTGGAACATGTGATGAAGGACAGTGAGGTTCAGAAGTTTCTGGAGTGGGAGAAGGACACATACAGCCCTGATGAGCACTTGTGGGCCACCCTACAGAGGATGCCCTCTGTTCCCGGGTCAGTGCCCCAAAATGGGAAGTATGACATGTCAGACATGCTAGCTTTGGCTCGTACAGTGAAGTGGTCATATTTAGCAGGAGATATGAATAAGGGAGCCCCATATTACCCATGCACTGGTGTTAACAAAAGAGCTGTTTGTGTGTATGGAGTTGGTGACCTCCCATGGCTCCTGAAACAACACCACCTGTTTGCAAATAAGTTTGATTCAGAGGTTGATGATGTTGCCATAAGGTGTCTGGAATCAGTTCTGCGTTTCAAAGCTTTAGGCCATGACCCACTGTCCAATCAGGAAAATGTGACCATTGTGTAATACTTACAATGATTTAAAAGAGTAATTTATGATATATGAGTTATTTAAGTAAATAGCATGGCATTGAAATGTAGTTTTTGAGATTTACATAAATTATTATAAAGATTTATATTAAGATTTTTTTCATTGCCTTTAGCAGAATGTGATTTGAGAAGGAAGGTAGAGAGCTGGAGTGGTCGCCTAAAGCCAAGCAGCATTAACAACTGAGCAATGACTTAATCTTTCTCAAAATATTGAGAAACATCTAAAATGTGGATCATGTAATACCTAAAACCCTGTGGTTGTTACTGTGCTATTGCTAGATTTACATATAATGTTTTTGGGGGTTTTATTTTTGCCTTTAGTGAGTTAAAAAGATAAGAATGTAGGGAGGTGTTGTAACCTGCTCTTTGAACAGCTATGATGAATTAGGTTTTTTTCAGAATAGTCATGTAAATGTAAAATCCTGTGGCTGTCACTGTTACTTCTTTCAAGCCTTCTTGTCGTCATTCTTGTCAAAGCGTTAATAGTTTCATGTCAGTGAAATCTGTAATTGCAGTGCCATCTAGTGGAGCCCAAGTATGGCAGAAGAGACACGCAAAGGAGAAAAACATTGCTTAAAGTATGTCTATTAAACTTTCACTACAGATCATTTAAAATTCGAGTCTTTTCTTTTTAAGTGTATTGTATTTTTATTGCATTTAAACAGGTTTCTCTAATTTTGTCCTTGCAATTACCAGGTAGTTAACTTAGCACATTTATTGCAGAACAACTGCATTAGGCTACATTTGTATTTCCATATATACAATTAATAGCTGAGTGGACGTTGCCTTATAGTGTGTTTTTGTTTTTGTATATTCTCATTTCCTGCCAAACATACTTTTGACCACTACAGAACTATTGTAGTGCAAAAACTATCTTGATATTCCTGAAAATTTTGCATTAAAAAAAGATTTAAAACTAATAATAACAACAATAATAAAAGATTCAAAGCAATCAGAATGGATCCATGGCTTTACTTTGAAGGAAATGAGAAAATAAAGACCTACATCCTTGGTTCAGATAGTTTCTTTCACAAGTGTTCACCCTCAAGCAAAAACAGTACATTCAAGTGAGGGACCAAAAAACAAAAAAGATAGAAAAAAAAAAAGATAAAATAAAAACAAAGATTTACTTTCCCCAGGCAGGATTTTAACAGAGAACATCAGCAGTGAACAGTGAACAAGATGCCATTAAACGTGTTCTATCCAATGCCACTCAGTGAGTCAGTGACCTAATACGCAGTTTAAAATCAGATCCATCATAAAAATATATTAATTTATTTCCTTTGACACCTTTTGAATATAAATATATAATTTTAACTGTAATAAAGTAGAACATGCATCAACCACTTGTAACAAGAGTGCCTCAAATAGTGTACATACACCAGTAGCTACAGGAAAACCAATGCGCTTAGTTTGACATGAGATACAGGAGTAACTAAAAAAGGATTAAAACGTTTATGACAGCATGTGGACACAGTGCTGCAGATCAAACTGGTTGACACAGAAATGCAGCAAAAAGAAAAAAAAAAAAAAGTTCCAACATGTAACAGGCAGCATCATTTCAAAAAGGCACTTTCTTGATGCAAAGAAGCCTCCAGTCCCATCACCCAGAAAACAAACATGAATGGCTGCAGTCCTCAACATTCTTCATCGTTCCTTTCCACGTCTCGAAGCGTGAGCCAGGTCACTCCGGGACAGTAGCAGCTGCGCTCTCCGTTTTGCCGTGCATGTCCTGATCGATTCTGCAGACAGATTTAGTGGTCATTAAAACTGTACAAAATCTGTAACACCATCAAAATGGGATTTTTTGGTGTCAGGATTATTTCTATACACAGGAATGTATAAAAATGATCAGACTCACTGGACCAATTTGCCCAATTTAAAAAAATGTAAAACACTAAAATATATACAAATCCCAATTTGTATATATTATATATACATGTATATATAATTTGTATACATGCAACTTCTTAAAATGTCTGATCAGTACAAAGATCAGTACCAGCTGTATCGTAACAAGTTTCCTGTTTCCACTGAAAAGTGAAAAATTTCTACTTTGGCTTCTACTTTAGCAGTAAAAATATATTTAATATTGCCAGAAAAGCATTTGTCTTGCTGAATACCATTTCTTCCTGAGTGGTCATTGTTGAATCAACAATAAGCAGAATATTAAGACTGAAAGAGGTGGCAATTACCAAAAGTCAGCAGGCAGCGGGAAAGCAGTGAGTCATGCAAAGAGCTGTGAGAGTGAACAAACCGTGTGTTCAGTGAGAGCCAGTTACTAAACCATGTGAGGACACGGCTGCAGTGCAACCAAAAAACCACAGTGACTAAGGCAAGCTACTTCCTTACTGACCCCATTCATTTGTACACGCGAACAAACTTACCAAACATCAACCTCCTCAAAATATGAGCCTGTTTTTCACAAGATAAATGCGAGTAAGTGCAACTTAATGCCCTGGCTTTTTTTTACCTCAACAAGCAGCAACACATTCAGCTTCCTCGAAACCTTATCTTCATATAGCTTGTGAAGTTATGACTTGTGACAGCTAGTATAAGCTGTGAGCAAGCACGCTCTGCAGCTTTAAAAAACAAACAAAACTATAAAGTGCTGAAAACAATTTTAAGGTAGCTGATATACTTTGAGGTAATAAATGTAAACACAATAGTTTTTTGGGGATGATCTTCACAAAAGTGGCTCAGAAAATATTTAGTTGGTTAAATAATCACCAAGTCACCTATTTTTTGGAGACCAAAAAAATGTACTCTCAATCTGTTAATTAGGAAGGTAAATCCTGAATCAAATCAGATGAACATATGGGGCATTGAAGAGGAAAGCTGTTGATTCAGGACAAGCAGTAACTGGAAATCATCCAACTATGAAAATGCAGAAGAAAGAAAGGTGTCTTGGTGCGTTTCTGAAAGCCAACTCATCATTTCTCTGTTAGTTTTATAATGCAGAAGATGCGGAAACTGACCCTGGGTGAAAGTGCATATACCTTTTACGGCTTTTCCTATTTTTTTCCTCGTCAAACCTTAAGAAGGGGGCAGGGAAATCGGGTTAGGCAGAAGAAGAAACACACAGCCGACAGCAACCACAGATCCAAAAGAGAAAAACATTTTACTGAGGTTCACTGAGTCAAGATGAGTTATTTGTGCTGCCTTTTTAAATGGCGTGACAATACAAGATTTGTCACGTGCAGAGACTCAAAGATGAAGACAGTATGAGTAATTTGTAGTGCAGCTCAAAAATTATGCGTATTAGCAAAGAAATGAAGATTACAATATTTAACAGCAGCTTATAGAATACTTACAAAACAATTACTTAAGCTTTGTATACACTGGAAGCAATATGTAGTGACGTGACAACATTTTGCCATCGTAACATTGAATCATGCATATATAATAATAATAATGCTTATGGGCTTTGTACAGTATCTCCTGTTTAATGACGCAGTGTTCACATTTAGGTCAGTGGGACACAGCTAACTTACGGCCTACCCTTACCATGGAGGAAAACGACAATAATGCAACACAGACATCAGTGCAACAAAAAAGCTTTTTTTATGTGATCAGAGCGCCTAAATCAAAATTCTGACGTTGATATGTCACATACTTACTGTTTGATACAATCTGGTATGGACACATACTCCATTGGAACCAGTTCAGCAAGGTCTGACAAGCTGTACACATACTTGATTTTCTGACTAAATTTGGAGCTGTGGAAAAAAAAAAAAAATCAAAAACAGTCAGAATAAAGAGACTACACCACGAATGTCTTTGATTTTTAATTACCTTTTTAACATTACAGTTACCTTATGAAAGGTTTGGTGAGTGCCAGCAGGGTGCGAATAAACCAAGAGGGGTGTACGATTATCAAGGATTTCAGGTTCTTCCGTAGCCTGTACAGAAGAGTGAGGACAGGTGTTACCATCTGATGCTTATTTGTCTGAAGTGACCCAAATATCTACGTTCTCATATTGTCTGTCTTTTAAAAACCAGTGTTCCAAGTTGTGCAACTCGCTCACCTCCTATCAATCTGCTGATAGCACTTTCTAAGCCAGCCAACAGTTGGCATCTTCTTCCGAGACGTCGCCCCGTTTAAATACACAATCATATAGTTCTCAGCAACCAAAAGCTCCAGTGTGCCAATGACGTACCTGAAACAAGAATATCCCATCAGACACAGCTCTCTAAAATGCGTGATGAAACTAAATTTCAAATAAAAACTCACTTGAATAAATTCTCCATGATGTATCTGTAATTTGGCTGATTGCTCTCCGGCATAAAGCACACAGCAAACACAATTATGGCATTCAAACCGTCTCCATAGTAACCTGCAATGAGAGATTCAAATGCCACAAAGTAATTTTTTAATATTAAAAAGCTTTGACAGGAAAAAAAAAAAAGGAATTCATACTGTGAATACACACAGTGATTGAATCATGTCAAAAGTGTAATACAGTATATTCATCCTGCATTCATCCGCTGCTGCCTCCAAAGAACCGATCGAGTAAAATATGAGCCAATCATAACATTTTTTCTGGCTTACTGTGTCTATAACATCAATTAGCATGGCATTTGTTCTTTGCTCTGGTGGGAGGAGCCAGACTATGGCTTTGATTGTGTCATCACTGGATTTAACCGTTAATGAAGCCATAATCTTGTGAATCAACGTTTTGTAAAAGTGCAACCTGTGTGATGAAAGCTTTTTAAGCCTCAAGCTGGGGCAGATATACCTAAGTGTCTTTGTTGTCAGATTTCACTGATGACTCTATAAATGTAGTTTTCATGTCCTGGCTGCTGCTGAAATTAAGATTAGGAATCACTCAGAATTTATTTACAGAGGGCCTTAAAAATAAGACTTCTAATAAGTACAGTGAGCTGCTGCCAAATTGTATGTAAAGTTTCAAGACTTGCTACTAGAGGTACTTCAGTGGTACTGACCTCCATGGCTGATGACTCTCTTGTAAGGTTCAATGGCCTTCATGTCCACTCTGTGGTCCTGGTCTCCAATACGAAGCATCTTCCAGCGTCGACTGTCTTCCCTCTCCTCAGAGGCCGAATACTCGTGAACTGACTCCACGCCCTTCTGTAGTAGTTCTGTGGGTTTTGGCTTAGGAAGATCATCTGAAGGAGAAGAGGCAAGTTAAACTAACAGCTTGAATGCTGCAAACTTAGCACGTGATTCAAATCAGATTCTTTTTGATCAAATGTGATGCAATTTTGAGATCACTTGATAATTTGTATTTTAACTTTCAAATCATATGCACATTTAGTTCCTTGCTTTAATCTTGTGTATCTTGAGGGATGTTCTTTCTCTGAATCAACACCGACATTCACATCCTCAATTCCATATGCCCACTTCACTTTTTCTGGGGAGAAAATTCATAATTTCCTGTGGGAAAGCAAAAGCAAAACACACTGCTACTGTAGAGTGCTGCATTTCCTCAAATGCCCAAGGATGTCTGAGGATCGTTTGTAAGATTTACAGTATAGCTGCATGTTGTGCAGGATGTCAAGTTCATCATGACGCAGACATCAAGGAAAGTACTCACATGATCACATGATATCAAGCATGCAACAAGCAAATCAAAACTTATCAAACCGTGAGATTAAATCAAACGGACAAACTTGAGTGTGTTTGTGTGAAGAGGACCAAAATCTTCTCAATTTAATTTAATTCTAATTGTCTGGTCTCATGTCTTGTCTGATTTTGGAACAATATAACTTAATACAAGTTTAATTTAAGTTTTATGCTTAAGGCATTTACTCTTTTATTACTGTGTTAAGCAACTGTGACAAATCAATTTTCGTACAGAGATCAATGAAGTTTTCTTGTTCCAGTAGTCATTCTCTGAAATTTCAATGCTTTTAAATTGTCTCACTGAATAACTGATAATCAAACAGGACAAAATGGCCAACAATTTCACCATTAAGTGATAACCTGCTATTGTTTACTCAAACAGGAACAATTGAAAGAAAGGGGGAGGGGAATCAAATATATTAAGTAAAAATGAAAGGGTTTGAAATATGGTGGGGAGGAACAAAACAAACCAAACAAAAAACCAAACAAAAAAAAAATCTTGATTTGTTTGAACAATAAAAGACAGCTGTCCAAAAGACCTTACCACCAGGAAGAGAGAAACCTGTTGCTGTTCTGCAGCCTGTTTCCAGGCAGAGAATGGAAACAATTCTTCCAAGTGAAAAAGAGGAAGGCAGCAGTGTGGAAACAAAAAACAACAAAGCATATTTTAACCACACTGCAGGCAGTCAGCTGCCTAAGCAAACCTGTAAAACATACAGGAAGAAAAATGCACATGGACACAAGAACCCAGAAATTTAAAAAAAAAAAAAGACTGGAAAGCTTCTGTTTGTTGTGAAAATAATATCCTAATTAGGCCTGATCTAAAAGACGATGTTTAACATCTGCCTTTAAATAAGCAAAGTGAAAAAAATGAGGGTTAAAGGTTACCAAGTACCAGACCAATATTTTTAATTAATCTCTGCATTATATAAAATTCCTACCTTCCCATTCAAATTCATTGCTGTTGTCCGAAGGCGTGTCCATGTCACTGAGGTCTAGCTCTGTGCTTTCATCCAGCTCGTCAGAGAGAAGAGAACCTTCACTGCGGTCAAGAGTGAGACTGATGTCTGGAGCTGCAAGTTTTTTCTTAGTCTTCTTGCCATGGTTCACTGTGTAGCCTAGGGTAGGATGCCAAATCAATAATGATTATACAGTCTACTGTGAGAACAGCTTATTGAAAGGTTCAAGCTTTTTCAGGTCAGAGATAACACAGTGATTACATGTGGTGAGCAGTTCTCTTCTGGTGCGTCTCTTGTTTAAGTAGGGATTGGTATCATGGGTTGGTAGGAAGAGCCATTTTAACCTAAGGCATAGGCAGTATTCTCGTTGGTACTTATTTTAATGTGTGTGTGCATCATATGCTGTAATACTAAAAGCTATGGAATAACTTTTTGCTGAAAATAAACTGTTCAAAGATCATTTTCGACTAAAAATGAATGCAGGGCTTTTTATTTTGACAGTATTTTCAGTGTGCAGTCTTACTAGTTTTCTTTATAAAAGAAATTATAAAAACTTTCTACTGCTAATACCAAGAATTCTCTCTTTAAAATTGTTATTTAAAGACAAAAACAGAAAAGAAGATTTAATAATTTGTGGAGGGAAAATATCCAATAATAGTTAGAAATATGCAATAAAATATGCTGTGTTGGGAAATTCTTTTTTGAATCTGGCTCAAAGCAATTAATCCATGTATTCATACTGGGGAAATTAAACTACTGTAATGCTCTATTTGGCAGATTATCCAAATCATCAGTAGCTTGTTCAGAATGCAGCCAGAACCTATACACATACTCAGAAGTTTGAACACATTACCCCAACTTTGAAGTCATTTTATCTGCCCCAGTTCAGTACAGAATTACCTTTAAAATCCTTCTATTAGTGCGTAAAGCCCTCAATGGTTTGGCTCAACAGTAGATCTCTGACTTCCTCAGTATCTATAACCCAATTAGACCTCTCAGGCCATCAGGTGCAGACATTTTAATGGTTCAAAGAATTAGTGCCAAGTGTGCTGAGGGTGCTTTTAATTGCTGTGGTCCTGTTTTGTGGAAAAAGCTGACTTGAGGCAATTACAACTTTGTTCAATAACAAATTCAAAAATGTTTTATTCTTCTTCTTGAGGCTTACAATTAATAACTGTGTGTTTGTGTGTGTAAATGGTAAATGGACTGGTCCTCATATAGCACTTTTCTACTCTGAGCACTCAAACCGCTTTACACATCTTACCTCATTCAACCATTCACACAAGCATCTAACATTCACACACATTCATACTTCAATGGATGCATCAGGAATATTTGGTATGCAGATGGAGCACATGGGGATTGAACCACCAACCATCTGATTAGTAGGTTATCCTGCTCTAACACCTGGCCGTAGCTCAGCACACAGTGTGTGAGTGTGTGTTAACTTGTATTTCTTTGTCAAATGTTTTTGTTTTCATCTTTTATAACATTGAGTTTACATGTCATGAAATGTGCTATATGAATAAAATTGAAATTGACATTAACAATAACAATGTTTATATACTAATAACAAAAAGGAAATCTCTTTTCCAATTTTCTATAACAATAAAAGCAGAACTGACAATGCCAGAGATAATGAGTACTAAAGTATTTAAACAGCTCCAGAGCCAGTTTAATACTGTGCTTTGGTACTTCACAGAGCTTGTTTATGAAAAAACACTCATGTGAAGCTTGACTACTATAGAAATGAAGTGCCACTTTCAACATTTACAGTCTTTTTAAAATGGAAATTTTGGTTTCAGTGAACATCATTCCACTGCAGCTTGGCAAAGAAAAGAATACCTGAGAGGATTTTGTACTAAAAAGACCATCTCAAGCTTAGACTCCTCAGACCAGTTTCAGCTGAATGCACATGAATGGAAGAGCAACCAGTATCTCTCTTAACTTCCATATGGACATGTGCATTTTAAAATGCAAAAACTTTGTTGTTTAGTGTTCTGTTTGTGACTGTAGCAATGCAAAAGAACAATATTGTGTTTTCATTACCAGGGTTTCCTGCTTCAGAAGCTCCTGCAAAAAGCTCATCTTCAAGCTCCTCTTCCTCTGGGAGGGGCCTAACATTCATACAAAAGATAATGATACATTCAGCGGGTTCACGGTTAATGGGACTTTGAAAAACCCAAACATGTGACGCAAAGCTATGAAGCATGATTTAAGTGTGATTGACACAGTACCGTGGAAAGTCCTCATCCTGCCACTCTTCCTTAAGTTCAACTCCTTCCATTCTGAGGCGGGCTTCTGTTGTGGCAACTGACTCTTGACGCTCAAGGCTGGGAATGAAAAGGGGAAAAAAGGTTGAACAATCTGTTATGGTTAACAATCTCTAACTGCTCAATTGTTGTCTTGCACTCGAAAATGTATCAAGATCAGGAGGAGGGCAAGCAGAGATTATCTGTGAAATCCAAACGTGTAATTGGGCATCTTAAAACAATGACTTTTTTAGTCTTAAAATGATTAAGGGGAAAATGCAGAAGCACTCCTGATGTGCTGAAAGTAAGGCAATTTTTGTCCTTGGGCTAATACATCATCAATTAAAATCTTCAAAAAGTCAGTGTATAATAGGTACACTTGGCTACACAAAAGCACATGAGCATACACTGTACGAATAATGAAGGAAGAACATCTGCCATAATAACTGGATTTAGTCGAAACAAATCAATTCGATTTTAAATTATTAAACTGACAAGGAATTTTACTTAAGCTATACTAATGTAAAAAGTACCAAAAAAACACAGTCCTCTAATACTCAAAATGCTGCCAACTTACAGAATCAATATACATTTACAGGTCTGCAGGTCCAAAACAGGGTTGGCATTTTTGAGTAATTTTTGACCCCAAGAACTGTAAGGAGATGAAAAATATCTTTGACCCTTACAATGAAGGCACCAGAGCCTCTAAGTATTGATTCACCCATCAATATTACTAATAATTGCAAAACTAAAATCTTCTTTACATGTCACTACTATGCAGTGTCACATTCATGTTTATTAAAGGAAAAAAATTATCTTTATCTATTCATTACCAACAAAGTAGAGCAACTGTAGCAGTTGGCTTTTAATGATTAAAGCAACCTAAAAGGAAGCTTATCCTCATTGCCTGCGTTTTCAATTAATAAAATGTCTTAACATGAGACAAAAGTAATCATATGAAATACATGTTTGAAAATCTCAGTTTCAGCTTGCAAGTGACAACTTAATCAGACCAGTGGCTTCTTAAAATGCTTACAAGCTTGTATTAAGGGCTTAGTTTATAAACCGACTTTAGTTTATAAACCGACTGCTCACCAGTGCAGACCAATAGTATCTGTATCCATGTTGTACCGAGCTCCCTTTGATGCATTAATCATATACACTGCAGTATTTGTACTTCCAGACTCACAAACATTCTGGGCATTTCAGTACTCAACATTTCGTAATATGTCTGTTTAGCTGTATACTTGTACATGGTGCTAATCCTCACATTACGTCTGAAATCCAACTGCTACAGGAATTTAGTTTCCTGAGAAGGAACCATTGCAATGAATACTAATGGAAGCATATAGAAAGAAATTAGCTACATTAAAAAGTCAAAAGGAAAAGATGACAGAAATTTTAAAGGTGTAATTATTATACTTAGCATAATAAAGAACTAAATTAATATAGATATCAGTGGGGGATGGTTCAACTATGGAAAACTTTAAAGATGGAATGCTAATTTGTTTAAATAAAGCTCAAGGCAAAATTAAATGTGTTACCAGTTAAATGAGAAGTCATTTTTTGTATTCATAACTTCAACATAAATGAAACAAATACAAGATTATTATAAGATTATCGTTGCATCTACATTCATTTTTGCTGCGTTTTTTTCCTGTTTTAGTTATGTGAAAGGTTTAAGTCTGTTACTATTCTTTATTAGCTTTATAGCTCCCTCCAATTAATATTCACAATACTTCCAATAAAATGGCTGATCAAGCGTTAAAAAATACAGCCCTGAGAGGTGTAGAGCAAAGTGCACTAATATCTATAAGTAGAGAAAACTATCAATTTCACATCTTAACCAGTTCAGAAGTTAGACAAACCTTTGTATATGAACAGTTTGGCTAAACTGAAACAGCTTTTTCTGAACTTAAGATCTCCAAAGTAATCTAATGGTCCTGAATTAGTTTCGGGATGGCTGGGTTCCAACAGTTTCTGGCAAGATGTTGAAAACAAATATTTTTAGAGCACAATACGAGTGCTACAAAGATGCAGATGAACTCTGAGGTTAAATGATGACATTTTTGGAAGTTGACTCCTGGACAAGCAATTTTCAAGATTACTGCAAAAAAATTGTACTTATAGGTGTGTGTTTTTAATTATTTTTTAAAAATAGTTTAGAAATGTTTTAGAGCTCGAGTATCCACACCATGTCAAGTTGCTTATTTTTTGCTGCACAAAAGACTTTACTGACAAATATCTAATAAGAGAAGTGGAATGAAGACGCAGGAGTGATTGGCTCCCAGTAAACAATATGTATTGACAAAAAATGGTTAAGGATAGGTTGCTTGTCAATTCTGAAATCCATACCTTTGACACATCCTCCTGAAGAGGACCAGTGTTGTGCTAAAAAGTGACTGCCAATTTCTCTGTGTTCTTTTTTATGCATCTAATATCTTTACTTAAGTTGATGAACAGGCTGTCATGAGCAGAATTTTAAAAAAGGGGGTTATATATAAAATAAAGTAATGACCTGGTTGTATGATTCTGCAATATTGTACCTACTCTGTGTTCTATATTATAACCAACCCAGCCAGTCAGCCAATTAAAAAAGCTTTAAAGAAATGTTACATTTGTTGCAATTCCCCCTTCCCTCTTGAAAATTGAATTTTTAATGTCAACGAGACTTTCTACCAGAATAAATAAAAGGATATATAAAAGTCACTCTGCCAAAAACTGATTTCAGCTTCTACTTTATGATACTTTTCTGACTGAAAATGGCTTGTTATCATTCATGAGAGACATGTATGAGATACATTTCACAGACTGTAGGCCATGATACAACGCTCTTTGGCCTATCCCAACTGACACAGGTCGTTACACTGCGCTATAACCAACACAAAGGCAGACACACAAACACAGTCACATGTACACCTACGTCCACTTTAGAACCACCGACATAAGTATCGTTTGACTCTGGGAGTGACTAAACCATATCTGTGCTAATGTTTTCATAGTTTGCTTCTATGTAAGGAAAACACAAAAATGTCCAAATACACACCTTCCAGTGGCTCCAGCTGGTGAGCGTGGCTGGGGAACGCTCACCGGGGTAGAGCTTTTTCCTCGTTGTTTCTGCACATTGTCTGGAGTCTTCCTTTCCTGTGGCGTACCGCTTGTTTTGGTTAGACTGTCTTGAAACTCCTCTTCGCCCTTTTCTGGAGCAGAAGCTGTGGTATTTTGCAATTCGTCTGTTTCCTCGTCATCGCCTTCTCCCGATACACCGGATGATGACGGGCTGGACGTCTGTCTGTTTCCCAAATCCTCAAGAGTCCCCCTGGGTGTGACAGTATCTGGGCTGCTATTGTTCAAATTCATATCACTTACACCCTTCAGCACCGCTTCACTCTCAATCACATCCGATGCCATAAGTTTCTCCGGTTGTCCCGGTGGTACAGCAGATCAGAGTTAAAGAGTCCGACCGTGAAATGCTTTAATCACCGTTCAGCTCCTTGACCAAATCAACCAGAAAGAAAAATCTGACTTACACAACTTCTTTGGAAGTTTGTGGCTAACAGGATAGCTCTCGTCTGCTGTACAGCTAGCCCAGAGACGTGGCGCTAGCAGCTAGCTATGCCAACTAACAGCATATCTCATTAACCAAACAGTGTCAAATATCACGCTAAGTCTACAGATAGTCACCTTTTCTAAATGCGTCACGGTGTTAACTCAAGAGTCCTATAGAGTTCTAGCTTTGCAGGAGCATAGGTGCGCAGTTATCCCACTTATCAGTTTCCTTCCTTCCTTCCTCCAAGTCCAGAGGGCTCTCCGGTGGACGTAACACATTCAGTCAGGCTAGCTTTGGAGCTAGCAAAGTTTAGCCACGACAAAACAAGCTTTGTATTCCAATTAACGCCGTCTATGAGCTAAAAAAGAAATATTTCGGCAGTTATCAACTACAGCTCAACGTAAGGACAGTCTTTTCTTGGACCCATGTTAAATACAAAGACTACTTCCTTTTAATTTGCCGACACACGAGCCTCGGCTACTAAACGGCAGAAGTTAACTGTTTGCTAACAACGCCTAGCTCTATCATAGTGTATATGCATACAGTTTATGGTCAGCGGAGTTGCCAGTTGTGTTTCCTGCAGGTTCTTCGGCATAAACGACCCAGTTCGTGGTTACGTGTAAAATTTATGAATTTATTTTTTGTATGCAAGCACACAAAAGCACGCTAAATTTAATTAAAATGTCATTTTGGTGCACTGTAAGCTTTTCTTTTAACTGGCCCGCTGCGACCACGAGTTACATAATGATATTATATTTTCAAAACTGAAACTTCTTTTTGGGTGTCCCACATAAAATAAAGTTAGTAAAATGTAGATAAAAAGTATGTAATAATAATGATAAAAAACAAAACAACGTAATATACCTAGAGTTATTGGCTCAGACTGCTCTGGTCCGTGGAAAACGAGCAAATCTGGCACCCCTAATAGCAATGGTCCTTCCATGAGCCGCAGAAGCGTCTCTACCCTAGCAAGCTTCACTGCCCTCTGCTGATACTGGAAACATAGAAATGACACGGTATAGACTACACAGTCTGGTTCACACACGTCTCTAATCCAGCTCTGTTGTCCAAACTGTATTTCTTGCTTTCATCTCGCTACCCATTAGTGATTTGTGCAGCAGTGGGTTAAAGGTTAAAAACCGCAACGTGTTGATTTCGTGTAATGATTTATACTAGGAATCGCACTGTTCTCTCTTACAGTGGGAAGTAACTGCTAGTTAGTCAGTCAAGCCAAAGTATTTTTATTTTTTACTTTTTATTTTTATTCAATTTATTTAATAAGCATTAATGAGACTGTGTCTGAAAAGGCAACACTGTAAAAAGAGTTTGTGTTATGATAGATTTCATTACATTAGGGCAGTAACATTTATACCTAATCTAGCTAATAATCTCTTAGCTAATAAGGTTACACAAATAAGTAACTCTGAGCGCAATTCATTTTTAAAAAGATATGTAATCGGATTATAGTCACTTCGTCAGTGATTACTTGATTATCCTTTCAGTAAATATTTAAAATATGACTTTTTTCATCATTACCAATGAAATAATGAAGCTGTTGAAGTGCATACTTGTGACTTGTCTTGTATAGTAGGCCTCTGTTTTTGCAAGGCTAATTTGGTTTGACTAACTGTAAATGCTGAATATGCAAAGTTCTTCTGTTTGCATAGAAAAGAAAAGCATTATTGTGTAAGTCAAATTTTTTGAAGCTCTATCCATCTCTTTCAAAGAAATTCAAAGTTCATGGATTTAGTTATTAACTACATGAAATAATGTCACTTGAGGTCAGTAGCTGACTATATTGCAAAGTAAACTGAACCAGTCCTGTGTATAATGCAATGGCATTGGTATTTTAGAAGCCCTCTCTGTTTTATCAGCTTTCTACCTTCTACATATTTAATGACTTTAAAAAACAAAAATTGGGTGCACAAGTTTGAATTTGAATTTATTTTACTCTTTCTTGGCAAAGAGTTCATTTAAATTGGTTGGTTTCCTGGCACTGACCCAGTTTTCAAACGTAGTCCACAAATTTTCAATAGAGTTTTGGTCAGAGCCTTGGAAAGGTCATACCACTTGCTTTATCCATTCCAAAACCAGCTTTGATGCATGCTTTGGATCATTGTCCTGTTAGAACACCCAACTGTGTCCACGTTTCAACAATCAACAGTTGTTGATTTGAGATGAAGCTGAAGAATTTTGAGGTAGTCCTCCTGCATTATTTCTTTCACTTTGTGCAATGTACCAGTGCTACTGATAGCAAAACAATCCTAGAACATGACGATATCACTACCAAGTTTGACAGCTGGTTCAGTGTTATTAGGTTTGAAAGTTTCACTTTTATTGTGAAACTCAAACATAGCTCTTTACTGTGATCACATAGATCAATCTTTTTGGTCAGATAGTGTTTCTCCAGACTTTTCTCCAGAAGGCATTTGGCTTGTCCATGTGGGCAGCTGTAAATTTCAGTCAAGCTGAAAGGTGTTGATTTTGGAGCAGAGGCTCCCTTCTTGGTCAGCACCGTCACAGGCTGGAGTTTTGTTTGTTCTTGGGTTGTTCTTGAACATCCTAACATATTTCCTCTTATCTGAGGGTGACAGTTTGGGCACTTCTTCTAGATTTTGGCAAAGTGGTGACACATCCAAAGAACCTGCACTGCACTTGTTTAAACTGATGATCTTGGAGTCTGCAGTTGCTTAGAAAGGTCCCCAAGACCTTTGCAGCTTATGTAAATCTACAACTTTCCTTCTTCACTGAGCTCCTTAGACATTCCCATTTTAAAAGTGTTGTTCGGTCCAATTAGTGCTCTCAAAGAAACCCTTTTTATGCTGGTGATGAGAAATTAGCAGTTGTAGTCAACTGTGATCACTAATGAGAACCTTCAGCACCATTTATTTAAAAAATAAATTAAAAATACAATTAAAAATGAAGTTTATGTATATGTTAAGAGTCTGTATGTATACTTTTGGCTGTGTGGATTAGAGAAAATCCAAACTATATTCAAACTTGTGCACCCAGTACTTGTTTGTTAAAGTCATTAAAGATGCATACTGTACAATCAGTTCACCTGGGAAAAAGATCAGTTCAAAGAAATAATTTAAAGATGTTATTGTATTAACATAATTAAAAAATCGAAAACTATTACAAATAAAAAAAAATACAATCTTTTAATTATTCATGACATATAATAGAAACAATATGTGGTTTCTACCAGCAGAATTCCAGTCTTTACAGTAGTCATTGAATATTTATTGGCAGCTCTAGCCTCAGTAACCAACATTTACCACTAGGTGGAGGCAAATGCTTACTTAAATGTTGTAGTTTAGGGGGACGCCTTTATTGATTAAAATCTGCCATGAACTGTGCAACATCCAAATTAGGCAAAGTCTGAGATTTATTCAGAAGTAACTGCCAGCTGCAGCCACAATTACAAGGCCCTTTCCATAATATTTTCCAAATTAAAAAACAAATTAGGAAAGACATACGAATTGAGGAATAATTACATTAGTGAACAGCATGTACATATTTTTGAAAATAGTTAATTTCAGTAGAATATAATTTCAGTCACACCTAGGGGTGGTTTTATTTATAGGCATTGCTGGTCAGTTGGCACTTTTGGAGCATATTAGCTACATCGGAAATAATATATATATATTTTTTTAGATATATTATTTTTACAAGAAAAGAAAAAACAACTCTGAGTATAATATAATGATGCAGCCCGATTAATACCTCCTCTGTGTGCAGCGGATCATTCACTGTAATTTCTAATTAACACTTTGCTATTTACTCTGCTGGATCATTAGGCCTCATCACAAAAGGATAATCCAGTCAAATTGAGAGTTTATGCTTCCCTTTCACCTTCCAACATGGCACTACATGCTAATAAGGCAAGTTGAAATTATCTAACAAATTAAGACAAATGTTGGCTGTTTAGCCAAGGAAAATATACTGAGCCAAGGAATACCAATTTATCTTAAATATTTATAAATGATGTGATGACTTTTTATTTTTTTTATAATTTTCTTCTGGAAATATTTTAGGAAATCCAAATGCTGTGGATTTGTGTTGCACTCTCTTTTTTTTGGTATATCTTTTTCTTCAATATACAGTTAAGTACCAGGAAGCAGGCATTCAGAGTACAGTAGGTCCACCGGAGCCCAGCATTGGGTTAAAACAGTAAAATCTAAAAGAGCATTGTCTGATGGATAATATGTCAGGATTAGTCCTCCTTTTAAAAGTAATACACAAACTTGGGATCTGCAGCCGACCCCGCCTTTCATCCTGAAAGGATGGGATGAATGTTAGGATCAGAAATGCAGGCTGTATCCTATTTGTGAAGCAGAATCATTAGGAAGGTTCTCCGACCAATTTCCATAAGTGGGGTAGCGGGAAGTATTTAGGCTACTCGAAGTATATCACTAATGAGAAAAGACAAAAAGGATTCATGTGCATGTTTTATGCAATCTCTTTTTGGGTGTAGATGAATAATTATTTATGATTGCAAAGCCTAAAAGGGAGGCAAGAAGATAGCAACTGCAAAGAGACTGGTAAAAAATTTAAAGAGGAAGTTAAATGAATATTTAAGGGAAGATGAAATATTTAATGGAAACAAATGAGCAAAACATTTAAAACAGCATGATAAATAGTAGAGACTGCTATTAAAATGGCCCCCATAATTTGTGCTATTTGCTACAGTAGCCGCAAGGTCTCAGTCGCACTTGTAATGGTGTGAACCGAGGACTCTGACAATTGTTTTCACCGTGCCAGTCAGTGTACGAGGACTCTGTGTCTGTAACCCTGAGATGACCTCCTGTCTGAGAAATATTAGCCTTTGATTCATCGTAGTTTGTATTGATGCCACAAGGAAGAAACATTTTATGTTTTATTGACTGTCTTCGCGTTGAGGTTATGGTTTAAAAAAACACAATTGTCTGAATTTGGTTCCAGATAATTTCTCAAGAGATATTTTCTGAAAAGAAGTTTTCAGTCATTCTTTTAGTCTGACACTCACCTGCATACATCAAAAGAAAAAAAAAGAGATCCAAAGTATGTACCAGCACGCATTCATTTGTTTTCCAAATGTGAAAATAATTAAATCAGCAAACAAATAATTATTCAAGTCAATGAGAACAATTATCTCAAAGACGCCTCTGAGACTTGGATGTGCATACTGAACTGATTAATTATCTTGCTGAAGCTAATTGAGTGGAGCTAGATCTTTGACTGCTTTCCCTCAATATGCCTCCCTTTTGATCACGTGAGGAATATCGTGTGCACCATGCAAAATGTGGTCGAGAAATGCCCCAGTAAATGCCAAGGTGTAATGGCATAGTAATGGCAGTTTAAGAACTATGTTTAGTATTTTGCAGATCTCCTGCTCTACAGCTGCATGACATTATTCCTCTATGGTTCATAAGGAAAAAAGCTAAAAATGTCCGTGAATAGAAAAAAAAAGCATGCACACCTCTTATGAATTTTAAGTTTCACCACATATTCAAATTTTTTATTAAACTGCCTCTTAAATTTATTATAATCGCAGCAAGCGTTCTCACCTGCGCTCATCTGTCCAAGTTTAACTTTGTCAGGGTAGCTGTGTCATGCCCTTACTAACCTGTGGGCAGACTATTACTTACTTCTGAGCCAGACAGAGATCATTACCTCTGTGAATGATGGCAAGGCAGCCCGAGCCCAACAGCTTTATTTCCCAGCTCAACTCGGCGGACGCAAGCCATCACATCCTGTTAACAATTCCATGGCTCCACCATAAAGATAAGCTCTCTCAATCAGCTCCGTCTGTCTCAGTCGCCGCTGAAGGGCCATCAGTCATCACTACCCGGGAAGGGAGCCCTCCTCATTCACTTGTGATTGACACCATTTAGATGATTCAGCTAGAATCACCAGGCTGTTTATTTCCTCTGTGGAGCAGCGTGGTGTTTTCTGATTAAGGGAGTACATTAAATATTTATTTTTGATATCAGCATATTCAGGTTTATGTAATCAGTCTTTTCTCTCTGAGCAAATATTGGCCCTTTTCATGTGGAATTTGACCAAAACGAATTAAGTCAGAGGCTTTGACATTTTAATCAGAGTGACCACAGGAAGCAAATTGCTGCTGTCAAACCACATGAAGGTCGTTTGAGTTGTTAAGAATCTGCTTGCCGTAACATTTAATCTGTATATTCTAACGATTCTTTTACATGTGGGAGGTGGTTGATATTTTATGTATAAGCACACATTCTATTCAAGGCCCTTTATTCTATTAACCTGCACATCTTTATTAGATCCTTTCTAAGATAATTCCTGTATGGCTTAGCCTTTGATAAATATGCTTTTAGGTCTACCTAATTAATCCATTCCGCTGTGATTTTCTTCACTTGTCACCCACTCTTTAACCTCGTAGCGAAGGAACAGACTCTTCCTCCTCAAATTAAAGGTCCTCTGAGATGCTGTACATGTGTGAGCTAATGATGTAGCGCGCTGTACAACCCGATATCTCATCTTAAGGGCCTCATTGAAATGTTTTGAGTAAAAATGAATTGCGTGACCTCACTGTTGTGGAGTGTGGATATATTCCAAGCAAACATGTTTAAGTTTGTTGTGTCTGAATTAAGCGATGATTCAAACTTTTTTGTTTTCAGTTTAAATCTTTTAATAGTAATATAGTTTCAATATAATAAAACTATTATAATTTTATGCACATATTTGCTTTGTGACTATATCTTCAGTATCCTTCAGTTCTCAAATGATTTGTACCTATTATTTTTAAACCGGGATTTCTCGTATGTTATTAATTATTAATGCAACTTTACATTAATTTGAATGTCAGTATACACGGCTACTTTTGAATTCGTGTGGGCACAAAGCATTGGCATGGTGTTGAGACAGCATATTTGAGAAGGACGCAGGAGAATAGACCTCCACTAGCTAAGTCTACTTTTACAAAATTAATTAAAGCAATTCAGCATTTTTAAATGTACCACTCAATTTTACCTTTTCCTGCCAGCATTAATAGACTTTCCAGTCATGCGGTCAAGGGAACATTCATAGATATAATGAATGGGATAAGGTGATCAGCATGTAGACTCTTGGCCATTTCATAACGAAATCTGCTAAGCAAGAAAAAGAACAGCTGCACTCCTAATTAAAATACAGTGTGTGTGTCTTTTCTTCTTTAATATGTTATATTTTTAGAGAAAAATGCCATACTGTCATTTACAATTTAAGTATGTTAGAAACTCAAATATGGTGTTTTAACCAGATATAACCTGTTAATGTAAAATGTTACAATGGGGCCAAACAGGGGATGTGGTTTAAAATGTCACTATAGGAGTTAGAGTTACTGGCTCCAACTAGTATCTGTTCCAGGAAACTTGGTGCTAAAACAGCACCTTTACAAGTAGTAAGTATAGTCTTTACACATCTAGGACAAATGTTGTCAGGAAGAAGCTGCTAAGCTTCTTGTGCACTCGGCAACAACAGGATCTTAACAAAAGATTTTATTATTGTTTTATTTCGGTGGGAACTAAAGTGACAGCATGGTGGTGTAGTGGGTCACACTGTTGCCTCAAAGGAGGAAGGTCTGGCAGAATTCACCAGCCAGCTCTTTCCCAGCTCCTCTCCTCTGTGTGCAGCTTCCACGTTCTCTGTGTACTCTCTCCGGGTTCTCTGTCTTCCTCTCACAGTCCAAACACATGCTTGTTAGGTTAATTGGTGATTCTCAATTGGTTGTAGTTGGGAATGTGTTATGTGTCTCTATTTGTTATCCAGCATGTACCCCAGCTCTCAACCCTATGACACCCAGGATAGGCTCAAGCATTAGTGGAAGAAAAGAGATAAAAATAGATGGAAATTTGTACAGAAAAAGCTAGAAGGCAGATTTTTTTTCAGGTTGCTTTCCTCTAACAAACTACAAAGAATATTATTTATTTATAGATTTATATTATATCATTTGCAGTGTGCCATTTAAGGTTAAGTTAGATAAGTTAGATTAGGTGATAATATTTACTCTTATAGGAATATTGGGTAGATCTGGTACACTGCACATCAGGCTAAAACACTATTTATATAATAACAGTGAATTTTTAATTTAGTTAGGTTCAGTGAGGACACTTGTCTTAAAGATCGACACACAACTTCTACTTCTAACTGTAAGAGTTATAATATTATTTGGGAAAAACAGAGTTCTGATGCTTGCCTAATATGTCAAACAACCAGTACATTCACTGTCAAAATGCCAAGACTATTTCAAAATCAGAGCCTGATCAACCCCTCAGCCAACACAAAACTCTTTGAAGCACATTTTTAATTTAGCATGTCACAAATACCTACCGGTAACTGTCAGTACGTGCATCTTACATCCACCGCGTGATGAGAAAAAACAAAACTTATAATTGCTCTTACTGTCACTTTTTCACAATAAATGTTTAAGTTTCCATCCACGCAAAACAATAAATACTGTGCACAAAAGCTTCCCTTTTCGCTTTCTGGCTTCAAGCAAAGAATTTATTCACTATTACAGCCAAACAGCGTAACTACAAGAATACTTTTCCTTGTCTTTTAAAAAAGATGAAATATTTTCTCTGCTGTGTAAATTCTCCTCTCTGTATTTCGAGAGATACTGACCTAAAAAGGTTGATCAAAGACTGTTGGAACTCCACAGCCTCCAGCAACCAATAAATTGGTCCATTCGATGTTTTGCACTGACAAATTATTCTCCAGAGTACTAACATTCTTGGTAGCAACTCAATTAGCAAGAGACAGATGTAGCAAGAATTCACATTTATGTTTCATAGACATTTCAATATTTTATTATTTCAGTGCATGTTGGCACGGACTCTTTTATGTCATAGAAATGATAACTGTTTGCTAATTCTCACATGAAGCGATGGTTGTTTTGGTTGCTTATTGCAGATTTGTAGGGAAGCTGCACTTTGTGTAAAAGCCTCGAGGCTTTCGCACAATGTTGGAATGGCCTTGAGCATCCATATGTTTTAGTTTAACTGTTAAAAGCCAATATATTTTTTATTGTAGCTCGGGGTGGGGGCAGATCCCACTCACTGTCAATGTAAAGAGAAATGTCGCCAAAAGTAAAGAGGAGAAATGACACACTTTTCATTCGAACCATTAGTGATGCATATATATTTAAATTTCACAAGTGAATTCGGAGCATCTCAGTCTAACATGTGAAATGATGGGTGAATTAAAATATTATCACATTATTCAGGTAAGAAGATATACAAAGCACTTATTCACTGATTATGAAATTACTGAAAACAATACCCCCCCTCGCCAGAAAACAGATTTGCCATTCATCCGATCTCCTTTGCACAAGGGAATATGCACTATCATTAATATGCGTGGGTCCCCTTGTCTGTGTTTGGGCATTTGATATTAACCCTCAGAATCACTGGTGACCTATCACACAAAACCATATGGTTAACAATGAGTGATCTTCCTGCTGTTCAAGCGTCATTTACCCTGAGCTTTCCTGCACGATTCAATGAAGACAGGTGAAAGCATTAGGAGTTGTGTTCAGCTCACAGATTGTAGAGATTTAGATGAACTGTATCTTATTTTTATCTATACGCACCATTTGAACATTTGATTTAGCTCTTGTACTTAGATGCTCTGTGGATTACGGAGCATCAGCAACATAAATATCTGATTATACTCATGTTTTGAAAATCAAACACTGGGGATTACCACCTTATGTCCCAGGAACTGAATCCAGTGAGGTATGACGTACCAATAATGCATCTCCACACATACAAATACCACCAAAACAAGCTGAGTGCATGAGCTGCAAAACACATGGCACTCTTTCTGCTATGCAAATATGAAATTGAACCAGAGCACAGAGCAGCATTATAGTCTCACTGTACATTTGCAGAGAACATTTGAGAATACCAGACTGCATAATTAACTTCCAATTGAAAAGTTCCCTCGAGTCAATCCTCTGCTTTATTAACAAAGTAATGAAGCTATTTTTTAATTGGCCATTTCTTTGTAAACCAAATTAAATAAAATGACAAGGGAGAAGTTGCTGAAGCTTATGATGTCTGGTCTTCTTTAGTTTTGTATTTATGTTTTTGTATAGCTGATTTTTGTTTTCTTTTGATGGAAAGCATCTAACATGCACTGACGTGGGATTATTGATAAATTCTGTGCATACTTGTATATCCATTTACTACAAGGTAGTGCTTTTAGTGAATGTATGAAAACAAAATACCAGTTTTTATATGTGTTAGATGAGATATTGTCTATAGAAAGATGTTATGTTATGTGTATGTGAGCAGAGATTTTTATTATAACAATTATATTTTTGTCTTTACAGGTACTGACCGAGATTTGTATGGTTTACAATGTAAGTATATCTTTATTAAACTCAATGAAAACTTAAGAAAATGTTACTGTGGATCTTTAGTTTACTACAGATGTTCAGTGGAGTGAATTACAACTAATTCTAATTAATCCAAATTTAAAATCATTTTAGATATACTTACTAATTATTTATATCATTGTTTATTCTTTTCTTGTTTAATTTGAGATTTTTCATGTGTCCACATGCAGAAGAAGTCACCACTTTTTGTGTGAACATGCGTATTCCAATTATGTATTTTATGTAGTTTAGCTGGCTGCCTGCAAAATAGTAAAGAAGACATTGAGTGGTGTTCTAAAATATAATGTAGGGCTATGACAGTTGCAGAAACATAGCTGCAGTGCTCATAACAGTTTGAGATTGAGCTGAGTGTTTCATAATTTAGATCAAAGTTAAAAAATAAAAAAAAATGAAAGCATAACACGCCTTTGTGGCACTGCATGAAAATTTCTTGCAGCATAGCTTAAAGAAGACAACCAAAGGCGTGATGAGCAGCTGTGAGGACATCAAACAATTCTGCCTCCTACTGAAGAAATACTAGAGAATTTCTTTGGTAAGTGAGTCTGTGTTTTTGTTGGCAGAGATTTCAGAATCAGTGTTGCACTTAGCTGCAGGGAGGCACCAGTGGAGGACTACCTGGATAGCCTTCCTAACCACAGATATCACCCACAGTGGATCATTAGGATCGTGCCAAAGATGGATGGCTATTTTCTGCACGACTTGCTGGCCGCCACTGTAAGAGTAGGGCGCAGGCTTTCCTCTGGTCCCTTGGCCTGTGTGCTGACCTGCTCTTGGGTCTTAGTTAACATTCAGGGAGCCCTGACCTGAAAAGCAGGCTTGGCAGCGGAACCAAGGTCCCATCCTCCCCAAAGAAATTAGAGGTGGTAATCTTTCAGGAACAACTTGCTAACCTCCCAGACCATGTAACCACGGGATGCAGATAATTGCGCTGCTTGTGTTTTGCAACCCCTCTGTATCTCACTGTCGCTGGTAAATGGCAGGTTGTGTCCAATTTGTGTGTATTTGACAGCTGAGAATTGACAAACGATGGCTAGGGCCAAAAGAAGGTTACATTTAAACACAGCTCAGGTCAATGAGGTAGATGTCTGCATGCTAAATCACTGTCAGGGAAACTAATGATATAACATTATAACACAACAGACTGCGGTAAAAGATGAAGTGTGAGATGTCATATTGGTACTATAATCAACCAATGTCTGTTTCAACTGCACATTTATCTTGATTTTGCATAGACATTCACATATTCTAGTCATTGCTGAATGGAAACACTGAGGAATACATACAAATAGCTGTTTATGCAGGCGGATCCTTTTGCACCACACAAAACTATTGTGGCATTATGGTTTCTCACTACAATATTATACCTTGCCAGTTTTAATAATTACTATTTATGTTTTTTTCCCTGTAATACTACTGGGACTATTCCAGTTTCAGTGTAATGGAAACACAAAACCGACTCTGTTAAGCATTAGAAACAAATATTTAATTCGCTGTGTCTAAGATGTGTTACACCTGCTGTAGCAATTTCAAAAACACACAGGAAGTCTGAATAATCAACACAGAAAGAGCTTTGGAACCGGCACGCGAGTTGTGGCATCTTGACAAGTCTTTAAGTAAGTCTTACAAGAACAAACACCCCTAGGCTCACTTGCTTCAGTGCTTAAGTCAAAACAGATACAGCCACAAGGCTGCCACGCAAATCAGAAAAAGATGTCCACTCTTTTACAAAGAAATCCGAAGGGAAGGCAAAGTGCTCCCTGTTTTTAGCTAATGAAGAAATATTAATTTAGTCTTATGAATATCAGAAATGCAATTTTTATTTATGTTCTTCTTTTTACAAGTAACAATCATCATGGCAGCTAATAATAAGTATTAGTAGAACCTAACTCCATGTAGCTGGAGGTTATGTGGACATGGAGTGTCCAGGAAGCTCAAGGACGGCCCAGACTCCCAGATTAAACAACATTCACTCTCTGTCAAATGCCTAGCTCCCAGAACTGCCAAGCCAGAGGAAAATGAGCCCCCACATGACCCTCGCTGTGGATGACAGGATAAAACACAAGACAGTTGTGCCTGAAGGAGACTCGGGATAACGAAATAATCTTTAATCTCTGTCCCTTCAAGGCACTTTCAACACCTGTTATTCTTGATGGCATTGTGAGAGAGGGCAGCTCACAGATTCATTTTAAGCCTGGTAATTATTACACTAATTATTCACTTCGGTGTGGGGTGATTACCAGTCCTCATTCAGGTGAATACTCGTCCGCGTGTACACCAGCTGTGGCCGCAGCAGCTTGGTGGAACAGTTGTTCCACTCCTTTTTCCCTTGCAGATATTTGACCTTTTGTCATGTTTGCAATCTGTACTTTGGGGGACGGTGGGGGGATGAGAGAAAAACAGCCAGAAACTTTTAATTGCTCAATAGAAACAGTAGTGAAAGGCACAGGGTTGGCCATCTGTTCAGCCCACATCTCTTTAGCAAAGAAACTTTCTATTTAAACAGGTTGCATGGTTTCCATTACCCCATATGATGAATATAGAATACTCCATGGGCATAAAAGGAGAGTTACTGCGGCGTTGTCCTGCGTAAGAATGAAACATTATTTCTCCTAAATTAATGAGTACTCATAGTATTTTTGCTCCATCTCTTTAATAATGAATGAATCAAGATATATTCTTTTCATTTAATGGGATGCATTTATAATCAGAGCTTGAAGGTCCAAAAGCCTTAAAGACAAATATTTCTGCTCTTTGACTAGATTTAATTCAATTAGTAGAAATACAACATCAAATACTATGCCTCCATTAACAGATCTTTCATGTTAAAAATGAGTATCATGAATATTGCATCTGTGATCATATGAAAACAGTTATTCTCTGATGCGTTTAGGTTTCAGAAAGAAACGCCACACCAGCAGGCCATTGTTTTAAAATGAAATGACACTTCACAAAATTTATAGAAAAAAGGGTAGCAATGAAAGACTTTTGAATTTTCTGCCATTTGTATTCGTTAAGGTAAAGATGCACCATATTATTTGTCATCAAAACCAACAATGCATTTTTCTGCTCGTCAGTACTTTGTTGTTCCTGATCTCCTATCTCCACTAAAAATGTAACTGTTAATTGAAATATTCACTTTCGTTTTTTAAAGTGTTTTCATGTAGAGAAACATCTGGCCACTGTATTTTTAAGACAAATAGATAGTATTAATTAGTTGCTTGGTTGTAGATCAGTGTATGTAGAAGTGATTTATCTAACCGAGAAGTTATTTAACATAAGAAGAATTGACTTTAAGTAAATTGCATTTCCTGTGTTTATCACAATCATTGTTGAAATTGTTGTCATTCCACCACTTCACATATGTGTTACACAGACATCATTTGTCATTCATTGCTTAGCTTAATCCTTTTATTACTTTGCAAAAGCACACAATTTCAAAACAGGAGATAACAAGCGTTATTACAGTACTGTGGTATTGTATGTTACTCTCCAGCTCTCCCAAAAAACAGGATCCATAGCTGTGAATCCTGTTGGCACACACACTAAATACAACATATCTCCATACAACCCACCCACACGTGCTCTGAAATAATCCGCACACCTTCGACTAACCTTCAAGAAACTCAAATGTCAAATCAAAGTCTTCTGAAGTTAGAAAAACCAGTAAAAAGAAATCCAATTTTTTTTTTCTAAAGGTCAGGTTTCACTGTCCCTGGAAGCACTGCTGAAATATAAATGCTCTGTAACGCCATTGTCTGCTCATTGCTATACACTCTAGACAATGTCAATTTTGTGGAAGTACTTGCAGATTAAGTCAGCCGGACGTCAAGGGCCCTTGAAGAAGCTGCTATCTTGTCGTGGCGAGGGGTCTGAAAGCCCTTGTCTATTACCAGAGACACCCCAAGGACAGATGTTTTAGGCTTAGGGGGGTGATAGAGAATAATAGCACATTAGATTCCTAATGTATCTTGGATGCAGGACTCAGGAGAGACAGAACTCCTGGGTAATCCAAATTCATTTCTCTCTCCCTCATTTCCTCCTTTCTTTCTTTCTTTTCTTCTTTCCATCCAGTGTTGAGTCCTCGCTGCCTCTTGAGGTGCTGAATCTTAGCCTGAAGCTACATGCTACACAGTCCATTCATCAAAACCATGACCCTCTTCAGTCAGGGACAGGATGCTATGGACTAATGAACTCAGTGCAAGGTATGAATGTATGCATGTCATGTTTTTGTACATAGGGGAGGGAATCTTTACTTATTTCAGACTATCATAACACATCAAACATACCAAACAGAAGAGCCTGGTCTGCCTGCTGTGCCCTAATGTCATTGATCTTGTTATGGGAGTGAAATTATTCAACTAAAAACAACCCTGAAAGGCTGAGTGTCATTGTGATATATCATGTGTGATATTGGCTTCAACAGGCAGTATACTTGGGAAATGGATGTATATGTTTGATTTAGGAGGAAAAGCACTTGCGGGGAAATACGTTTTGTCAGTCAATCTTTTGTCAAGATTTTCCTACAAGGCCTCGATCTCTGGTAAATATATTGTCATAAAGCTAATAGGTAATGAAGAGCACTGGTGTAGCATTCCCCTCTGGAGTTTTTGAACTGTCGTACATCATAAGCAAATTGGTGCTAAAGAAATTTTCATTTTCTGTCTCAGCATGAATCTGTGGTCTAGGCTAATAAACACATACGAGTTGAATGAAATAGCACCCCACCCCCCCATCCCTTCCCAGCACCACCAGCGAGGAGCCCCCACTCCCCATTCTCCAACCCCAGGCCAAGGGTACACCTTGATGAGTAAAGAGGGAGGCTAATTCAGTCCTCAGGCTTAATTAATCCTATGTCTTATTTGATGAATGGCTCCCAAATTGTGCTGTAATAGTGGTATTTTTTTTTTTTGTGGAGGGGGCTGCGGAGAGGTGTGTTGACACGAAGCTAGGAGAAAGTCAAAGTCGGGACTTCCGAGAGGCTTCACTTGAGGCTTTGTTTGCAAAGTTGCCGTCCTCTGTAGACAGATAAAGCCCTGTCCTCTGACGTCAGGCCAGCAGGAGAGAGTGATGGCGTGCTGTAGGGAACATGTGTTTATGGATCTCTCCAAGCTAAGATCGCTATAGGAGTCCACCGGCTTTGCCGCACGCTGGGTTTGTCACTTTTTGCCAAACATGATTTGTTGTCTGTAAATACGCAGAGTGTCCTGTACTGTTCTTTCTTTTTTTTATTTGAATGTTTGCCTCAGGGGGATAACACATTACATTGACAAATCCCATGTTTGAATTTCTAATGGGAGGTGCCTAAACTATTCTAAACCAACAGTTTTTCTTTATGATGAATCTAAATGTGATGCTAAATTGTTTGGCCAAGGTTATAGTTGAAAGCATGAGATACCTGAAATAGTGTAATTCATAAATCTGTTGAGAAAATAAATATATAAGTTTACTGAATATATATATACAATTATTGTGTTATGTATCTAATTTTCTTTCTGTTGTAAATGTTCCTACAGACCATTTGATATTCAGGACTCCTGCTTTTGCCCCGTTTAATATGAATCCTTTTGTCACAAAGCCTTCTGTTTTAAGTATGTATTGTCCTAACAGAGGTAGCACTTAAAAACTAACGATGTCATAAATTTTTCTGGCTAATGTGGCAGGCGTAAAAGGAGCTTTGGCGGGTGGGGTGAGGGTCTGGTGATTTGAGAGGAACGATGATGAGATTCGGTGGCCCAGCCCAAGCAATGAACTTGATTAAACTAATCTCATCTCTATCAAAGCATCACTCGGATCCCCCCTTGTCCCATTATTCATGGCAATGGGATAATTACACTGAGATGCATGGGGCCAGACAGATAGTACTGTGGCGCGGGCCCTCAGACCCTGGGCTATGGCTCCACTTCTATGCAGCCTGTTCATTTTAAACACAGATTAATTATGGTCAATGGGATGGTTCGCATCTGTCACTCTTAGTAGAAAAAATGGAAATTATTGCCCTCAAGATGATAAAGGATGTATATTAAGTCATCCTCTAGTTGGAGGTTCAATAGGGATGAATACAATCAGCATTTTAATTCTGACATCAGCATTGTGTGCCAGAATAACCTGGAAAAACAGGAGCAGGAGACACATCAATGTCCTAAAACCAAAGTATACAGAGATAATGACAACTGACTCCAGTATTTATCGCCTATCTAAGCATATCTGCATGATATGTATGCATCTGTCAATGCAGTGTGTTGTCACAAGTTTATAGGTCAGTAAATGTCAATTGATAATGCCATCTATATTTATATATTTGCATATTTGGTTGAATTAATATGATAACGAGGAGATTTTAGGATTTACTTAACCTTGCTTGTCCTTGTGTCCAGAACTCACATGAGCTCAGCCACAGCAGCCTCATCTGGTCATAAAATGACAACTTGAAAAGGTTAAATTAAATTATTATTTTGAGAAATATTGGAATTGCATACAGCTAGTATATATGTTATTTAAAAAAAATAATTAGACTTTAACAAAGAAAATCTGACTCTTAGGTTAATGGGATGTCAAACTTTGTTTATGAGCATAGATAATTATTAAAAACCATGTTATGCTGTTCCTTTTCAAGTAAATGTGTGTGCAGTTTTTCCCAGTCTACTAAGTGTTTATTTGATGAAGGTAAAAGCCAGAGCAGATGTTTGTGATCTGTGTAATTTCTTTGGTTGTCTTTCTGTCTGTCAGCAAGATTACAAATTACATGGGCAAAGAAAAGCCCATCGAATTTTGCTGTATCCAGATCACTTCCTTTAAAACCACACATGCACTCACCAAGTGCCCTTTCTAGTTTATTTATTGAGCGGGAGAATAACAAGCTTTATCCATGATTTTAAAATAATAAATATAACCCTAGGCAGCTTAACTGTTGAGAGTGCATATTCATAGGTTTAGTGTCTTTTTTTTTTACATTTTTTATTTGGATGACTGCGTCAAATGCAGCAAAACAGTAAGAGGCTTGTAGGGACCACCTAACACACACACACAGACACACACACACCCCAAGGGACTCCTGAGGGACAACAGAGAGTGATGAACAGACACAAGCAATAGACACCCAGCCAGTGTAATTATCTCCTCGAGTGGTGTATGTAGTCACTGAGCTCTGCCCTGCCACGGTCAGAGCTCTGCGACCCTCAGCGCTCATCTGCAGGTTATTTTTTTTTTTACCAACACAGTGATTGGGCTTCTTCCTTCGCAAGCCCTAAGGATGTTTTTCTGCAGTTCAGTCTTTCAACTCTGTCCCCGAGGACTAACATGTAGTCACTGACAACTGGCCATACCACTTGAAACTAACAAGATTATTTGGTTGCACATCGTATTAGCTCCCTCTTTCTTTCCTTTGTGAAGTAATATGGACCTGAGATGACACCGTTATTGTTGTTAGTTTATAAATCAACAGCTCTCAGTAAAATTTCGGTTTATTATAATAAACAGGGTGAGTCCGGATGTGTGCAGACATGTTTATTTTTTGTCTTCGGGGGTTTATTTATTGAATTAAAATCACATATTAATTAACACCCCTCTTTTGCGCAGTAATTCTTTATATTTGGATATGGTCCAATGCAGTAAACATGCTCTCAGTTGCAAATGTTTATTGCGGTATTGTTTGTAATGGTCACCTTTCCCTGAACCAGCATTTTATATGCTCTGACTTAACAATCACAGATTGCAAATCAAGAATGTTTTTAAATGGAAATGCAAGTGATAAACCCTAAAAGTATAAAAGAGTTGGTTTTACCTTGTCCATTGTTTCAATTGTTTTACTTACCTGGCATCTACTACAAGTGATGAGTTTTAATTATTATTTTTTTGTAATCCATTGTTTTAAATTCTATTAAGGGTTAAAGTTAGCTCTTTTAGGGCCTAGGTTTTTAACCTCAGCTAATTCAAGTCACTGACTGAACTAGACCTATTGACTCTTTGTGGAACCTTTTTAATATAGTTTTCTGTTGTCTGACAAATAATATGGCTTGCTTTGCAGTTAAACACAGGTCCTCCAGTTTTTATTTGTATATGACGTAGCACATTAGCCAAAAACCCATTCAGCCTTGCTAGCCCAGGTTGCTAGTGTTAGCTGATTACTTTGGAGCCATATATTACTTATAATATATGGCTCCAAAAAACAAGATGGTGATCTCTGTAATGCAGCAATTGAAGCTTCAAAACAAGTGTCATGCCGGTGATGTCCATCTTTAACAGTCTTCTAATTTGACGATGATTTTTACTTGAGAGGGAGAGATTTAGTTACAGTTCTGTTATGCTAATCTCATAAATGTTGGCTATAGTCCCTTGTCTTATTTATTATTATCTTCAGTGTACACCATAATCAACCTGCACATACTGGGGGAAACAGCATCACGACTAACAGTCCATTTAGGCCAAAAAATATGAGTCAAAGGTGGCTTGTAAACAAATTCAGTCTTACGTCAGCTGTTCAAGGCAGGAATTTGAATGTGTAACTGGAAGGAAATTAACTTCTGCTACCGTAGCTTCAAGGGTTCTATACTGATAAATTCTGAGAGTGATTTGCATTACAGAGATGTTTCCAAGTTGGACCTGATTATGCATCAATATTTTGTCAGTACAGTTAAATGGAATAGCACTTAACAGTATTAGTGCAATCAAACAAACTGAAAAGCCATTTAGACAAATTGTTGCTGAATATACAACACACCAATATTAAGTTCAATGTCATTGTAATCTATGCGTTTTAATTCAATTCAGTTTTATTTATAAAGTGTCAAATCACAATAGCCTCAAGGTGCTTTATATTGTAAGGTAAAGACCCTACAATACTACAAAGAAAACAGAGAAAACAATCGTATATGACCCTTTCTGAGCAAGCACCTTGGTGACAGTGGTAAGGAAAATCTCCCTTTTAACGGGAAGAAACCTCCAGCAGAGCCAGGCTCAGAGTGGGGTGGTCATCTGCCACGACTGGTTGGGATGAGGGAAAAAAGACAAGATGAAGTCACGCTGTGTATAAACACGTGTGAAAAAGAAACAGCGCATCATGGGAAGCCCTCATCAACCTACACCTATTACAAAGTAAACGGTGGATTCAGAGTAACCTGATCCAGACTCATCTATAAACTTTATCAAAAAGGAAAGTTTAAACCTAATCTTAAAAGTAAAGAGGGTGTCTGTCTCCTGAATCCAAACTGGGAGATTGTAGGTGCATAATATTGCTTTATTCCCCTTAAAGTCCTATACAGATGTGTTTAAAATATGACAGTTTTTCAACCTCTAGAAATACTCTGTTAATGGTACTGTACCAATAATATTTTAACAGGTATATTTGCATATGTATCTTTTTAGTACATGAGTGTATCTTGTGTTCAGAGCTTCGAGCACAGTGAACTCAATGTCATGTTCAGGAAACCAGTTTAAGATAATGTAGGTTTTGTGGCATGGTGTGTTATTCAGATATGCAGATTATGGGTACACTGTGGAACTGACGTAGTCACCAACAATATTCAAGCAGGCTGTAACATTTAAATGATGCTTGTTTTAGCCTGTGTGAACTGTAGCCTCAGTTTACTGACAGGAGTTGCACTCAGTGCGGTCTTCTGCTGCTGTTGCTTATCTGCTTCATGGTTCAACGTGTTGTGCATTCAGAGATATTCACCTGCATACCTTGATTGTAACGAGTACTTGTTTGAGTTACTGTTGCAGCATTTCTGGCCACTCTCTTCTGACCTGTGGGATAAACAAGGCGTTTTTGCCTGGAGGACTGCCACTCACTGGACATTGTCTCTTATTCAGGACTTGAGAGAGCCCTCTCTCCTCAGTAGATCAGCTGTTTCTGAAATACTCAGACCAATCTGTCAGGAACCAATGTGACATTTTATCATTAATTCACGTCCTTCCCATTATAATGCTTGGTTTCAACTTCAGCAGGTCATCTCCACCACATCTGCACCCCTAAGTGCGCCACGTGCTGCCATGTGATTGGCCGGTTAGATATTTGCATTAACGAGCACCTGAACAGGTGTATCTAAGAAAGCAGCCAGAAGTGTTATGTTATGTTAATGAGTAATATGATAATAGAAGCTGTTGTAGATTAAAATGTAATGTCTTTATTACTTTATTTATTTCATTTTTTAAACTAGGAGTTACTTTGCAGATGGGATTGTAGGTGTAAAACACACAATCAGTGATAAAGTATTTCCTGATGCTAAAACTGACACTTTGTAATTTTTTACAGCACTGTCCAAATTTGGCTGGTTGAATGCGCTTTACCTGCATCATGTCTTAAGTGAATCAATATGTCTTTCAAGCATGGCTATTAACAGCAGTGTCCTTTCATTCCCTTTTTCTCCATCAAACCACACTAATGCTGATTTACACAGTTTAAAACCTTGGCCATATCCCTTACCTTCCAAGGAGATAGGGTAATTAAATTGGTACTTTTTACAAGTCGTTCTCAATAAATCTGAATAAATTAACAAGGCATTACTAAGACTGCTACATTAAATTTGCATAGTGTGTTTAATGAATATGCAACTGCAAGTGAAAAGGTCTGCTACTGTGAACTCTTGAAATTAGCATAACTACTTCCAGCATGTTTCTTAAATAATGCTCTCATTTGCACATCACTGAGTTGGCTAATTCTAACTTCAGTCAGTGTAGCCTCATAATTAAGACTCTTGCTTTAATTTTTAATGAAGTTTACGTTACATCAATCCTGACAGTAATGAGAGGGACATGGAAACAAAAAGGCTGCTAATAATTAAATTCAAAAACCAGTTTGAGGCATAGTAATTCCTGAGGAGAAATTACATGACTAATTATTAATTTGATATTCATACCATTCCATGGATAGACTCACATAACTGCTTGTCCTGGTGCCAGTTATGCTGAAATGCAAAATGCCTTTTTCACTGCCCCCATGACTAGGTCTCACATGGATTTTAGTGCACAATTAATCATGTTGACACTCACGATTAAATGCTTTTTATTGGTCCCAGTTTATTAGGCCATATTACCTGAGTTGGTTTAAGGGCCATTCAAGACTGTCAGTGAAATGTGGGCATAAACAAGGTAATGATTGAATGACAGTGCTTCGGTGATGTGGAGGCAGATCGGCCCTGGACCTCACTGATAATAAATGTCTCTCTCTCAGTCGAGGAGGTTTCGCTGTAAGGAATTCAGGACTGTGCTTATTTGTAGAAGAGTGTAAGAATTATAGAAAACAAGAACAAGTGCAACAGTGCCAAAGTGATGAAACAGACTTTAGACATAAAAAATAAAAATATTAATGCTTTTTTCCCCAGATTTGAATTATTTATTTAAATTAATTTGGGGGGGAATTAAGCACCAGCTAATGACAATCATCTCAGTGACCATTATAAATAGGAACCCAACAGTTAAACATTTGCCTACGAGAAAGCAAATGGTGACAGCTCGGAGAATAGACTCCTTACTGTTAGGTATTAACCATGTTTGCATTTATTTTTAATTGACCATCAAAGGTTTGGATTAATGTGTACCTTGCCAGCTTGTGTCTGAAGATGCAGTTGCAAACAGAGCTTGGTATTTTCATCCAGTTTCCCCCCTTGGACATCTTCCTATCCTAGTTTTTGTGACAACTGGCTATTCTGCTGAAAGTTAATTATTTGGGATTGTAATAGCTTTGGTTTTGGCAGGGGAACTGAACATTTCCCTAGCGGATAAGCCTGTTAACACTCAGTCTGTGCCTACAGTGACCAATAAAGACTTTTCCTGATATGCAGCGGTACTTGACATTTTATAGGATTCTTCTTGTGCTTTTCCATTAGTGCATTATAATAGCATAAAACTCGACTCCAGATTAAATTTGTTTGATAGAAATGTAATTGCATTCTTTTGTGTGCAGTGCAGCCTCTGTGCATTTCCCATGTATAATTCAGATGCCTTGTCACATCCGAAGCACTTGCTCCTGAATGGGTCAGAGTCAACAACATTATTTTCAAGTGTACACCCTTAAGATTCTAGTAATCAACACGGCAGTTCATCAGGTCCATTACTATCCTTCAAAAATAAATGTTCTCGTATATCGGCTACAGCGCCGCTTCAAGAACTCTTAATCAACAGTGTTTCGGAAACATAAATACATATTTCTCTCTAGACATTTGCCATGCTTTCCTAAAAGTCCTTGGCTGCCAGTTAGGGGCTGCGTCTTCAGCAGCCGGATGGAATAATGATGCAGAGTCTGCACTGTGTCATGTCTTGTGAGCATGCTTTTACAGAAACACATCAAGTCCCGCCTTAAATAACGTGACAAAATCCTTTTGCAGGATTGTTTCCTGTGGCCCTGTGATTAGCTGTGGATTAACAGGACCTTTATGTTTTCCTCACTGCACTCATGTCTTCAGCGTAGGTTAGCTGCCCTGTTACTGAACAAATGAATCAGTGCCTGGAACTGTGTCATGCATATTATCTTTCAGCAGGAGGCACATTGAGCTGGTCAACAATAAAGAGCAGTTCAAAGCACACCATGCGACATTTCTTGTTTCTCTTTAGGGCTCCTTGTGATTTACAGCGATGCTTGTTTATGCTTAGCAATGCAAATTCGAGTCTTACAGCGGCGTATATCACATACCACTTAAAACATATCAGTGGAAGTGGCACTTAATGATTGGTTATTTTGTTAGCCGCTCACTAGTAAATGACTGAATCTTCTGTGATGGCTGCAGAAAGACAGACAGGCAACTCTAAAATAAGAGCAGATTACAGATGTAGGTCAGAATGAGTGTGTTATCTCGTTTTCTTAGGTGTTCACAAACAGAATATGTTTGCAAACTTTTTTTAAATAAAAATTTCTGTGATATGTTTTTAGTCTTTTACCTTCCCCGTGGGTGTCCCGAAGATCAGCCATGTGTTTTTGTTTACGTGTGCTGTAAACACTCCTGTATTGTTATTGCGTATTGTGTTGTTCTGGTCTTTGGCTCCGTTAACTGTCCGTGGAGACCAAGCATTTTCCCTGATGTATAAGATGAAAGACAGAACAAAATGCCCCTCATTTGGTCCCAGTTGGTTAAGTGTGTTCTGATCACTGCCAAGGTCTGGATGAACATGAGCCACACAAAGGACTGTGCCTTCCAACCACATAAGCTCACAATAAAAAAGGGATTTGCCTCCATTAGACGTCTTTCACATTAACCCCCAAAGGAGAGACGTGTTGGTGGTGTTGCGGAGGACATGTCAACTTTCCTTACAACTGATCCCTGAGTTCAAAGCTGTTTTTTTTAAAATCCTGCAATTAATTTGTGACAAACAGGCAATGCTTAAAGGGCAGTAATTGTTTTGGACCAATTTTCCTGCAATGAAAAGATAATGGCAGAGCAAAAGGCAAACATGAAGGTTAAAGGTTTTAGGTTAAACTTATAACGTTGACCTTAAGAGGTTGTAATTTCCCCTGCCGTGACCCAGTATATTGATCCATTTTCTGCCATTTAGTTTATATGTCACCTGCCATCTGGGTAGGCTGTGCTATTGTACATCAGTGTGTAATGACACTTAAGGGGAGTATGAACGTAAGATTTTAATCATGGTATACCTTCATTAATATTACCTCACCCTCTGATCTCGTCCTCATTGCGCTCTTGCGCTGTGTTTCACGTCAAAGCCTTCCATTTTTATCCCCTGCGTACGGGATTGACCTATGTTAATTCACACCTTTTTGTGCATAAAGGCCCTTTTATCTTGCTTCGTCACAATGAAAGTTCGCTCTTCTGTTGAGTTTGTTGTTAATATATCATGATCTCACACTGATAAATAGTGCAGTATTCTCTCATTTTCAACAGTATATACAGTGACTGAGAATTTCCATGATTATTGTTCAAATGAAACCAGTTCATTATGAGGTAATACATAGTGTATCAGTGAGGGCTTTTGCATTTTCTTCTCAATATTGATATGGATTCTGTCATATTGTTATTCTGTTTTCTCCTCTCATCTTTCACCCATTTCCATTTCTCTCTCATCTTCTTGCTCTTTGCTCCTTTCCCTTTTATATCTGTCAGCTGGCTAAGTATCATGTGTAGTTTAATGGTATGATTTGTTGTTACAGAGTCATCTGTCACTAAAGAAGCTAAATGAAATGGGAGTGAGAGTGGCACTGTCTTGTCTGTAATGAATCATGGGGGTGGGGGGTCAGGGGGTGGCCTCTGTTTTGGTTACACTCCACGGCACAAACAGGGACCTCAGGTAGTACACTCATCAGTCCTGCTGTTTCTCACCATATGGAGTCAATGAACTGGGACACCCTCCTACACACACTCACACTTACCATGCACACTCGTGTGCCTGAAGACAATCTCATAGTAATACAGTAGATAGATGGACAGACAGGTTTAAAAACAGTCCCATGTTGTCATAGTGATTCTTCAATATGACTGTAAATTTTTTTTTAAACTCTCTGTGTACATGCACATAGAGAGAGTGATTACTATTTACGCTTGTAAAACTCTACCTTTAACTATCAATTACACTGTCCCCATCTTATGGCCATTGAGTGAAACTGCTGCCTCTCGGTGTTCATACTGCTAAAGGGGGGAAAACGTTCAAAAACGAAATTAGATTAAAAAAAATGTGCACGCTCAAATGTTACGACCAGAAAAAACCCTTGGTGTCCTGATTAAATAACCCGATATTTCTACTTTTTTTATGTGTGTTTAATTGGATGAAAATATTCATACACAAATTGAATTAGATTGTTCCTGCCTCTGTACAATTGAGATATCTGTTACACATGATGTGCTGTATAATGAATGCCTAATTTATGTAATTAGACCATTAAGCTTAATCCGAGCATATGTTGCGAATGCCCTGAGGTCTTCTTCCAGGTACTCCCTCTGATGTCACAAAGAAACAACTAGACTAGGACCATAATTTTAGTGTTCCAAAAAGAATATTAACAAATATATTTACTGTATTTGTTAACGTTGGGGTTTTACCTTTACGCTGATTTTTCTCTGGTCAAAATCCACAGCCATCTCAAGGGGGGGCAGCATGTGAAGTTGGCCTCAAAGTGGTGTGAATATTGCGTTATATAGGCTAAATTTTCCGTTGAGGAGACTCTTGTGAGAGCACTCTGTCTGCTAATTAATTGTCATTCTGCTGAATATTCATACCTTATCATCAGCGCGTCCTTAATTGCACCGTAAAACATCTCTGGGGGGCTGAAATCACCACGGACTTAATTAAAAGCACAGGCCTATTGGACGGCTTGGAGAGCCGTAGTTTGCAGCAGACAACAAAACTATGCACGCTTTCCTTTACGCAGAGCGTGTGTTCAGAGGCCAGCGGATGACAAATCCATTTAAATCTACGGGCTACGCTGATGATAATCTGCGTGAAGAACACTGAGCCAACTCAAAGAGAAAACTGCGCTAATTCACTGGGATTATAAACGATTGTCTTAAAATGTTTCTGCAGCTCTAGCAGCAGTGTGTTTACTTCTTGGTGGGTAATGGCCTAAATCATTGCCTGAAGTCTGACATGGAGCTTCTTAGCCGGCAACTGGAGTGCACCACCTGGAAGTCAAAAAAACAAAAAAACTATTTGAGACACATAAAAAAAATAATAAGCAAGAATGGCATTTGTTTATTGACATAATTCAAAATATTTGGACTTTTTTTTTTTTTGGTCGAGCACCATGAGCCCCCCTCCCCCTAATTATTCCCTGAATAGCAGTTTCTTTCCTTCTCCGTAGGTCTGGGTGGCAGCATATCTCAACTCGATTCACTGTGACAATATTGTTTGGCTATCATTCGCTGCTTTAGGATGAATGGCATCGATCCTCTTTTAACAACATTTGTTTCCTATTGTGTTCGGGGGGCGCAGCAGAGGAGGGCAGACGTGTGAAAGTGGCTGTTTGATTCTCTTTTTCATCCCCATGACCTCAGCTTTTGTGTCTCGTCACCCTGGGAATGTCACGCCTCACTACTCTACTTTAAGATGTTTCAGAAAGTGCCCTTTGTTTTGCCCCGCCCCCCCCCCCCCTTTTTTTTAAGCTCACACAAAATTGTTCTTGGTCTCCCCCTCCCGCTATAAAGGATACTTCAGACTGAGGCACGGTTCACAAGTGCAATGCAATTTGGCTTATCCCAACCTTTGTTCGGGTTTCTACAAATGACCAAACATAGTGCAGACTTGATCTACTGCTGCTTGAACTCGGGAGTTTTGGGAGCAGCTAAAAACCCCATTCAGATTCAGAGTCATGGTGGTATTTTCAGTGTGTGCATTGGACGGGGACAAAAGGCCTACCAATACCCCATAACCCTGAAGCTCAAAAAGCCACTCCGACTATGAGTGAGAGGAGTCAAAAAGAAGGGGGGAAAATGCCTGTGTGGCACGGCTGGTTAACGCAAGCGTTGCGGGTTAACTTTCAATCCGCAAACCCGCAGCTGGTTTGCGGTGCCAAAAAATAAAAAACTGTCAAAGTTTATTCAAGTTGATAATGTAAAATAAGCCCGAATAGTGCGTGAAATGCAATCCATTTGCTGCACGCTCAAGCATTTGTAGTGCGATTTCTGCAGCTACAAATAATCACATTTTACTCTTGTAATTTTTTTAATCAACTGCGAATTCAAACCGATTTATCTGATTTGTGGACAGACATATTAATCTGGGTGAGAACTAATAACATGGCCTAACTTTTCTTTTTCTTCTTCTTTTTCTTTTTTGGACTGAATGGCTGACTGAACAGGCTGGATGTCAGAAGATGTTTGGCATTTGGCAGTGTGTTGTCATTATCCGAGCCGCTGGAGATAGGTTGACAGGGCCACTTCCTTTTGGACAAAACCTTTTCAGCTGAACATTAATGTGAAATGACAGGTGTTAAAAGCCAGTTTGCAGGAAAATAATAATAATGAAAGAGAAAGGTGGGAGTTTTTCAAGGAAAAAAAAAAAGAAAGAAAAAAGAAAAAACCCGCTTATTTTTTCGTGTTTATTTTATCTTATTGCGCAACACATTAACAATAATGTTACTTTTTTCTCACTTTGTTTCTTTTTTCTGATCTTTAATCTTAATCAGCTAATTAACCGATTTACTTGTACTGACTAATCGATTGTCAAACAATCCTCATACAGCTGGGAGGATGCTCTTCTTCAGCCTGCTTCTGCTTTCTGGGTGAAAGTTGCTCGGTGTCCCCCGCAATGCGATTCTTTTCGTAATCCATCAGACTGGTGATGGGGTGCACTGTGGGTTTATGGGGGGGAAATTAGCATAAATTATGAGTAAATCTGCGTGTGCGTGTGTGTGGTCCCTGGCATTGCAAACCCTCCAAGCGGAAAGGTGGCCCTGGCCAAAAGCTTGAATAGCAATAGCTCAAAATAGGCTTCCCATTTGGTTTTCACATTCATATAATTGACTTATGGATATTTTATACAGTTTTCACCACACCGTCCTCAAGGGTTTATTTGCATTTCTGAAGTACTTTCGAATCTTCTTTACATAAACACAATAGACCTGATTGCCTCATGAAGTTTTAGTTTGAACAGCGCTGTTTGCATTGTGTTGATGTTTTCATATCGTCTACTTCCGTTGTTCAGCTCTGGGCGAAATTAGCTGAGAAAAACTAATAGTGGGCTCATCAACAAACTTGCTCATGGCAAATTATTTTCTATGGCGTGTGCATTTCGCAAACAATGTTAGAGTGTAATTAGGGGAGGAAAGCAAAATGCATTTTCTCAGCATTTTTGCCTATCTGTGAAATCAGCTTTTCATTCAAATCCACATAACAATAATAATAATAATAATGATAATAATAATAATAAGACTGGTCAGCATGCTAAAACACTTTATAGTCATCCTTAAAAAAAAATAGCTCCTTACGCACATCACTGCGCAAACAGGAATATTATCACGTTTTTAAATCACGCATCTATTTTAGGAAAAACATAAATATTTAAAAGCATTTTATAATGACATAAATTTGCCATGTAGTTCCCTCACATAGCCTACTTGTGAGGTGCAACTGTAAAGTCCGCTGAAGAAGTATTAGCGCATACCTTCACACACTGAGTGCCATCGCAGTTCAATTCCGGTTACCGAGCCTTCTCGCCCCTTTTTCTGTCTTCAAATGGAAATGATTTCCATTGGCCCAAGGTGTCCATGTAAATAGGTGTAAATGAAACCAGATTATGCCTTCCTCCCAGCCCCCTCCTCCCATGGCAATTGTCATGTGATAGCAAAGAGGTGGCACATTAATGGAGCGCCTCTACAGGGGTCTTTTCTGTTCATGTCACTACATAAAACTATCAGATGGTTAGAGGAAGGCCATGGAGGCATACGCTTAGCTAGTCTTATCAAGGACGCCAAATGAAGTCCATTCAGCTCTGCTAGAGGGACAAGCTGACTTACTTTGGAAGAAAGACTCGCAGCAGCCGTCACTCCATAAATGTGCACCGTCCTCGACCGTGTTCGCCTGCACACTGCAGAGGCGCTCAAAGTGGCTGCTTTGCGCACGACCCAACTCCGGCTCTGCCTGCACTGAAACTTTCTGCGGCGGTTGTTTTCATGAAGAGCAGCGGGCTTTCGCCAAGGAATTAAAGGAAGCTACTTTATCATCATTATTATTATTATTGCGTTTGCTGAAAAAATACACCGAGGATGCCTCGTCCGGGGAGAAACACGTACAGCGATCAGAAGCCACCTTACTCCTACATCTCGCTCACTGCCATGGCGATCCAGAGCTGCCCGGAGAAGATGCTGCCACTCAGTGAAATTTACAAGTTTATCATGGATAGATTCCCTTATTACAGAGAAAACACCCAGCGATGGCAGAACTCTCTGCGTCACAACCTGTCATTTAACGACTGTTTCATCAAAATCCCCCGGCGCCCAGATCAACCAGGTAAGGGCAGTTTCTGGGCTCTGCACCCCAACTGCGGGGATATGTTTGAGAATGGAAGTTTTTTGAGGCGCCGCAAAAGGTTCAAAGTGTCGCCCGTGTCTGATCATTTGGCTCCCAGCAAGCAGTCGGATGCTGCCCATTACCTCCAACAGCAAGCCAAGCTGAGACTGAGCGCCCTGGCAGCCACCGGCACACACCTCCCTCAGATGTCAACTTACAACCTCGGAGTGTCTCAGTCATCAACTTTCAAACACCCCTTTGCAATTGAGAACATCATCGCCAGAGAATACAAGGTCCCGGGAAGTCTGGCGTTCTCCACCATGCAGTCCATGTCTGCCGGGTACCCGCTTCACAACCAGCTGACGACAGCCTGGCCCCACATGTACAACACTAGCGTGATTGACACGGCGGCCCCAATATCCATGGCAAGCAGCGACTACAGTGCCTATGGCGTGCCCATAAAATCCCTGTGTCACGGGGGACAGTCCTTACCGGCTATCCCGGTGCCAATCAAGCCCACCCCGACGTCCATGCCCGGTTTCTCGGCGCTACCTCCCCACATCCCCGCGTTTCTATCAAACTCTCCACAGTCTCTGAGCCCGACGTCCCCACAGACAGCGACGAGCCAAAGCAGCCCCGCAACCCCGAGTGAGACTCTGACGAGCCCGTCCACTCTACAGTCTGTGGCTGTGCACTGACCACCTGAACTTTTTCTAGTAAACGAACTGCTGGCTGGCTCCCGGGCCCCTTTACCAAACCCAAAGTTTATATTTTCTGCTGTTGGAATCAAGGCGAGTTGCAGTTTGCATATCGATTTATTTGTGTTCGTGTTGAATGCGTCGCTTTAAATTGTGTCAAGTCCAGCACAGAATCGTACAGCGAAGTATTGCTCTTGAAATCATAAATTATTTGATAGTTCTATTTTTCAGTTTATTTTAAAACGCGAGTGTTGAAAGTGGAGCCACTGAGGGGATCCAATTGGAGGGCTGTGGGGAGGTGGGGGGGAGTTTGTTTTGGCAGCATCAACTCTTATTTGAAGGTGGCTTCCAAATCCCCCCGTTGCAGTTTCTCAGTTCCATCAACTGGCAAAACTTTTGCACCGTTTCTGTGTGACCACTGTAATGTCAATGAAATTGCGAGGCAATGACTTTTTGTTTGCTTTTTTTTATAAAAAGAAAAAAAAATACTGGAATGATGGTTAAGGGTATACCAAATAGGAATAGGGTTTAGATTTCTTCTTACCATCCCTGTAAGAAAAAAAAGTAAAAAGAAAGCAAACCGAGTTACGAAATTCTTTTCAATATTGAAAAGTAGAATTTTGAGAAGTCCTCAAAATGCAAGATGTGAATATTGAAAATAACTGATACTAAAAATGTTGTAAAATGCACTTTTTAGTTTTATGTTTTAGATATCTATTTTCCAGAAAATGTTCTGTGAAGCATTTAATTTAAAAGGCTGTGGTGACCATGTGTATCAAATGCTGTAAATTTGTACTTTTTTTTAGGTAAAGCATGCATTTTAAAATTTGTGTTGTTGCTGTTGTTGTTGTTGATGATGACGTGGTTATTGTTGTTGTTTTAATTGTTTTTTTTATTATTATTATTTTTATTTTTACATTTTTTTTGCAAGCATGCGTGCTTTCGAAAAGTGTGCCAACAGTCTGCAATGAATTGGAAAAAAAATGGTCATCGAAATATTTTCTCATTAAAAGTGAAGTAAACAATCAAAATGATTCTGAAGATTTTATCTAAGACGATACGAATTATTATTATTATTATTATTATTATTATTATCATTATTATTATTATTACTATTATTATTATTATCACAAATGGCAGCTTTTTTGATAGTGTAAATTTAACTTTTGGGATTTTTTTTAGATTTCCGCTTAATAATAATAATAATAATAATAATAATAATAATCTTTATGCAGAACTGTATGATTTCACGAATTTTATGAATGTGAGAGAGGCAGTGGAGGCTGTGGGCAGAGAAATGAATCGTGCAGCCGATTAGGATGCATGGAGCTGCGATGCCCTGGCCACAGCGCAGACAACCAGGCTCATTCATCAAGCTGAGCTAAACACAATTAGGCCCGACAATAAACATTTAGAAAAGCTGCAAACAGTGTCTAAATTAAGTGTTACATAATTTCGACTTCAGATGTCACAGAGGGTAATTAAATAAGCGCCATGTTCATTTTTTCCCCCTCTCGTTCCTATAAAAAGAGCATCTGAACGTTTAAACCTTGTGCTTTTTTTCTATTTCGGGGGACAGAATCCAACAGGTTGTGTAAATACAGACGGAGGGAGATACCTACGCAGGCTGCCAAATACGCTTTTTTTTTTACCTTTTGTGTGTGGGTTTTTTTAAATGTTGAAAAAATAATGTGACGTTTCTGCATCATCTATAGAAAAGCAACAGCCTATTTCGGGGCATTGAGCAAATACATTAGAATTCCGTCACTTTATACAATCCAGTAGATCAAATAAGGGGGCTCGGGCCACTTCATTCTCCCTCATTCACTTGTATTGAAAGTGCAAAGAATAGTAAACTTAGACTGGGCCACCAATGTAGATTTAGCCTTTTTTCAGCAAGACAAAAAGACTGATTTTTCACAAACACATTGCTGACTGGGGAACTAGGAAACGAGCTGCGAGACCCTTTTGGAATTTAAATCCACCCCTCCCCCACGGACTGTTTGTTCAACAGTGTTAGCCCCCCACCCATCCACCCACCCACCCCAACTTTGTGCATCTGTGTGTGTGTAACATTAATTCTGACTCTGGGTGATTAGATATATTTAAACTGGAAGGCCAGATTACAATTTAGAAGCAGATTAATCGGAAAATAATAATTAGGCTTGCATTAAAACCACATTAAGAAATGGAACTTGTTTTGTTTTTTTTATTAATCAAGTTAAATAAAAAGAAAAAACTCCTAAAACACCTGTTTTACACAAGTGGGGGGTAAAAACAGTACTGTTTTAAGTAGTGCAATATGTATTTATTATATATATATATATATTTATAAATGTGGATTTTTTATTATTTGAATTTCAGTGTCATTTGTCTTATTTGTACTGCATTGCTAAAAGGTTTATGTAATATAATAATGCAGATAAATGGCTGTAAGGAACTTTTGTGAATAAGAAGTCATTTATTGTTAATACAACCCAAATGTGAAACGCAAACACAACCAGTGTACAAACAGAAATGCAATATTTTAATGTGCATTTAAATCATGAAACTCTGCCATCCCACAGTTCTGTTTCAGATTCACTGGGTGGTTCAATTTAATTGTATTGGGGGGGGGGGGGTATATAGGTATTTGGTGGGCAGACAGTCAGCTCAGTTACAAATATATGAACACTACAAGCTTGAAGAAATGTGCAAATTGATTTAACCTTTCCAAGAGCCAATGGGAGCGTCTAAATCTCCTTGCTTTAAAGTAACAGGTGGGAGGTAAAGAGACACGTCTGACATTTATGAAAAAAAAATCACATTTTTTCATAAATCCATACAAATAGATTATTTTTTCCTTTACTAGCAAACACAAACCCAGCATTCCCTTCACAAAGCAAATAAATGCCAGTCTTGCTGTTTCGCTCCCTTCAGCAGCACCAGTATGAACTCAGCGGCATAAACCAAGTCTGCATTGTCCTTATTCTCTCAACTATGTTCCACTTATACAAAGAAGAAGGTCATCTTAGGCAGGGGATGAAATATAGACCACATGCAAAACCCCAATGTTGTAGTTTAATTAAAATAATTCATTAAAGTGGAGGCCCAAGGTAATTAGCATGTATAATTTATGATTTGCTTAATGCATGCAGGCAGTGGCCTCTGCAATGAACTCAACTTAACCTCAAGCAGGGAACTGATATGGACAGGGTGCTGTTATTTACTATGTGTTTACTGTTTAGATATTTGTCACGAGGAAGCAAGAAGAAAATCCTGGCTGCTTCCAATGCACACAAACAACTTGTTTCTTCGGTGCTTATCTTGTAGATTTATGCTCAGTCATAAGAGAGGATGTCATATTTGCTGAGGGGAAAATATATTGGGATTTGCTCTCACCTTTATCCGTTTTTTGGGGGGAATATATAATAGCATTTATTCAGCTGGTCACTACTGTTGAAAATAGTTTATGCTGCCTGTTTGAGCTGACAGAATGAGGACATATATGTACACCACAAGGTAACTCTTCCTCGCTCCCACTGCAGACTGCCAGAAGTGGCTTTTAGAAGGAGCAAAATAATCACCGATAGACAAAATTTGCATTAATTATACTCAGCAAAATGTCAGTGCTTGACAAGCGTTTGGCATTTTATAGCATGGCTAGTGGCTTTATTTTATTATTCCTTGCAAGTATGTGCAATTTTTATTTAAAAAAAAACCCAGTAAAACAAATATTTTCAGATGGAGCTGTGGACCATGGTAAACAGGTTTATTTTAGTGGTAAGCAGGGCAACTTGAAGCTCTCCTGATGGGTAAAAGAGGAGCTGTGGAATAAAAAAAATCCCTATTTTCAGACATTTTTGACTGAGTCTCTTTTAAACTTGAGAGCTTGAGGCCAGTTAGGGATTTATCCCAAGGTTTAATCCCTGGAAAATAAAGAAGATAAGCTCATATGTTTAGTTTATAATAAGTGCTGGAATTAGATTTTACAACTTTCAAGACGTACTCCCGACTTACACATTATCAACAGTATTTGGTCAAATCCTGAGTCATAACGTGTGTGACTCCCAGGCTAAATACATTACATGGCTGTGTCGCAGGGCAAAGGGCAGGTATAGCGGGCAGCTGGAGCGAGAGAGACGGGGGGAATGCAGCAACATTCAAGGCTGGCTCAGCCAAACACCCATGTGTGCATGAAATTAGAGTGTCAACATCTGATTCATGCTGCTGGGTGGTGACTGTGAAACAAATTATGTCAGCGGGTGGCAGCGGCGAAATTCCACTGAGCTGCAGCAGACGGTGGCTGTGCGGAAGTTATAGGCCATCGAGTCTGTTTTATAAACTGCGGTGAAACTTTTTTACGCCGTAAAGTTTATGCGGTTCAGATCATATTCTCACTCACATCACAGCGATGGTGTTTCCAGCATAGAGGCAGGTGTTGTAAAGGAGATTCAGTGGTTCTAGGAAATGAGGTGATAATTGATATTCAAGATAAGAAAGCTTATTGTGACAGGCTGTGAGGTGCAAATGGGTCCTTATTGTTACACTGTCAGCACAGTTTTTCTGAATTATATATGTATGTTCATATATATGTGTGTTTATAAGTAGAACCCCTTTTCTGTACAATATATTTTTCTGATTCTGTATAATTCCATATATTTCTTCTGATTCAAGCTAACTTGAATAATAAATTGAATAATATACATATGGATTAGCTGTTACAGTCTATCGTGTAGTCACAGTCACTGACACATTTCCCATTTTCATTTTACAATATGTAATGTAACGCCATGACACCTCTATATGTAGATGGATCACTTGTTTTTGCCTGAGTGTGTGCAACTGTTGGGCGGGTTGAGACAAGGTGAGAAACACAACCGACACAGAACTATTCATCAAATTTCAAGCTTCACACTGTCATCCTGAACTTTAAGCAACTGCGTGTGACTCACGACTTAGTTATGTTGCATTTTGGCGCATAAAGGGGTTCAGCAAGTAGCTGAACACATATCTAATCCTATTAAATGAATTACAGATTTTTAAATGCGTTTTTACTTCCCAGGTTTTGGTAATTGGCATGCCTGTGAAGGGCGTGTTTGGGGATTCAAAATATCTGCTCTGTCCCAGCTTGCCTTGTGTATCCTAATGAATCTGTTGGATCGGCGATATTTATCAAATTCTGCTTTCAAAAAAATGGCACTGTGAGAGATTTCACCAAATGCTTGTCATGCAGAGCTTCATTGTGGGAAGCCAGTAAACTCCCTGCAAACAATCTGCTTTAATGAAGTTGCTTAACGGATTTGGCGCTGCAATGTTTTGCTTCTCGAGTGCTTTAGCTGTTAGGTGTCAGAACTGTAACTGATTCTGTGGATTTTAGCAGGCTGCTATTTCCCCTTTTAAATGTGGGACGAAAAGCTAATTTATCACCTTTCCTTGGGATCTTATCGTACTCTCTCCAGCCGTAAACTAACACTTACAGAGGACTTCAAAGGTGCAATAGGTAGCAGAGGTGAGAAACGCACATACATGCACTCGGGGCTGATTTCTTCCACACAAAAAAAGAGAAAAAAAAAAAGATGGAGCTGATTAGCAGGAGTGCGCAACAAGCCCCGTGGGGCAGCAGCTGGAGGAGAACTCCCAGTGGGAGCAGGGAGAGGTGTAAGTTTTGACAGCTCCTGTCTTTCCCCTCTGGATAGTGCGGGGTCAGGGCACCCTCAGCGGGCCTGGGCTCAGTGCCTGGTAGGAAATCGTCAGTAATTGCCATTCAGCCAGGGGGACAGAAACCGAGACAACAATAACCAGTGAAGAACATACAGCCCATTTCCTCTTTGTCTTAATGTATTTGAGGAGAGGATGCTACCTCCTCTCAACCAGAACAAAGCTGCAATAAAGTTCTCACAATCAAATCCAGTCTTCCAGAAGTTGTTGAGGAAGACGGGAGCTCTGGCGTGGCCAGCTGATGCTGTGCACTTGTAGCCTTTCCTACCCCAGAGAAGGCCCAGATGGGCTGTTTGTTGTTGCATAACAAGACTGCATTGTTTTGTTAATGTAACTTCATCTGTCTTTGATCTAATCTCATGGTGTCATGGCCGGTGTGAAAATCCCCATTAAGTGCATGATCCAGCACTATGCTCTTTGTGATTGTGATAATCTTCTGCATTGAAATTCCACTTTGTTCCTTTGTTTCTTTGTTAGCGAACACAATGCGAGGTTAATTAGCAGCCACTGGTAACCTCTGCGTTCCTGGATACTTCATCACAGCTGAAGTGTACTCTTCACTGGGAAACGGGGGCCCGCTGGCACTAACAAGACCAAACACGAGGGCTTGAGCCAATTGAAAGTAAGCAGAATACAAACGCGGCAGTAAGTTAATCCCTTTCAGACTAACGCACGGGGCCCCAAAAGTATAAACTGTAATTGTCTCTCCTTCACATCATTAATTGCTCTCATCATTGTTTTCCTTTCCCGAAGTGAAAACACACAAAGGAAAAACTGACTAAACCGGCGCCGCATCACAATATATTTACAGACGAGGTTGCAGTGGTCGCATTTGTCAAACATTAAAAGATGTTAATTTGGTTATTATCCAATTCCAAGGTGTCATAGTGCAATTTTCATTCTTCCGTGGTGCAGAAGCTCTAAGCATGGTGCATTTATCTGCAATATTGCCCTTCCGCCACTTCAGATCTCCCCATTCCCTGGTGGTCTAATTTATGTTAAGTCACAAACCTCCCCTATGGCTGTTTTGAAATGTTCAGAATGGAGACTGTGTGCTCCAGGTTTATGCCAGCGCCACAATCCCCTGTGTAATTGTTCTCTATGGGAAAGCACATCTCAGTGAAACCATCTGCAAGTCCATGGGGCAGTTTCCTAAGAATGAGTGGACTTCTTAGGGGGTTCCACAGCAATCCAGTTTCTCTTGTGAAGCAAGTAATTAATTCAAATCTCAGGAAGTCAATAGCTGCCTGGATCAGAGGCATGTAGCACGCAGCTGCTGATACCTCCGAACACACCGCTTGTCCTCTCAGGAAGTCGCCGGACAAAAAGGTCACAATGGGCTCACACACCCATACAAGGCTCACATAACGCCACTTTTTCTTTAAAAAACACAATTTTTGTGTACTCTTATCACATGGTGCACTTCATTAGTCTAATTGTCATGACGATAAGAGCCACAAATACACTTGGGAACTGGGATTCTTTATGAATGATGTAATATCCTGTCAATAAATGAGCTTTCAAGGTTCATTTGATCCTCTAGCTGTAATTATTTATCTGCTGCTGATCACTTTGTTCCTGACAATAAAAGAAAAAATAACCTGCCCTATAACTGGCTTGCCATCATTTAAAATACTGGATTGAACGTGACCTCCCAAATAGTCCGAATTGTTTTCGTCTAGAGTTGAGTTTCCAAAGAAGTTTTTGTGTGGCAGCTTTTGTGATGATGCATTCAAAAAGTGGTTGTTCTTCTCATTTTCTGCTTTTTTTTGGCTCATTAAATTCATTAAGAAAAGTGCAGAATGATGAAATGTGATGAAAGAGCCAGGGAAGCACTTTAAGAACCAAAAATGAACATCGCTTGCTTGCTTGCCGCCTCCATCTTTCTTTTCTGCGAGCTGCAAAGTAGAGCAGACGAGAACAATGAGTTACTTAAAGTTATTTACGCCTGAAGTTGACCGGCTGTGCTTCACGTTACTGGATCGCTCTGGTGAGCAGAAACTGAAGGTGCTGGACTGTCCGCACCGCCTCACACATGAAATCAAAGTTTAGTCTCTTCCACTTGTGTGCATGATCTCCAAGCTGTCAAATCAGAAGTCAGTAGGAGGAGGAGGACGGTTAGGTGTGTGGGGAGTAAAAGCCTCTGATTCACAGGCAGTAAACTTCTCGCTTTCCTTTTTCTCAAGATGGGGCAGGGCCAGGATAAATGCCTTTCTGGGCTGCTCCCCTACAGCTCATTGTTATCCAGCCCATGGAGGAAGCCACTGCTGTGCTTCCAGCCTATCTCTGACAACAAGTGTAAATAAGGCTCTAAATAACAAACAGAAGGCATGCAAGTCTGTGTGTGTCACAGTGAGCTTCTCAGGGCTCTGCTTTAGCCCCGCACTGGCTACCTTAATGACTCTGTCAAAGGGAGCGTGCAATGGTCTGCTAATTTCTTTTCTTTGGCATCATTAGATGGAAGTGTAGTGGACTAATGAAATAAGAAGCCAGTATGTACGTGTGTGTATGTGTGTCACGGATTATCAACTGACCGTAAAAGAACTTGGCAAGACACAAATAAAAATATGATACATGTCATATGGTATTTAAAGGTGATTTGCACTGTAGACAGGGCTACTATGAAAATTACATTTCGCAACATGTCAGCCTTTGGAACAGCTTTCTTTTGCAACTCTAGCTTGTTCTTAGCTAGTTTGATGAGCAAATTGTGGGAAATAACTCAATGCAGAATGATTGGTGCTGTATATGGACCCTGCAGCAGTGAATGAATTATATGCCTTATTTATGATTCACTTTCTGGGCATGTCAAGTAATTATAAAGAGCTACGGTCACACCGGATTCCTAGCTTTGCCTTATGTTTCACTCTTTAAGTTCTTCTTTCCTTGCCAAAAGACTGCTGCCCTCAGCACTTGTCAATACTTGTTAACATTTTTGTTTGCATATGATTTTCTAACTAAGTCCTCATGGTGTCACCCAAGTCTCCTTCCACTTGACCTTTGGCAGTCAGGAGTCCTGCTTCTTACTACGTGAAGTGTGTGTTGTGCTGCTTGATTGAGAGCCCTCGAGCATATCAGCAAGTTATCAGTTTGCCTCCTTCTGACGTCCTCCCTGGTTTTGGCGAGAGCATTGTGCAGAGCCCGGGTAAAGGGCTTGTCCTTCTGGCCACAAATCAGTGGAGAAAGCGAGCTCGCATCTTCAAAGGGTGGGCTTCTCACTGGGATTTACAGCCCCCACAGAGACAAAGTTAGGCACGGCCACTGTCTCTGCACCTGGGCCTTTATCAAGCGGCCAGGATGAGCTCTTTGCAGAAGACATTCAAATGTACAAGGAGCAGATTAGGCTGACTCAATCTTCTTTTGCCCGGGGAGAGAGGGAGAGAGAGGGAGAGAGAGGGAGGGAGAGCAGGAGAGAGAAAAGAAAGAGAAGTGACTGACTTCAAAAAGACCTCTTTCCCTCTGCTTCTTGAATGAGTGAAAGAGTTTGGGAGTGAAAACAGCCTTGTGTATTCGAAGTGCTAATTCACAACTTATTCCTCTAATACACTCATGAGCACTTTTAATTGTGTTAGTTCACATTCCAAAGACATGTTTGTAGCTTTTAATTGGAGGTCTCTTTGAAATCATTGAAATGTATGACTTGTGGGGCCAACTTAAACAGTTCTTATGTGCTTGGCTTTGGAGGCTGCATGGCTGCTTTTCATTCCCATGCCTGGGTGGCACCCAAATATTGGCTGTTAGAGTAAAAGTGGTCCTGAGACAACGTAAACATGGGTTTAAATAAGAAGAAATCTTTTGAACTTTTACAAGTTATTAAAACGTCTGGCACAAGTTTCGGTAACCTTTCTTTTTCTCTTTTGAAAGACTAACAAAGATTTTTTTCTAACTTGACATTTTTTTGTTGATTTTCAAGAGCAAATAGCAACACTACAACCTTTAGAGGAAGGTATTTAGGTATAAGTTTGGTATCATATAACTAGATGCAAGTGCAATGCATGCAGAAATTGGGAAAATTGAGAATTTCACTTTTTGTGTTGAAATCTTTTAAGCTACATAAATGAAAGCGTAAAGATGGTGCTGATGTGTAAGTGTGTGTGTTTGTATGTGTGTATTTTTGCACAGACGGGGTGGGGTGCGGAGGGGCCGCAGCATATCTCTCTGTCAATCTTCACACATGTCCGCGGTGTTCAATGGAATCTGGCAACGTCTGCAAGTCTCAGTTACTTTCTTCCGATAAACTATGGACTCCTTTCTCCTTGAATGATTTTTTTCTTAAGCCATTCTGCCTTCCACTCCTGAATCATCCTTTAATCCAGAGAAAAGACCCAGAGAACTGGCTGTCATTTAATGCTGCCACTGCCAGGACTCTTAGCTTAAATAAAGTCAGTGTAGCATGAATCTAATTCTGTGGATGTATGGGCCTGGGACGGTGAATGTTGCGTCTGGAGAGCCAGTCCCCCCTCCTCAAAACCTCAGTGTGGATGCCTGGCGACTGCACAGTTACCCACAGTGAAAGGACCACCCACTTAGGATTGAGAGGGGATTTGAAGCTTCCCTGCCTGCTCATTCCTTTCCAGGCCTTTCGGATACTGTTTGAGCTCATCCAGTTGTGCCACTCTTACCATTATTGTATGGCTTTCTGCAGGCAAGTGTCAATCATTAATCTTAGGCTTATATCTGTGTGTGTCTTGGAGTACTTGATAACTTTAAGTGTACTTTATTAGGTCAGACTAGTCAAATATGTTGAGTGTAACAATACAACATGTTTCTGTTCAGATATTAGCGGCAGAAATATTTGACAGAAAGAGCTAAACAGAAATTTCCTTTCAAAAAAGCGCTTTCTGAAATTTCAGCGTTTGTTGTGAAGCAGTTTTCCCAAACGTTTGTCTCGTTTGAATTCCACTGTGCCAGACGCAGCGTCCCGGGAGCTTCCCTCTCTGCTTTTGCCAGATTTTCTTTGAGGTCTTGTATATTTGGATTTCCCGCTTCGCTGCTCCACCCCAACGTGTTCATTTCCAACTGCCCATCTCCATTTACAACCTGTTTTTATCAACTTTTTTCACAAAGCGCAACAAAACAGAGGGAGGAGAGTCTCGCTGCTTGTAGGGGGGGCTAACACAGCCGGGAACATTGTCCATGAACTTCTCCTCATCTCCATCCCCCAGTGTTATAGACAAACAATCCTTTCCATATGCAGTGGAAGGGGTCATGGCGTTAACAGAAGGAGGAATGCTTTGGGGAGAAAATATTGTTCAGCAATGACACAGAAGTAATTTGGGTCTCACTGAGTGATTTCATCAGGACCCTTTGTTGCCTCAAAGTGTTTGACCCAGAGGTCCCTGTCAGCCCTGTTGTTAATGGGAGCCAATGCAGAGTGACAGCCCCAGAAAGTAAAACATTTTACTACTAATAGTGGGCCTCCAGAGGCTTAGGCATAAATATTTAAGCTCTTCTCTCTTGTCCCAAATACTGGGGGGTCTCCATGGTGTATTTATCTGTAATACAAGGAAAAAAGAGCAAATATATCTGCTTGATGCTTCTATACCAGCTTGTTGGTATTTTAGTTTTGTTTTAGAAAACACAGTATGTTAAGTGCAACTTTTTGTTTATCCAGAAATCGCAACCATGCAGTCATCCTGTTAACGTTCACTAAGCCTCTCACGGCTGCATAAGCGCAAATATAAGCTTTTTAAAAACACTAATCTAATCATTAATAAGGACTGAGAAGATTTCCCTAATATAGCCCCGCATGAAGAAAAGCTACTAGCTTTGGCCTTTTCCTCAAAGTAAACTTCATTAAAAAGGCTATGTGGTTTGTGAAGGTGGTCTGACGTGCCTTGAATGATGGTCTCCACAAACAAAGCTGCTACACAAGCCATCGAATTATCTCTGTCAAACTTTGGCGTAATCTGAGCTGATCCTCTTAAAAATATTTAAATGAAAACATTTGCACATCAATGGGCTCCATGGCAACCCTGTGTGTATTCTTCTTCGGGGTGCCTCTTTAACACCGAGCTTTAGAAAACCCCATCTCCTCTGTTGTGTTGACAAACAACAAAACAAACAATATTAAATGGAGGAGCTGGAGTTTTTCACATCATTGATGGATAGAGGGGGTCTAAAAGAGGCTGAAGGAACCCACGCTGAATGAATGCTCAAGTTTGAGACACTGGTAATTATATGATTGGTGCTTTTGGGATGTGTCGTTATACATGGGCTATAAACCAGACCGAGGGCATTTTGAATACGATGACCAAGGTTGTGAGAGTGACTCTAATTCAGGACTCTTCATAAGTATTCACTGAGCTGCCTCATCAGTACTTTATTGCTGGATATTATTGCTCTCCCTTGTGAGGCCTGCGAGGAGCACCTCTCCCCCTAGTGGCAGAAAATAAATCAGTCTCTTGGACCTAAAATCCATCTCCCTGCTCAGGTCTGTCTCCTCTACCCGAGCAGCTCTCGCTGGCTTCTGAATACATTACAAAACAGTGGGCGCCACTGCTGCAGCAAAATGTGATTATGTTTGTGAAAATAATAGCGCTTCTTCAGTACTTCCTCTGCACGCTGTGTAATGGGCGATGTATTAATATAGCTTGTGGCTTAATTGGGTTTTGGATGGTAGATTAATTAATTTGTGGCTAATAGGCACAAACACGAGAAAACAAACTTCTTTACTCTAAGCTCGGGCTCGCTCATGTATCTAAGTAAGTAATGTAAATTATGCAGATTGTGTTGATTATTCTGACAAAGAGGTTTTTGTAAGAAGTGCTTTAAAAGATTACAGTCTTCCTGGCATTTTATCAATTGTTCACTTCCATAAATAAGCTGCAGTTTTGAATTATTAGTCTGCTTTGCTCTAACAAATATTGGGCGCTGATTAATGACACAGGCTGTTTGTAAGTGAAATAATATCATCAGTTTTACAATACAATAGCATCCGGACTATAAAAAATACCACGAATACACAGTGCTGTACAACAGAGCACGATATAATACAAATACAGGTCTTTGTAGAGATACTAATACTGTCACTCTTTTGTAAGAATGACAGTATTAGTATCGCTTTTCATACAATGCAGGATTTATTCCAAACACTAATTATACTTTCTTGTCCTTTTAATCTGCACTTTTATCTGCAGCTTTCCCAGAAGAAACTGGATCCATGATGCAATTGGAAAATAAAAAAAGATATGAGGTTCAGCTCAGCCTTGTAACTCTGTTGCAATCCATGCCTGCGAACTGATAGCTTCCAGAAATAGAGCCCTCTGGTCTTCTGCATAAAATGTGCTTTAATCAGCAGAACATCAATTAACAGTTGGAAATAAAATGTCACCTTGGTGTTTCAGGGCGAGAAGGCTTCTCCTTTCAAGCTTTCATTTAGGAAACCTTAAAAATCTTTTTTTTTTTTCTTTATGGTAATTTTGTGATTGTGCTGTGTGCTAATGCTCTTCTCATTTGCCGGGGCGTTAATTATGTTTGCAAAGTTTTAAAACTCAACACAGCAATTAAAGCCAAACAGATGTAACCGCAAAATGTCAGTATTCAAATATGTTTTTCCAGAGCTCTTGTTAATCTAAGTTTTGAATTAGGAAATGTCGACAAAGATGTTCTTTTAACACCGGCTGCGGACGGGCTAGGCAGATGATTTGAATGTTAATGCTGCTTTAAAATCAACGTGAATGTGATGCACAGACTTAAACAACTATAAAATATATTTGCAGTGGTAAACAGTTAATTGCCCTTCAAAGCAATTCAAGCAATTGGTTACACTTACAGCTAAATTAGATGACTGATTCTTGTTTTGCACTGTGAAATGAGAGCACACACATGCTAAGGCATGACCATTTGTGGGATACCAGATTTTTATGTATCATTTTTAAATCTCTTTTGTCAAATAAAGACATCTATGCAAATGTTTCAGTGTGAGGTCAGGCCTCTATCCATTTCCCCCGGACGATATGGCCCAAATAATGTAGATCTTTTAACTTAAAATGCAGGATGTATATGACACTATGCTGAGGTAGGACTGTGCAGCATATATCAGCCAAATCCTGCCCATGTGATAATTCTCCGAAGTTAAACAGCCATAAAAGGCTTGAGAACTCTGACCTTCACAATCTAACTAAGCAAGAGAAGCCAATGATGTGGAACAGACCCATCGCAGCACTCACATGATGATAAACTATTCTCCAGCTTTGCTAAAAAATAACTGTATGTCTTCGATGACATATATAGCGCCAGCATTTCAATACGATCCCAATTTATTTTGCACTAAAATGGTTTATTGTCAGCTATAAAGCATATGCAGCAAGAGGCGGAAGGACGAGGCTGCTTCTGTGCAGTGAGAGTGTCTCAAAGGCACATTGTTCTCTGTGCAGCTCAAGAGCACATCTCAGTGATGTGCCTCAGCTCCACTCGCAGGCCGTAAAAACTATCAAAACTTATAAACCTTATCATTAGTCTGCCTCTTGTCACTCATTCCCGCTACTTTGCTCACAGTTGGCTGTTTTCGTTCGACGACTTTCCGCAAACTCAAGAAAAACTTCTGTCACGAATGGGAATTTTTGGCAAAACAAGAAGGAAAAAAAGAGAAAAAAAAGAAATAATAATTTGATCTCATGTGAAGTGTTTTATAACAACCTACCAACACAAGCACAGCATGCAAATTCAATGAGTTTACAGACGTTTAGGCTCCCAAACAGCGTTTGTCACGTCTTGTCAAAAACTTATCACAGAAGAGTCAAATCTAAAAAAATAAAAATGAATTAAAATTAAAAAAGGGAAGGAGGAGGAGGAGGAGGGGGCGCTTGTTGTGACACTCGTGTCATGATAGCGGGGTCATTTACAATCCTATAACATATTCAGACACTGAGCAGATAAGCGAGCGATACATCTTTCACTATGCCTGCCCTTCACACTTGTCATAGCAGCACCATAAACAGCATCCATAACAACTGAGTCCACAGAGGGAAAACCTCCAATATGCAGAGGAGCCCGGAGCTAGGGCATTCTTTGCAAAGCGGTGCTTTTTTCAAGTTGTTGTGGAAATATGAAAAACATTGTTCTTTTTTGTCACGCAATATATTCTCAACAACAACTTTATTTTTTGCAGAAAACACACCTGCATTGACGAACGCGGCAGCGTTTAGTGAAAGCATTCTGCCGCTTATATTGTTATCATTGTTGTATTATTTGTACTTAGTAAAGGAAATCATTATGGCCATGCAATTAATCACAATTAAGAAGATTTTGACAAGAGCTTGGGGACAGAGCAGGCAAAGCCCCCTTTCTATATTCCCAAGGAGGGTGCTAGGAGATGATGGGAGAGGTATGCAGGCAGCTAATGAGATATGTTTCTAGTAGGTCTTGTTATGATCTTTGGTTTCTTCTGTGTTAAGGGAGCTCAGTGAGGGTTACAACCGCTGGCTGGAGAAAGGGGGACGCATACCTTCTTGTTTCTCTAAACCTCCTCTTTAGATCTATTACAGAGCATTTCACAAGGCTAAGTACCATTTAATTTAGTTGCCCTCACATATTTATCTTCTGCCTGTGATTTATGAGGTTAGAATCTACGCGCTGAAAATGTAGGGTATGTCTTTACGGTGCCGATCTGCAGAATTTTGCACAATGTTGCACTAACAGTTGATACTTTTGCAGAATAATTTTGAGGTAAAATAGCAATGCTTATAATAATATTAATAATAATATGCAAATTCTTATTTTTGTATATTTTATGGGGTCTTAAAAATGATCACACACCATAAACAATGTGCAATGTTAGAAAATGTGAAAGTTAGTTTTGCAAGGCCACCAGGCTAACACCTCTGACCTGCACGGCAGACCCTTGGCTTTGCCTAGAGCATCATCATCTGCAAATCCTGCCATGTACTTTACATGTTGCACTTTTTAAAAAAAACCTATATTTCTTAATTCTTTAACCTTAATCTATAAAGTTTATTACCAAGGTGGAGCTCAGTACATTGCATTTCATACAAGTCAAGCTCTTTCTTGCATTTGACCAAAATGTTAAAAAAAAAAACCCATCTAGACATCTTCTATTGGACAAGTGAAGTGCATGTGTACACACATTTTTACCTTTGGTAACACTGATAAGACAAAGGTCAGTGACCTTAAGACTGAGGAAATTTCCTGGGTGATCGCTGCTTGTCAGCACTGGCTATGTTAAAAGTGCAGAGAGACGGCTGTTTGATTAAAATCCTGAAACCCTTTAAAGTCCAAAGCATGTGAGAGATAAAGAGGCGCCTATGTGATGAATGGCCTCTTCCCTCGGTCCACCTCTCTAATTTTCCTTTTGAAAACAAAATGAACTTGTCTGTCTGTGTCTGCGCTGTTAGTTAATTGCTCTTCACAAGCAATGCTGAGAAAGTGGATGACAAAGTGAGCATACCATCTGCAGCAGCTGCTGACTGGAGGCTAATGTCCCGAGAGCTTGCATACTGTCTTGACACTGGCATTTCTCCCACTGCACTGTTCATCCAGTCATGAGAAACTAAAAGTTGAATAATTTAGCCATCGCCTTGTTATAATCCACAAAGACAGCCTGAGGAAATGTAGCCCGAAGGTTGCATGGTTTACACATGTTTCACTTGGTTTGGGTGGGGTGGGGAGGCAGTGAAGGTACATGTGACATGGATAAAATGGGAGGTTTTTTTCAGTGCAGGTCAGAGATCAGCATATTGATTAATGCCTTTTCGATGATAACAAGAGTTTGACACTTGTAGTAATCGCCGGGATTGCATTATAAGATCACGAGCAGTAAAGAGTGGAGATTTGTTGAGTGATGTAGAGAGCTGTCCCACATGGCGGAGAGCTGAATTGTGTTTGATTTCATAAATAATTGCAGTCATCAGGGACACACATTGTTTTAGGCTTAACCGTGTTGTTTACCCATGCCACATGTCTGAGGGAGAGACACTGTTGTGGATACACATCGCCCTCAAGGAATCTTACCCAGGGCCCGTGGTTGGCAAGTGTATTAAAGGCTTTTCCAGGCTGTGCATGTGTGTGTGTGTGTGTGTGTTTGTGTGTTTGCATGTGTGAATAAGAGAGGGTGAGAACTTAAAAGGGGAAAGAAAAACAACATGCATCTAGTACTTGAGGTATTTAGGCGAAGCTGTAAGCAAACACATCCGTAGCTAATGAGGCCTGGCATATGAAGTGATCGTTGGAATTCATCATAGCTCACAGTTGTTACACTGCAGGAGTGTTGTGCTCCATCACTTAGACAACCACTAAAGAAAAGCAGAAAAGCCTCTCTTTTTTTATATATATCCCCGTGTTAAGAAATTAACCAACACGTACGTGGGCAAAAAGGAAAGTTGAAAAGAAAGGTGATTGATTGTTCCCTTGTTGCCTTCCTGTCAGCTCCCTTTCTGTCAGCAGAGGATACATGAAAGATGGAAACTATCTTACGCCTCTGGCCCAAATCCCACTTTGCTCTCACAATTGTAGAAATTCTTCGAAAATAACAAAAAGCAAGAACTTTTTCCGTCCTCGTGACCCCCAAGAGTTTTCCGAATGAGAAGGGGGGGGAAAAAGCAAAATTTCTCTCGAAAGAGGTGTGGCGCTTCACTTCTTCTTCTGCAGAAGTCTCTGTGGTGGACTGGGTGTGTGTATATTCCTGTGTGCAAATGTGTACACTCCGATTTGTGTGTGTGCCAAAGAGAGCTGAGAGGTGGAGGAAGTGGAGACGAAGCTGATTAGGAATCAGTGGCTCTGCTTCCTCTGACTGCGTTTTGGTGCAGGAGATGAAAAGGAGCGTAGGTGGAGGTGTGGGTGCAGGTGTTTGAATCTGTATCTGACTGTCTCCCTGCGCAGCGGAGGGACTGCTGCGTCCCTGTTATGGGTGACTGCGGAGAGCTCGATAGTCCCAGTTGCTCCTCAAAAACAGCAGTGCAGTAAGACTGGCGTGGTGCCAGTTAGAACGGAGCGAGCAAACATATGCCTCCCTCAAAAAAAAAAAAGAAAGAAAGAAATCCTGATGAAAGTGCATATTGATGCCATAAATTAGAGGAGTACAATAGATTGTTGAGCGTTTGTGTGTAAATGTTTAATTAACCTGTTTGCCTACATCACTGCTGTGTTTTGCAGCTAAGGAATCAATCTACTTAGCAACCCATTTAACAATACAAGGCCTGCCTTGTATGACACATTCATTGGGGACAGCCGAGCAGTTGTTAATGTCTTCAAATTAACAAAGCCATTAACCCAAGTGATAATGGTCTGTTTGGTGTGTGTGTGCGCAGGTTGTCCAAGGACGATAACTCTGTATAAAACCCCGGTCTAATTTTCTTTATGGCTTCAGGTGAATTATCTGTATTTTAATGATCGCAGGCATATGTAAATCAGGATGCCGATGATCGAAGGTGTGCTCTTCCTGGCTGAGTTAAATCACGAATGAAAAAGGAAGCATCCAACACAAGTGATAGTGGTAATCAAAAGAGTTTAGTCATTCAGGAGGATGGCGTTAGCACATTCATTGTCCTTTCTCAGCTGCTTAGTATTCACCAGTTCAAATATTTATCCAACATTTGAGTTGTGAGTGAGATTGTTTTGGATGAGAAAAAACTGTAGATGAGTCTTAATTTGAACAGTCATTAGGTTCCTTGTGTTTCCTTTAGTACATAATAGTGAACAGTGTGCACTAGCCCCCCCTTTTTGCAAAGATCAGAGAACACAGAGGGGGCCATGATGACCCCATCCCAGAGGAGCCTGCTGTTTTGCCTGCGAGGTAAGGAGCTGGGGTGCAGAGGAGTTTTTTTTGATTTAATCACCGTGCTCCGCAGTGCACAATGTGCACTAGGAGGAGATGGCAATTATAATGCCCGTGCTGGCCTGCTGTCCTGCCCGTGTGGTGATGTATTCCCCGGGGCGTCACAGGGAGATGGTGGCGGGGCACTCGAACCATGAAAGGGAGCAAAAATCCCCCCACAGACACGCCGGGCTCATCGCCCTGCGCTAAGAGCCAATGACGAGCCGGATCAGCGGGGCGTGCCGCACTTTGTTAGAGCATTCTTGTGAGCAGAATAAACACTTTAAAAGAAGGTGCAGGGTTTTTATTTTTTGCTGTTGTCTTCTATGTGTACTTTTCTGCCAATCCCAAAAATCCCAGCACCGCACTGACCCAGTTTACTTTCCTGCTTCAGATCGATTTGATTACACAGCTTTGTATTCAGTGGTTTCACATTTCCCTTAATCGTCATATGAATGCTATTCTCACAGTCCAGATTTAAAGTACCCCCTTTTGATTGTATTGTTTATACTAAGCGGAGAGGATACGCATTATGATACAATATTGATATTTCCATAAATAAGTACCAGTGCCACCTCTCACACATACTGCATTCGTCAGACTTTTTCACACCGAGAGGAACTAGCTCAACAACTTTTCATATTGGATCAATCCTACAAGGAATATTGTTGTTTATTGGCAAACATCCTGACACATCATCATACACAATGAAGCTGGCATGAATAATTAATACCCTCTCTCATACAAAATATTCACTCGCACTCCAGTGGTGTTTACTCCCCCTGCAGACATCCATACTGAGGATAACCTCTGCTGTTTAAAGCAGCTCTGCGTCTCACTTCTCTGCTGCTGAATGCTGAGAAGTTACAAGAGACACAGTAACAACATGAAAGAGGCAAGAAATAGATCAGTAAATACACAGCAGCACTGTTTAAAGAGTGGCTTGAAAATACTGTGATTGTGTTGTGTGGAACCAGGAAAAAACAGTGCAGCGCAGCCAAGAAGTGACTGCAGAAAGACTTGGTCTAAACCAGGTGGCGTGACAATGAGCCTAATCTGACTTTTTCTAATTAAATAGATACATTCAGGAACAGATGATGCATAGCTTTTTTTATACGTAAAAATGTAGGTTGCTTTTTGTTGTCTACAACATTTTTTGATCAAAATTATTACCATGTTCTGAATTTTTTTACACTCTCCGCCCTGTCTTTGTTTGGTGTGTTTGCTCCAGTTGTTCACATGTATTTGGACTGGTTGATTCTAGCGTCGCACATTTATGGCATTCATTCTTCAGATTGCAGTGATTCTTCGGTCACATGAATTACGCTCTAGACAAACTGCTGTTATTGTTAATACTATTTTACCGCACTTGTATTAAAGTTGGTACCTCTGGTTTCGACTAAAACCAACAGACTTACAAGTGAATTTTGTATACCTTAGTGAATGTAACCCAGTTGGGTCCTGTAGACAGTGTACAGTTGAATATTAAGCTGGTGACTGACTGACTGATGGAAGATGGTGGAGCCCTGGGGAGACATCTTTGCGGGAGAAAATGACACTCCCCTTGTAACTGTCTCGGAAGTCAATGCTATCACACTGTCAAACTCAGAACTTGCTTCCCTCATTTCTTTTATCCCCCACCCCACCCATCTCTGCATTCAAAATCATTCCCACAGCCTACAGCTACGAGCGCAGACTTTTAGTGCACGTCCGCTCTAGACGGGAAGTGTGGGGGACGGGGAGCATCCTGGGCCACTCTCACCAGGGAAAGTGACAGCCCGGATAATTGGCACTAATCAAGCGACTGCCTGGATTGAGAGAATGCCGCTATCAGCGCAGAGAGAGACGAACAGGGATGACCCACAGAGGTAGTGCCCAAGGCCGTTACTCGCCTACAATAGATTCTGTCAATCCTCAGCGTGTGACAATCATCATCTAGCAGCGCAAGTCCGTCTTTGGTCAATATGCAAAAAAACAAGAAAGTGGAAGACAGTAAGAAAGAGGCGGGGGTGGTGGGAGAGGAGAGGGAGCATAAGAGAGACATTTCCTATTTCACATGAAAACTAGGATGTTATGAAGAGCATACTACATTATTCTTTTTTATAATTTCTCTTACAGCTATTGCTTTGAATTACAGAGGATTTTTTTCCATCTTTTTTTTTTCTTTTTTTGTCAAGAGCGAGAAGGAGATGAATCAAAAATTCATCTAAAGAAGTTCTGCATAGGGTGAGGCGAATATACCTCTGGTGGAACCAACATTTGCAAAAGTTCTATCTCCTTAAGCAATTATTAGCGGTGATAGTTTGACATGTACAAGAGTTGTCAACAACTGACTTTAAACAAAGTACAAAGCAGAAGTAAACAGTGCCTTGGGCAAAATTAACTTGGGGGACTAGCCATCTCATGAATTATAAATGGCTATCTATTACTGCAGTGAGTGGTACTACCAGGAGGCTTCATTCACTGGAATAGACTAACCTATTTTCAACACATCTGAAAGTCAAGTGTGACAGTGAGGCGCTAAAGAATGCAGTTCAGGGAAAAACGAGCCCGTTATTTAGTAAACGAGTTGTGTAATTTCTAAATTGTACCAAACTAACCATGGAATACCCTCAGGGGTTTGTGTCATGCGCTATACACATTTGCCTACTAACTGCCATTCAGTTGCAAATTAATTCCCTTCACAGAGCACATTTTAATCCATCTCATTAGCAAAGTGGCCCATACATAAAAGCCTATGTTTTATCTTTTTAATCCTCACCGCCCTGATGCCAGCTGGAAATAAATAAAATTGTGTCACCTTAGATAATATCGAGCTGGGATGATCTTGACAAATTGGACTTGGACTTTAATTTGTCTGTGGATTAATGCAGGTGATTTTTTTTTTTAAATCCACAAGCTCAGTGTATTTCCTCTTCACATAGCTTATTTCCCTTGTCATAATTCTCAGGGTGGAAATTTAGTACATCTACTGACCTGAGATGACAAAGAAGAGGGATTAGACAAGCTCCCAGATGCAGATGTGCAGGAGCCACGAGGAGTGTGGCTGGTCAACATTGATACAAGAAGCAGCTTGTCCTAACCAGGGACTCCTGCCTTCCCGTGCCTTCTGGGCTCTGTCTCGGATAGGTGGTGAGATGACTGGATTGGCACCTCTCTCGATGCAATAACCACTGGAGAACTGTGAAGCCTGAACCGCATTGACTCCCTGTAGAACAAGCCAGACACCACAGGCTTTTTTTTTCTTTTTTTTTTTTTTTAGACATGCAGAGTAAACAGATGCTGAAAGTCGATTAGACCAGGCACTTTAGGTGTGATTATAGCGAATCCCAGCTGGTAAGATTTAGTCTCTTCCTCCGATTTATTTGCTTGCTAAAAGCTTCACCTTTTGGTTTCAGGTGACAGCGAGAATCTGTTCAAAGGAGCAGTGCTAAGTCAGTTTCCACTCTTGTCAGATAGGGAGACATGATAAAGCTGCAGTGGGAACACAATCACCAGATTTATGAAAGCGAATACTTTGCCAGCTCTGACTTTCAGTACACGCACGCCACACAGTTTGCTTTTCCAGCCCTGCATGTGCCGTTTTCTCCTGATTTTCTTCTTTTTGCAATTTGCAAGTCTTTGCGCAGCGTGTGCAGAAACGCCTCATCTTCAAAACGCCGGTAAATATAATCTTTTCACACCAGTGGAAATAAATACATAGCTGCATACAGTAGGAAAAACAAGACTGTGATCTAGCTCTACAAACATGGTGATTGGCAGGTGTAAGGCACAAAGGATCCAAGCACAGCTTCACACATTAATTGTAGCTGCCTTTAAAGGATGTTAACCAATATATATTCAATGCTCTCTTTTTAGACTCAGTTCTAAGGAGGCACTCTTCAAGCATGGCAGTGTTATGTGAGCAGCATCGCTGCTGCAGATTTCAGGAGACTTGAAATACCTTTTTTCGTCAGAGCGTCACTGCAGAGGAACATTCCCTCCAGGTGTTTATTGGCAACAAAATAAACTTAAAATAACTTTAGTTTGTTTTGAATTGAAAGTCTTCCTAAATGAAAATAAACAGCGATGCAGCTATGTGCTGCTGAATATTCTTTTCCTCGCAAATGAAAATATATTTGCTTTGTACGCTGTGGCGCTTCAGAATGTCATTTTATCTTATTTGATCTGATCGTTTCGACAAGGTCCAGAATTATTTATCGCCCTATGGACACTTTGAAGCCATCATGCTTTGTTTTATTTTGTATTTTTTCTGATTAAGGGCCTCGGTTGCATGTCTATGCTAATCTCAGGAATAAGGAATCTGGTGAAGAACTTTGCAAATGAAAGCAGCTGTGCTCTGATAAAAGGACGGTGAACACAAACACTGCATAACATTAGCAAGGTGCCGTTACTTCTACTGACTCATAATTGTCCAACATGCCTGGGAGATACAGGGATGAGTTCACGGGACTCAAAAAAAAAAAAAAAACCTCACCCCTTGTTTTGCATAATACTCAGCAGAAGCAGGGAGGGGCAGGTGTGAGTGATCTTCCCAGTGTCTCCAAGTCATTTTGTTTATCATTCAAATGCAAACCTTGTTCCATTATCCATGAGGGAGCAGGAGTAATGTGATAATGTCCCCTCATCTTTTGGTCCGAAGTGACAGCACTGTGCCCTGTCATAGATGATGAGAGAGAAAAGACAGGCAGAGGGCCGAGCACAAAAACAGGTAATTACCTCCATACCTACAGTTTTAGAGAGGTGGCTCCTTCAGCATTCACATTTCTGTGTATTCTAATTAGACTAACTGGGCCACAGTCTGAGGACGAGGACACATACACCCGAGGACTTTGATGAAATCTGAGGTGTCAAGTAGACATGAAGGGACCACATCACTTGTGCCCTTCACTTTTTCGGTCTTGCATTTATGCTGAATACTGCAAAAGAGCCTCCTCGTAGGGATCCTCTGCTTTTATGGTGCGTGCTATGTGATTGATTATTTAGAGGAAAGCTCCACAACTCAAATCAGTGTGGAGCCAGCAAATAAAGTCAAATAACGAGGGAGAGTGCAGGTCTGAGGGAGGGAAAGATCTCAAGATGTTTTTGAAGCAAGTCAGAGTAGCCAAAGGCGAGCAGATCTTCACGCTTTCATATCTCCCCCTTTTTAATATTTCTCCCCATTTTAATGATGTGCTTCCTGTCCTTGAGTAAAGTTCTTCATAGCCAGTCTTTTTTGCCAGAAAGGATTTTTTTCTCTTTGAAATAAAATGTAAGTATATATTTAGTCTCCTAGTTTAGAGGCTTACAGGCCGAGGCAGATATTCAAATTTGTGCTTTCATGACTACGCCATCGCCAAAATGTTAACAATATTTTAATAAACAGTGTAAGTTCTGTGCTTAAGCTCTGCTGGAGGAATGTGAACCTTCAGTTTGTAAATTAACAAAAATAATCACATTTGGGGAAATAAAGGATTTTAAGGACTTTTCCAGTCATCTGCACGTTACAAAGAGATCCCACTTATAGCATGTGAAAATAAACAGACGGGACTCAGTGTGCGCATGCATAAGGTTGCATAAAGGAACGTGTAGGCTTTGCATGAAGACAAATCAAATATTGATGATGATAGTGGAGAAAAACAATGAAAAACCAAAGCAGCAGACGGCTGTCATTACAACAGCTCTAAGTGTTTGAGGCCGGGGTATCAAAGCCATTCCTTTGATATAAGCAGACTCACAAAGATCAGCTCTCCTTAAAAACCAGCTATAATGAAGGCATCTCATCACACTCTGTCCATGACAAGCCAGAGCCGCCTTGTACTTCCAGTCTCGAACCCTCAGGCCAGCTGAATATACCTGCATCTCTTTTTCTCCTCAACTAAAAAGGGGTAAAAGCTGGAATATGATTTCTTAGTCTGTATTAGGCAGTGGAGGTAACTAGGGCCCATGATGTGGAAATCATAAAATGTGCGAGACTGCACCTTTGAAATACAAAAGACCACGGGTTTAAAAAGGGCACATTATAATAACCTGAGTATACTGAAGCCATCAACTGTAGAGAAAGGGCGAGGGGTAAAAAAGCCAGGCTTCATATTATTTACAAAAAACAATACAATAAACTAAAATAAATACAATCCAGAGAGGTGTTCATCTTTAGATTTTCTGTTACTAAATACTGCTCTTACACATGGATATGCTCAAAACTGAATTTTTAAAAATATCATCATCTTTTTCTCTAGTCTTACTGCCAGCACCTTGTTTATGCTCGTTCCAGAAACAACTATATTTACAGTTGTAGTTTGCAGAGTTACAATAAAACATTTAACAGTCACGTTCAGCCTATTGTTCTGCAACTTTTCCGGCAAAAACGTTAAAAGCAAAATATGTATAGAACAGCCCCCACCCCTCTTCCCCAGTCTTGAGGCAGAGATAGCCACTGAAAAAGTGCTGGTTCAGTCTCCTTCTGTCTCTGGGCATAGCTTTGATCAGTCCCACCTCAAGACTTATCCTGGAGGGAAGCGTGCACTTCTATTCTCCATGGCTAATCATACTTCCTGTCTTTGTCTTTATGTGCTTTAGACAAGCGTCAGATAGAAGCACAGGAACAGATTTGCCCCGAAAACCTGGAGAATAAAGCCTCTGGTTGTGCTGCAGCTCGTCTTTTCCAGCAGATTTCCTCATGAATATTTCCACTGTTTTTGGAGTGGTGGATTTCAACCCATTGCTGCTTTGAAAAAAGGGCTGCTTTTGAGAGACAAGGAAAAAAGTCTTTCAGAGTTAAAGACGCTAGAGTATATGTACTGTATGTCACCTGACTTTAGCGTATTTTTAGCTGTACCTACAGTTGGTTGACAGAAGACATCAAGGCCAGGGGGTTATATCCCGCTTGCTGTACAGTGCAGACACGATTTTCACAGAGCCTTGCCAAACGTAAGAGATGAGACCAAGGAGCGAAATAGTTAACAAAATAATTTCACATGCACAGCATATTCTTTGGGCTCGGGCGATATTGCTCTGCCTGCCACCAGTGGCACTTTTCACCAAGAAACCTGCTTTGTGTGTTTCGTGCAACTACAGAAAAGACCATTTATGCCAGGAGCCAAAAAAGAAGAAAAAGAAATAGACAAAAATCCCCTTTTCTTTTTTTCGGGGGGAAGCTGAAGGCTATGAAAACCATCCTGTGTTCTGTTTTTGAACTGATTTCCATTTGCATGGCCACCTGAGGGAGGTCAGGCTGGTCCAGCCAACTTCCTCACAGGGACAAGGACTAACGGTGACAGGGACACAAACCCAAAGACAAACCATGTTCCATCCGTTCCAACACCCACGCCACTCATTATTCTCACTGGCACCATCAGGACTTTCACATGGATATAGAAATTAATCGCCATGAAGAAACAGAAAACAACAAAAATCCCTTCTCCTTTTACTTCTTTCTTGGTGTTTTTCTTCTGCTTCAAAGCCTGTAACTCTCTGCTGTGCCCTAGGGTTAATTAACATGATCCAAACAGTGAATGATCAGAGAGAATGGGAAATCTCCAAAGGTTAAGTGTCACATGGGAAGCGTGTTGTCAGAAGACGAGGAGGTAGGCAGGTTCTTTTTTTTTTTTCCTTCTTCTTCTTCTTTTTTTTCCGCTCCACGTTCAAAATCAAATGAGAGAGCAGAGCTGCTGCAGAGGGAAGAAATTTGTAGACACCTTTCCAAAACTTTGCATTTCTCCTGTCAGAAGGGCAGAGCTTCACAGTCTGGCTTCAAACAATATCTGTAAATCCGTGACATTTTGATGAACAAAAGAACTCTGCAGGTTTCACCAACTTGTTCACCTTTCTGTATATCATTATCATTCGCTTTAGAGAAGTACACACAACACAGTTTCATAATGTGATAAGCAACAGATTTTTCTTTTGTGTGGGGGAGGGGGGGGCGCATCCATCACAGAGTTAATCACTCCTTTTTAAAGACCTACTCATTGAGATTGAGTCTCCTCTTAGTATCACCACAGGGGGGAAAAAGAGAAAATGACTTCATGATCCACAGATATCCTGGATAGCATGTCTTGCAGGTGAAACTGTATGATTTCTCTCTGTAATAATTAACATGGGCCCCTGTTCTCTCCCTGTGGCTTGTCGCTGACATTTGGTTCATGCTTGAGTGTCTGCCTAGCTGATTTCAATCTCTTGCATGAAGGTGAGCCTGTGTTTGTGTATGCGCGCATGTGTGTGTGTGTAAGTGTGCTTGGGGTCCAGCAGCCAGTCTGACAAGGACATTAAAGACAGGACTTGCCTTCAGCAGATGGGATTAAGCATCATGACAATATGGATTAGAGACCCCCTCGGTCAGTCTCAAACCTCCAGCAGGTTCGAAAGTTGAAAGCCAAACGCTGAAACACAAACGAGTCTCGTCAGTGTGTTTGTGCTCTCGCAAAGCCGCATTATGTAAAGGGTCGTATCTCACTCACCGCTGAATAGATATTTGACAATTCCGAAAATTTATCACACGGATCTTTATACATTTTGACTGCGGTGACACACCGTATTGATTTACGCCACGCTCGCGGGATGAAAACACCTCAGAATGGTCACCTCGCCCACCGCCGCAACAGGCCTTATTTAACATTATTACATTATGTATGCAAGCTTGAGTATGGATAATGGATGAATCTAAAGCAAAGCAGTTTAATTACCCACCATCATTCTGTCTCACCTAACTGCGGAAGCACACATCTTATTAGCCACGGTGTAAATAAACATTAATATGCCACCCTGATAAAGACCGTCCTCCTTGCAGTTCTTGGTATATTATTATCATTGCTGCAAAGTACACACAAACTGATCCAGTGGCATGTGCAAACAACGGAGGAGATGCTGAAGCCGGGGCCAGACTATTACAACCACTTCACAGAAAATTATCATTAGTGCATCTGGCTTGAGGCCACCCAGCCTCATCAAATGATTAAACCGTACGAGGAGTATTTTTACACAGATCTTGCGCAATTGCATGATATAGAAGAGGAGCTTGCACGTGCATTATCTTTGTCAAAGAGGTGATCGAATCAGGCGGTTAACAACACTCTAGGCAAGGAGCGCTCTTTGTCAGAAAATTTCTTGCTGCGTTCTTGGCAGACCAGGGAGTGGCAGGACAGGCAGGGGAATGACGGGCGTCTCCTTGGGCCAACCTGGGACGCGAGGGTATGAATATATAGCATGCAGGTTAACCAGCCACCGGGTATTTTGATCCTTTCAGCACATAGCAACAGAGAGAAAGCTTCAAGCAAAGAGAAAACTCAGCATACAGTCCAGCTCTGAGCATCAAACACTGCTGATCTAATAAACCGCAGTATGTGAAATACCAGTTATCCCTCGGAGCGAGCTTTTTAACAAACTAGATTGTGACTAGTACCACACATAATTGATACAAGATGTAATTATTAAGAAAGAAATGGGGGGTTTTTTCTACTTTACAAGTAGTTACTGTATCAAACATGCTGAACTGAAGCAGCAGCATCCCAGTTTGCTTCAAGTTTAACCTTATTAAGATTATTTTTTGGCTTCTCAAAATGACAGAAGCTGAACTCTTCAAAGACATAAAATGCAGTGCATGTACACAAAGCTCTTTTATAAACTTCTCCATATGTCTTTCGTGTCTGTAGATGGTCTGACTGGAGCCAAAACCCGAGAGGAGACAGGCCTTATTCTGCTCTCTTATGTTGTTTCAATCACCAGTCGACTGTACAAAGGAAGCAGCCTGATGGCATGACGAGTGCACAGCGCTCATCTGCCTGTGCTGTTGTCTCAGTTTGAGCCTCATAAAAGGAAGCGGGCCTGACGATGCCAGAGGCAGGGGATCCGGCTCTACGGTCTGAGCCGAGAAACATCAGCAGAGCGCCATTCTTTAGAAGGAGATGTCCTTCAGAGTGGTGCCAACTCTCCCTGGGGCAGCAGCATAAGACACAGCCTCTTATTTACCATATACAGGATCTCTGCGTGCCCTTAATGAGCCAGGATATTCAGCATCACAGAGACAAAGGCCGCGCTTTCACTGAAGAAGCTGTGGTTTTGCTGAATTAAATAATGATAATTACGAAAATATTAATCAAACTCGGGCTCTCACGGCTCTGTGGATGTGTTGAGGGAGCCCGGTCTTCCAGCTTAGCCTGTAGGAGTTCTGATTTAAAGTATGCCCGCGACCTATAGAGCTGCAGGCAAACGTGCAGACACACGCAAACACACACAGATGCACACAATTAAAATCAGACCCTGGTGGCCCCCTACTCTATAATTAAACACCCTTTGGTGCTCTGCACAAAAATACTAAGCCAGGTTCAGATGTGTCAAGGAGAGAGGAGTGAAGGCAAGCGTGAAGAAGCTGTCGGTCCCTTACACTGGAAGTTCTGTTTAATGCAATTAATTAATAAAAAGCACAAACTAATACTTTCCCGGTGTGCAGTTGCTATGTCTGGCGGGGCAGCAGCAGCTATACAGCTGTACTGTGAAACTTTAATGCCGCTGGATGCCTAAAGCGATTGCCCGGGCCTTTTCTCTCAGGTGGGGGTGTGGGATGGATGGGCGGGTGCAGGGCTTTTTCCACATATTCGATCAAACTAACAAAAGTGTTTGAAGGGAGAAGAAGAAAAGGATTTTTGTGTGACCTTTAAAGACAGTGAGATACAGGTGCCTGACAGGATCCATATCAGTATCCAACTGAAAAAAAAAACGCCCTCCTCACACAGCTTTTTCCTAAATATAAAGTATTCCAAACTCTCTTCTGCTATTCACATGTTATTAGGTGATTATATGGTATTATTCTTCACCTTTTAGACTTCAGAGTGCTTGTCATTTGGCTCTAGTTGTTATGGTAATGTGAGGTATTCCATCTCCTTCCCAGCATGCTCTGTTTGACATTCATGGGGTTAAAGTCCCCTGAATGATGAAGTGCCAGTGTTTGGGACAGTAAATTGCATCGTTTCAATTGAGAAGAGAGTTCCCCTTGGGTTTGCTGGAGGTCCCTACGGGCTGGCCTTGAACAGAACAGCATGTTGTACATCCATATAAAAAAAGTGAAAAATACGGTGGTACTTTTCCCTTTATGATGCAGAGATTAATCTGTCACTGTATGCGTGCATAAATCTCACTCACTCCTTTGCAAAATACTGTTTTATCTTACTTTACGCTATATTTTATTTTTTTATTGCTCATAAACACAAACCATCACAAAGGGCTAATGTTCTCATCAATATTATTACAAAATGACCATAAATCTGACGCCTTGTTAAAATTTGAAGCCGTTTCTCTTCTCAGCCATTCAACCACTGAAAATATTTGACAGACGCATTATTTTATCAGGCGGTTTCTCCCACAGTAATAGATGGGCTTCTATCATATTTGAGCCACAGCACACCGCCTTATTTTCGCAAGATTATTGCACTTTCCTTCCGATCCTTTCCTCATCACTGTGTTCAGCAGTACTGAACTTGCCTTTTGGGGCTATTTTTTTTTTTCCTTATACTTCAGTAGAAATGCCTTGACAACACTGTGGTGGTTATTTCATCCTGAGAGACCACAAACTAAACAGCAGAAACACGTTGTATAGACACTTGTTTAGTGGTATGCAAATCATCTTGGCCGGAGGTAAAATTAACATTTTCAATTAAAATATTAGCACCAAACAAACACAGAAAAACACACTAATGATTAAATCATCTTGATGGTATCTCATAGTGGAAACTGAAGCTTGTTTCTTGTAATTCTTTATCTGAAAACACGCAACACCGCTCAGACTGTACATTAATGTTTTTATGGTCGTGAATCTTTATGTTTGCAAATGAGGTTTGCCATCGAATGTCTGAATTTGAAGAAAATGTATACAGTATATTTTTTTATTCAGAGCTTGGAAATGTATTTTCATTTCTTGTGCAGACAAAATGGTTTTTGTCATTTTCATTTGCTTTCACATATTTAAAATGCCTAATAATTAAGAATAAGTTTAATAATGTTAGGTAAAAATGTTGCTGTTAAATTTTTTTTTTTTAAATCATATATCTTTTTTTTTTTTAACATATCTGCATTCCTTTAGCAGATATAGGCAATGTAAGGCCCCAAGACAGAGGGGCAGAGCTTTCTGCAGCTGCTTTTACCGTTTACATATATCGCCCTCTGGTGGCGATTTATGTAAACATCCACATCCACACAAAACAACACTTTGAGGCAAAAAATGAGCAACGTTCAAACAAAGCAACTTTATTTCCATTTTGGTATATCAAACAAACTGTGACACAGATTCTTCATGTATGAAATAAAAAACAGACAAAGACATTTCTCCTTAATAAATGTTGCATTCAAATGCACGTCCAGAAAACGTGAGATGAGCTTTGGTCGCAGAGGTCGGCTCCAGCTGATATTCAAAGCACAGCTTTCCAGCTGTGGATTAAAGAGGCTCTTTTGCATCTGATGACTCTTTTTATTGCTCTGGTCCACAGAGGCCAAGCAGTACCTTCTGGTAGTCTCCCTTGGTATGTTCCTGGAAAAGGGAAAGAAACAGCAAGTCAGACATGCTGCATGACAGAACAAGCTTTACTGTAAATCACTCATAGACCAGAGGCAGGTTAGAATATTCACTTACCATAATAGTTTGTTGCAGAGACTGCCCAAAGCAGGACTTGTATTCAGAGCAGATCTTTTTCAGGTCCACCTCACAGCGTGACACAATAATTCTGGTCACTATCTTCTCTTTGGCTCCTTTACTCTGAGGAAACGAGCACAAGTCAGCACTTAAGTTGCACACGCTCTAAACTTAACTGCAGCAGCTGATGCAACACTGTTGTAAGATAACTTTTGCCAACTTTGGATTCTCTGTGTTCCTGCAGCTAAATTGCACTTTCACAAGCAGATGGATTTCTTACATCTGCTGGATTACAAAAAAAAGAAGTCTAGCCCTCAAAATAGCCACATCTCAAGAAAATGGAAAAGAACAGTACTGTGAGTACCTTCATGGCTTCATTGAGTCTTTTGGCAAAGTACAGCTGTTTGTTTTCAAAGCACTGAACTGGAACAAATAAAAAGAACAACAAATATTAACAGGAGTACATCTTACATTTGGCAAATATGTTTCTTATCACTTTGGAAGGAATTCTTAAAACAAAACTGGGGAGTTGTCGGTCATTCGTAATCTAAATGCACTGTTAAAGTGTACCTAGCACCAGGAAGGATCTTTGCAAGTCTCCTTTAACTTCCTTCACAATGCTCTCCTGCATGTCGTAGGGGCTGTAACTCTTGTACTTCTGAAATACTAAGACAGAAGAAAAAACTCTGAGTGGTGTAATGGGTCCATTTCACAACTTACTACAGAGGATCACAAATCCACATGTATTAATAGTGCCCTTAGTAAAAAGGATGGGGCACCTTTTTGGAGGTGGGGTACACTTCTCTCAGACATAATGGAGATCCAGGTCGCCACATCAGTCCCTTTAATTTTGATTCCAGCATCATAGAGAGCCTAGGCATGAAGAAATAGCCTTAAACACTGGCAGTATTTAGTTTGTGGCACAGAAAAAAGGGACAACTAAAAAAACTTCATTTGTGTCTAATTATTCTATTATTCTATACATGACAGGAAGATAAGACCCAAACAAAAATCAGTTTAATTCAAAGGCAAACAACTTACTCTGGCATCTTCATCAATCTTTTCATAGTCTGTAATAGAGGACGGTTCAGCTCTCTTGGTCTGCGCCAAAATAAACAACATTCAGGTCATTTTTACTAGCAACTGCTGAAAAGTCATTTTTACAGGTTATATTTGGCACCATGGATGTAATTATGTGTGAACGAGTGTTTGGATGTACTGTATAATGGAATATGTACACATATACATCCACGCTATGTTTTAAAAATCTCAGGTGTTCAACTTTGTTGCTGTCTGGCAGCTAACACTACTAATCACACTATTAAGTGACCTCTCAGGCTCACTGGATTGGGCACTGTCATTCTGGAAGATACCAGTTCCATCAGGATAGAAATGCTTCATCATAGCAGAAAAATAATTACTCAAAAGAACATTTATTGATTTGCAGTGACCGTTCTTCTCAAGGGGACAACAAGCCAGGACAATGTTCCCCACAGAATAACACTGCCACTAGTGTTTTCTTTTAATTTGTCACCTATATGTATGTAAATCTTAAGGAACAATGCAACAATGTCTCACCTGCACAAGAGCCAATAGTAACTTAGCGAAGTTTCCAGAAGTATCTCCAGCCACGTCTTTTTCCAGTTCCTTCTTGAACACTATAAAAATTATATATTTTTTACGTTGGGGACTTAGCCATCTCTTTAAACCAGAGTAGTCACATAACTGATTGTTTTATGACTGATTAAGACATGATATGATTCTTCTAGTAGAGCGTGCATAGGTAATACAACAAGAACAATGAAAAGCAAGCAACCTCAACTGTAATATAAACTTTACACAGGATATTACAAAGTATTTCAAAGTGTACTTACATTCCTTGTAGACCTTCTTGATTTCTACCAGCTCGTCATTACTGCGCGAGCACAAAATCTCAATCAGTGTTTCTTCATCAGTTCCTAAACCCTGAAAAAAGGAGAATTTTAAACGATCACACCTGAAAGCCATCTGAAGACACAAGACTAATGGTCTTTTGTTTCCAGCAGAGGGCAGTGTTGCCCTTCCACAAAATCTCCCTGAGAGGAAAAAAAAACAAAAAACAAAAAAAACCACACTTTACCTTGATGGATCCTTTGATCTCTGAGGCATCAAACTGCGCCGTGCTCTTCATTAGTCCAAGGATTACAGTTTCCAGTGAGCCAGACAAAGCACCCTTCAGGGCTGAGATCATGTCCTATATAAAATATAACAGCATTACCCGATCATGCTTAATGTCTGGCATTTTGTTGAAAAGACACAGAATGGCGCTTTGAAGCCATGAGCGAGTTTAGGCCTGCTGTACCTTCTTTGCCCTCCTTTCATACGCAAAAGCAATCTCTCTCCTTTGGGCGTACGTCCGCTTTGTTAGGACATCAATGATGGTCTGCTCATCCACACCTGATTATACATGATTTGTACACATTAATTACACAAATGCAGCACTACTTTACTAAAGTATATTAGTACTGGAATGAATGAATTTATTAACAATACTAATAAATCTGAGTAGGTTATGATGACAAAAGAAAGACACAATCAGTAAATCCCTACAACAACCTTTTAACAGAAGAAGAGGGGATGAATATACACAAATATCACGTCTGTGAGTAAAGGTTTAAACACAACATGGTCATAAGGTGTAAATTCCTCCTATTCTTATTTGCAGAAAATAATTTTTCCACCCTGAACACATTCTTCACCACAGCACAATGGTGGGCTGTTAGGAGTGCCAGTAGCTCTCAGTCAGCAGCCAGAACACAGCTCTGCCAGCACTGGGGCGTGGACATGGAGGTGTTCCCAATGTGGTCCAAACATTTTAAGCCACAAGGCTGACTCACAAATACCAGTTACTCATCTGTTGCAAGAATCTGCAAAACCAAGCACCATTTCTTTTTCCTTTTTTTTGGAGAGAAAGATCTTGCCTTTGGTTTTGATGGCAGTCTCTATCCTGGCAGCATCTTTGTCAGGGTCAAAGTCAACAGCGGGTACCACAGTGGGGAACAAAGGATCCTGACCCTGAGAAGTCAAAGCAAGAAGTAAAATAACTGTTTTTTTGTTAACCTCTTAACATCCATTAGGAAACTGGTGACACACAAAAGGTCAGGTTGAGTGCACGAGTTCAGCTAATGTCAGTTTCTCAGAGGACCTCTTTTAGCATGTAACTGAAACAAAGCTCACCCTTAAAGCTTAATGTGGCAGGCTGCCAGTGGAGAAGTTAAACATTAAGTATGCATGTACCAAGTAAATGATAAAATAAAGAGTTTCCATCATAAAGAAGAAGAAAAGAAAGCAGAACTTTACCCCAATGTTGAGAGACAGCTGTCCCAGAAACTCTGATATCATAGCCATTTTCACTGTTGTGGGAAAGAAAAATCTCATCATCAAATCTTGCTATAATCCTATCACTGACTTGCACAAGACCATGTTTATTTTGACTGGAGATGTAATCGTTTGAGAAGGTAAAGCAAGGTCTTTCTAACAAAGGCAGAGAAGTTAAATCAACTTGTTGCTTTTTACACAGCCGAGTCACTGCAGGGGAATTTATTCGTTTTACAACTGGTTATTTCTTTTTGACTGCTCTGCCACATTCAGAGGAGCTTCTAGTAAAAGATGTCAGACGCATTAGAAACACCAAAGTGACACACCCTGGAAAATGTGCTACTGTACTTCAGTGTTGAAAGGCAACAGTTCTTTCACACGTGGACAAGGAAAAAAAAAACTGGTTTGGGAACCTGAAGAATTAAAACTTAACTGAAACTTAAACAGAAGCAAGACTCTTTTATACAAACTGTGAAAATACAAGTCATATGTCATGATTCGTGAATGCAAAATGCCTCCTTAAACCTTTATGCAGTGTAAACTGAACTGTACTTCCTTTTAATTCTATTAACAAACAGTTGACAAAATTTCAGCACACTTACCGGAGCTGTAAAAGCTGAGATGATGCACAGATTTGTCCTGGTGATGTTTAAATGGATTGGGTGTGGAGGCTCAACTTTTCAGAGATATGAAAAAGCTTCCCACTTCACTTCCCCTGACAGATTCCCTCCCCCTTTCCGTGCACTCATGACTCCACCCTAGTCAGCTACGAGTCAGCAGCTCAGAGTTTTAGAGCTAAGGTTTCCCACACACTATTCAAAATGACTGAAGCGTTGTGCCGTTAGGAGACTTTCTAGGTGTGTCTGATCCCAACTTCCCACAGTCAAAAACATCCGAACATTATAGATCAAACTTTCAGTTTATTAACTCTCTTTCACACAATAAGTAAATAAAATGTATACAAACATACCTTTGAACAAAATTACAGATTATACAGAATAAAAGTGCATCAGGATCCACGTTGATAATTTAAGGACTTTGCTTTTATTTCTTTATACATACATGCTCCTCCTCCAGCTCTCCTAATCCAAATCGTGAAGTTATATGACAATACATTAACAAAGGGATCTTAAAACGACTTTTGAATGAGCTTTTTCACATACGCGTTACGCTTGGCTTTACGTTTCTTCTGCTTGTACGTCTTCTTGTTGCTTCCATTGGTTTTCTGGTAGGATGGACAATAAGAGAATATGTTTATTTGTCATTTTAAGAAGGACTGAGTGCTCAAAGTTCAAATGCTTTGCTAAAAACTTGTTTTACCAAAAGAAAAGCGTTCAGCTATTTGCTGTTAAATTTCAGACAGACCTCCAATGAATGTCTCAGAATCTAACCCAGAAAAGCCAATAACTCTTCTCAGTATTTGTCCCTGCTGTTAGTTTTAGGCTTTGCCAGTAACAAAGGCAGCTTCTGGTTCAACTTGTTAGAAAAGTTATATTTGCTTTTATAAATTCTCCCTGGGGTGGTGGTGTTAGTTTTAGGCTACCACTAACAAATATGCAGTAGATTCTGGTTCAACTTGTTAGAAAAGAACCTAAGGTATTTTTGCTTTTACAAATTCTCTGGAGTGGGGGTGGGGACTTCCTAGATATTAATATAAACATAGCAACCTTTCCTCTTGTTGCTCTTTATTAACCTGGGCCACATGTCTGTTGTTGTGGAGATTTTTTTCTCTACAATGTTTTGACTTAACAGGGTAACTGTAGTGAAAACATGAATACAAACCTTCACAATGGGTGTTGGTGGAAAGGTGCAGGGGACCCGGACATGTTGCTGGTGGAAGGGCAAGACTACAGCTGGATCAACAGGTATCCAAGGCACAAAGCCAAAGGCCGGGGGTTGTGGAACAGAGCTGTGGACCTGATGCAGGTCGTATCCCCCCCGATTCCCTTTTCCATGTGCTGCTTTGAGGATGGTCACAAACGGTTCCCCCGATTTATGTGCAATCAGGTATCGTCCTTCCTCTAACCTATAAAACCAAACAAAGTCCTTGAGACTGTGTCACTCACAGAAACGTGTTGTAGCACTGCAATGATTTCTCCATTCTTGGAAGAAATGATGAAGAACGAAGCGCTGACAAAGAAGTTGACACATGTACTGAGTGTCATTGAGTAATTCTCTGATTGAGTAATTCTCCAGCGCAAACATGAAGGCAGGCTTGCGTCACAGTTTTAGCCCGAGGCAGCCAGAGCGAACAGTGTGAACATTTCATCGGCTTAAACAAAGCTTTAAGAATCAATAGCCAACTTTCTGATAACCTGAAGGTGATGAGCAAGTTTGGGAAAAGAAAAGAAAAAAAAAAAACCTCCTTGGGGTATAGACTTTACATTTAATTCACCAACATTTAAACAAACACTATAGAGTTTATAAAACAGGTTGCCCTCAACAGGAGCCTCATAATCTTGTTCATCTTCTGTTGTAGCCTGCAGGTCTTGTGAAAGAAGCTCTGAGGGGGTCAATAAAGGAGCACGGAGTCAATGAAACACTGTTATGTAAATCATGTCATACAGAAATTAAACCAACATATTGAAAATCAATCAACACCAACTTTTGTGTTCTTTAGTGTCAGCGTTGACAGATGAAGATTGGAGGGGGAACAACAAAGGTTTCACCATCCTTGTTCGGGTTTCTCCCCAAAAATAAAGACACACAGTTTAACCAGTGATGTTGGATGAGAGTGAACTGATGGACCAAAGAAACTGTGATAAATTTGTTATGAACCAAATTTGAAATCTTTGGTTTGGATCAATGTGTACAGAGAGCAGGAGAGAGATGCAACAGCAAGTGTCTACGGCATTCTCTAAAGCATGGTGGAGGCTCAGGTTTAAGGCTACATTTAAGTCCGTAGTGTTAAATAATTACAAACATAGAAAAGAGCTGTCAGATTTTACATCCACCATTTAATACCATCAGGAAAGAGTCTGATTAGCAACTGGCTTCCTTTTCCACCATGAAAATTATCCTAAACACACTGTCATTGCAGTAAAAGCTTAACTGGAGAGGAAAAACACACCATGGAACACTATCAGTCATGGATTGGCCTCCCCAGAAGCCGGGCCTCAACATTACTGAAGATGTGGGATCATGATAGCAGAGAATAAAACAAAAGACAGCCGACATTCAAAGAAGAGCTTTGAATGTCCTTCAAGAAGCCTGGAGGACTATTCCTGGAGACTGCTTAAAGAAATGAAAAGAAAGTTTGCCTAAGTGTTCATCCAGTTTGTACTGAATTAGAAAGGCGATCACACCAAATATTGACTTTCAAGTTTGACAGAATTGTATAAACTCTGTTTTTGCTTTATATAATGTATCTGCATGTATGTTTATACATTTTAATAAATCCCTGCAAACATCCTAGCATACTATTAAAAAAAAAACAAAAAAACATACAGAATCTTACAATTATTAAATAAAATTTGGGTGGAGTATCTCAGTGACAACAATATACAAACAAAAATAGTAATAATATAATTTGTGTCAGCAACAACTTACCCAGTAAGTTTTTTCAGTAGATGGTGGAGTATATTCAATGACTTGGAAAGCCTGGAAAAGAGACATCAGCAAGTTTCAGCCTATCTGCTTTTCTTGGCATCTAACAAATTCAGAGGTGATGAAAAGGCCTGGATTATCAACACTCTGAAACTCAAGAAGACAAACTCGAAATCTTAAGTAACACAATCATTCTGAGATGATTAGTTTAATCCTTTTTATCGACACACATTTGTTGAAACAACACTCACTTGAACCCACAGGAGATGTTCTGCTTCCAGTCATCAGGCAGCTTTCGCAGCAGAGCTACTTTTGATGTGTGTGCATTGATGTGCGCTACAGAGTCATGGAGACAGGGTGAAAGACAAACTGAGAGAACAACAAGAGCTAGTGTGCACATCAAGAGCTTCACTTCATCATCCGTGCTATGTCTGGTGCTCACAAAGTAATTAGTCTGTGGTGATTTGCCAGCATTGTTAACCAGCTTGAGTGGGTGTTAAGAAATGCTTGTTGGCCCCCTCTCATCTTGATTCTTCCCTGCCTCCCACTCCAGCTGGGAAGGCCTGCGTATTTCAACAGTGTCTTCCTTCATTTGCAGAGTGTTTTAGAGCTGACAACAGCAGCCAAAAATACACAATAGGGGAATGCCACATGACAAACCACAAAGAACCAAGTAAATAAGGAAGTCTATTAGCACTGTATAATTTCAATAGCTGGGGGATATTATTTATTTCATATAGCTCAATGTTCTTACCACTAGTGGCAAAACCAAGCATTATTTTGCCACACAGGCTTGTTAGCCATTCTCTTGTATGGCTACATTTACAGCAGTGAAGCTGAACATATGAAACTTGTGCCAATGTGTGTACCTTTTATGAACTATAAAGGTGTTTCACTGATCCAATAGGCAAAAGGAACAGAGTACATGCATGTCAAGATTACATGAGTCAGTTCAGTGAACCTAGCACAGACAAAAGGTGGAGTCTTTCCCCGAATCTTGAGTCACAGATAAGCAGTAGGGAGACACTGGCAATACAACTAAAGCCCAAAACAACACTTAGCTTAGCTCTCCACACTGCATTCACTGTAATAACACATGATCGCATGTGGCTGTAGCTATGGCAACTAAGTAAACCTAACCATTACAGAGTCAAAGGAGGATGATGAGTCATCTGAAGACTATTTCTCTGGTTTGTGGAAAGATCTGTCCCGTTGATTGTATCGTGGCCTGTTTTAAGCTGTCTAAATGATACATTGGCCATTTCCTTGGCAACGAAGTTGAAAAAAAGAAAGCCAAAGGGTCCCTCCTTTAGCTCAATTTAGAACCATGTGTGGAACATAACCATCGTCATTTTAATAACATCTCAAAACAACAAGTTTGAAAGTAACAAGGATAAAAACATTACCTATGTAAGATACTGTGCTGGAGTGAAGCAAAGTCTCTGTCCACAAGTTGCATACCTCGCTCCTGGTTAGGCACTCAACACCATAACACAACTGGTACTCCAGCTTAGGCAAGACATGCACTGGTGTGTGCTATTGGGACAGATCAAATGTCAATATTAAAAACAAAACCTCATTCTGAGGATTGTGCATATACAGAATGAATGTTTATACCTGGTTTTTCCTGCAGCCCACTTTTCTCGTATGGGTCAGAGAGACAGAGCTGCGCACCATGAGTAACAAGTCTTGCAGACTGTAGAGTTTATAAAACAGGTTGCCCTCAACAGGAGCCTCGTAATCTTGCTCATCTTCTGTTGTAGCCTGCAGGTCTTGTGAAAGAAGCTCTGAGGGATAAAAGAGCAGAGAGTCGATGAACCACTGTATGGTAATCAAGTCATACAGAAATTAAACCAACATGTTGAAAATCAATCAACACTAACTTTTATGTTCTTTAGTGTCAGCACTGAGGGATGAAGACTGGGGGGGAACCACACAGGTTTCATCATCCTTGCTCTGGTTTCTCTCCAAAAATGAAGACACACACGGTTTAACCAGCGATGTTGGATGAGAGTAAACTGATGGCCCTGCACATCGGGTGGGCGACTTGGCAGAGCATTTGGCCATTTCGTTGGCAGACTTGAACATGGCTGTCTGCATGCGCAGGATCTCACCTAGCTGGTCCCCAGAGTCCTTTGCTCTTTTGATTTGCCGTCTGGCCCTTGTAACTCTTTGAGGGGAAGACATCTCTGAACTTTCAGGAGTGGACTCGGAAGTAGGAACAACTGGAGGGTCTGCAGAGCACGTTACAGTTTGAGGTTTACTTTGTTTTGGGACAGTATTCACTGGAGACATCGAGTCATCAATGACCAGTTTCTCATCATCCGAGTCTCCAGTAAAAGCTTGGTCTCCATCACTCTGCAGGGCAGGGTCTTGTCTTGCCTGTTCAGTCCCTGGTTGAACATGCTCACTCAAAACCTGCTGAGCTGGCTCTGATACAGAGTCGTTAGTTTTTATCGAGGAGCTGCTCATCTCTTCACTGAACGTTTTAATCTTTTTTGAAAGTGGGGAACCTGTATCTTTTTTACTTTTAATATATCCATCCTGTTCATCTGGGATCTTCTTACACTTTGACGTCTCTCCAAATGTCTCCAGGTCGGTGAGATCCACCTCAAAATCCAGACCACTGTTTTCCAGGGAAACTACGCTTCTCTGGGAAATTTCCTAATTCAGAAACAGAAGAAGAATAATTGCTCTAATAAAATAAGACCAGATAACACCAACACCACCACTACCACAATTAATTTACACATAAACATACCTGTGAGAGGTTCTGCTTATTTACAGGAAGCTCTGTCATCAAATGGAACACATTTTTACTTCCATTCTTCTTGATGGACTGCTTCAAACTCTCTTCATGATAGATATGACTTCTTTCTCTCACTGTCATTTCAGTCTTCAGGAGCGGCGAGTCTATATACACAGTCTTCTTCTGATTACCGACTATGAATAAGAATAAAATGGACCATGTGAAAAAGTAACACCGTCAGGCCATATAACATCAATACACACAATAGCTACCTAATGCCTAGTTTATGGTCACCACATTGGCTGTGCTGTGCACCAGCTGTGATGTCATCACAGTCTTGTTGCAGGAAGCAAAGACATTTTTGCCAGTTTTTGCCAGGAAGTGTCATCTTTTCAAGCTGTTACAGCAATGCTGTTACAGATTCTTCGAATTTCTGAGCTCCTGTACTGACATTTCATTGAAATGTAAGTAAAGACTGGCACGAGCACAAGGCTACAAAACTAAAAAATGTGCACAGCAAGCTAAAATGAGGTTAAAGTGATGAGTGCCAGCAGTTGTGACGTCACTTTTGCATTACACCACACTTCATGAAGGTGACAACAGTGAGCATCAATAAGGTATTAGATATTCTATGCGTCTCACAAACATATAATTTATTTCTCACTTTTAAAAAATGTTAACATGTCTACTGCTCTTTTCTTTTTTTGGTAATTCTATGAAGCTCAATTCTGCGGCATGTTTTTGTTAGGTCATAATGTGTGCTGTACCTTTTCCTTGGTTTAATTTGACCCAAACAGGCAGTTCCCATTGCTCCACAAATTCAGGGCCATGGTTGTCCAGCAGCCTGACCAAGGCATCTCGAGTCAAACAAACATGAGGCTCATAACAAGCACAGAGCTTCTCAGCATTCCCATCACCACTGACAGTCTGGATAGGGATGGGGAAAAAAAAAAAAAAACACAAAACAAATCACACTACCAGAACATGAGAAAATCTTCTGTATCAGTCAAACAAATACAAGTGGATACACAACTGCCTACAGTTAAACGGGGTTTGACATTAACATGTGTGACCTGGGATCTTTCAGAAAAACGCAATAAGGTCTAATTTTGCTGAGCAAGACATGAACACCCTCTGGTGTCTTTGGTGAAAACTGCAAGAGGGGAAAGAGAATTTCAATAGACCCGAGGTCATGAATCCCATTCTAGCAGTAAAACGTGTCTGTGGCTTACTTTGATGGAGCAATTACAAAAAGTGAGACAATTGCTTACAGCATGCATGTCCTTAGCCTTTTTAGCTGGAGGATTCTCTGATGAAACACTCTGATAATCCCATGCAAGTTGTGCATCAGCAGGCACTATCTTGTGGTCTGTAATATTCACACTGCCCTGGAGAAATAAAGGGAAGAAATATGGTAATAGAGAAACTTAATCAACAGCAAAAAAACTGATTCTGCAATTCAACACTTGAAGCTGAGAAGGTATCAAAGTGATGATTTAATTTTTTTAAACAAGGAAAAAAAGATTTTAATTTCCGAAAACTAAATTATATAAGGCTGTAGTCTGATACTGCCGAGACAGAAAAGGGGCTGCAGATGTACATTACCATAGTCAGCAGCTGTTTTTCAAAGGTCAGCGCCAGCCCTGGATCAAATGTCCCTCCTGTTAAACTGGTCAGCTCGTGGATCTGGTAGAACTGGGGAAGCGTCTTAATGCATTCCAAACAGCTCCTTAAAAATTCCTTAAAAACAACAAAGAAAAAACAATTAGGGTTTGTGTTTCATTCCTTATGAACTAAACCACATAACGCTAACAAGAGGTGCAACTGATGGAGTATCAGTACCTCTGAATATTGCATAGCTCCTTGTGATATGAAATTGTAGTCATCAGCACACATTCTAGCCACATCTTGGAGGTAGCTACTGAAGTGCATCACTTCATTGTTCACTCGTGCCTTTAAGACCTGGAAAAAACAAACAAACAAAAAAAACAGGGTCTTTTTTTCCCCAAGTAATGGAATTACAACTACCAGGACTAAGCTCCCATTAAGAGCATTAAGATGCAAATGCTGATACCTCTGGAGGATCCTTGGTTTTCTTATTCATTAAAAAACCAAGATATGTCTCCTGTTGTTTGCTAGAAATGTTGGACAGGCAGGGATAAGGGAGCCTGGGCTCAGGAAAGGGAGCATCTTTCTTAATCTGCTTCAGCTCTGCTCCTGATTTTTTGGTATCCTCAAAGTCTCCTGTGCTTTCAACGGCTTTGTCTGCACTTAGATCCCCACTATCACAGCTGTCCCAGCAGGATGCTTGGCTGCTGATGCAACTGTTGTCTTTAAACTCTGCAGCTTCATCTGTGGAAGAAGAGCGGGAGACTTTTGCAGCCCCATCATCACACTCCTGTTTGGCTTTGGCATTCTCTACAGGACTTGGAGAAGGAGAATGAAAACTGAAGGTAAAACACGAGTAGAATAAACAGATAGTGTAAATGCACTTGAAATGATAGTTTACTTTAACTGTTAATTTAATGACATACCCTCGGAGAAAGGCCCACAGTTCTCTGATATTAGGTGCAAGGGAATATTTGTCATAAACATCTCTGGAAAAGAAAGGTCCTTCAGGAACTGGGTGGTCTTCCCTTCAATTTAAAATGAGAAAATAAAAGATATTAGAGACCCTATGTTGTTATTAAACCATTCCAAAGTGCCAAACACTTTAAACACTTTTGTTTATATATTGCTGTCGTAGGGCCCTGTCTATATTATACAATTACTCTTTTACTCTGCAATTTTCCAAAATATTGATTACTAGATAAACTTGTTTGTGTAAGACAAATAAAAAAGAAATAAAAATGCCACCTGACAGATAATTAACTTAAGTATAAATATTCAATATTCACTTTTTAAAAAAATGTGCTTTATAAATACAATTTACTGACTGTGGGGGGGGAGACACCTTCTGAAGTTATTTTCTTAAAGGTTTGACTTAGTTTCACAATTTTAAGGTATCCGACTCAAAGTTTTGAAAAAAACACCCCAACTTCATATTTAACTTATGGATGGATTTTTTTTTTAATCCCAGTGATGATAATAGCAATATCACAATATATCCAAAAAATACACACATTTTGATTGTTCATTTTTCAATTACCTTAATAAGTGAAATATTAAAATACATTTTAATGCACTATTTGTTTTCGCACAAAATATAATCCTAATTCTGTTATAAGTCTTATTATTATCAAATCAACGTTTCCACCAAACAGAGAGTAAACAAAGTGAAACACGTGCTTCTCTGAGAGAAATGTCGCGCAGCTCTTCTCAGGTGCAACTTCCTGTTTTCCCTTTCAAAATATAAAAGTCGTTTTGTTGTTATAATGAATTCTTGAACAGAACTGATTATAAATGAACAGCATTTAAAAAATATTAAAAAGTGGTAACGTCAGGTACAAACAATACAAAATCTAGTGTTTAGCTAACGGTATTATCATACTGGAAAAATGAGCGAGAAAAACGAAATAATATAGAAACAACATTTTTTAACTAGTAAAACAGCATTTATTTAGATTTATTAAAAGATTGGTGGAAGTGTCTAACAGTTGTAAATATTTTCTTAAGTTTTCTCTAACTTCCCGTCTTATTTAAGCAGCTTGACAGACAGCTAGCCAAGGATAAATAACATGGTGCAGCCTGTAATATAAGCACATATTTCGACTCCTGTTCGGAGTTAAACAGTAAAGGTTGTTCTCCAAAGGTAGCCACTAAATGGGATTTGAGTCCATATAAATAACGTTAAGTCAACGCTGTACAAAGCGTAAGTGAACTCTCTCGACTCCTGTTAGCCAACATGTGCTAATTCTTAGTTAATGTAGCGAGCGTACTTAGCTCAAGCGGACAAATAATATCCACAAGGATTCAAAGGACAGAAACCAGTGGCAGTGAGAATGCTACGTACCATGTCAGCTCCATGGTGGTCTGTGACAGCGGTCCACAGGAAAAACAGCACTGTTGTCTGTTAACTTTAGTGCTATCTGGCTAACAGACGTTTGATGAGCGACATTATTCGTCTTGGTAAAAGTCTGCTGACATTAACCGCTCTGTGTGCATTGCTGCCCCCTAACGGATGGTAACTATTAATCAATCGATTTGTATGTGTGTGTGTGTGTGTGAGTGTGTGTGTGTGTGTGTACGGATTCTTACTATCTTGGTGGGGACCAAAATCTGACATTTACCATACTGGTGGGGACCAACAGCCCTCGTGGGGACCAAAATGCAGGTCCCATTGGGGTTGAAGGCATTTTTCACACTCAAAATGTGGTTTTAGTGTCAGGGTTACAATTAGGTTATGGTTAGGGTTAGGTTTAGGGTAAGAGTTAGGGTTAGGCATTCATTTTTGATAGTTAGGGTTAGGGTAAGCGGCTAGGGAAAGCATTATGTCAATGGGATGTTCCCACGAAGATAGCTCGGTAACAGTTTCCCTGCCCATCTATGAAAGAGAAAAATACCCTTGAATGTGTGTTCACACAAGCAGCCCCTGACTCTACAGGCTAAAACATCTCTGTGTTGTCTATTCAGAAATAACTCTCCTTACTTTCAATTAAGGAAGAAAAGCGCATGCTGTATTCTAATTTTGCAGGCAATTCCCTTAATGTAATAATAATGTCCAAAGAACCTTTGCTGTCCAGTTCTGAGCCCCATCACTGAGTGGTTTCTGAGACTGCTGTTAGTTGCTATCTTGGGGTCTGTAAAATCTTATTATATCTGGAGATACGAGTCCCAGCTCTAGTACAGATAATTATAGGGAGACCTATCTGGATCTCTTGCTCATATCCACAGCGGTCTCAGGCACTAACCTGAGTGCAGCTTACATGCTCCACTATTCTGCTGAGGTGTATAAAAACTAATGTCAAAAACACTATTATTTAACATTTGAAAAACTTAAACCCTTCTATTGGTCTTTTCTAAAATCAACAGACTTGCCTTTTCCATTGAACTCTGGCGTCCATATAGATATTTTGATAAGGTGACATAAACTAAGCACACCCCATGATCGAGTTGCCCGAGGAACCACCTTTAGCAGCAATAACTTGAAGAAATCATTTTCTGTATGACTATCAGTCTCGTATCATTGTGGAGGAATTTCTGCTCACTCTTCTTTACAAAATTGCTTCAGTTCATTGATTTGTAGGCAAACCTCTGTTAAAGTCCCATTTGAGGCCATTGCAATGCCTTGATTATTTTATTTTTACAGCCTTTCTGGTGTAGACCTGCTGCTGTTCTTGGGGTCATTGTCTTCTTGCCATCCCCAATTTCAGCAATCAGACAGATTACATCATATTTTAGAATACCACTCAGTACACTATACAGAGGAGTTCATGGTTCCCAGGTCCTGTGGCTGCAGAACAAGCCCTAATTATCAGGACTCCACCACCGTGCATGACTGCTGGTATGAAGTGTTGGTGCTGATATGCTGTGTTTCACCAAAAGTGATGCTGTGCATGGCCAAACATCTCCGCTTTGATCTTGTCTATCCAGAAGACTTTGTTCCAGAGGTCTTGTGGTTTGTTCAGATGCAGCTTTGCAAACTTAAGGCTTTCTGTCATGTTGTTTTTAGGGAGAAAAGTCTTTCTCCTGGCCACCCGTCCAAACAAGCCATAAATATTCAGTGTTTTTCTAATTGTACTGTCAAAAACATTAATATTTAACATACTGAGTCCTGTAGAGACTGAGTACTTCTTGTTTTCTTTTCTCTGAGGTTTGAAGTTGTTAGGATGTCTGCACCTGTGAAGATTATGCTGTTGTGTTAACACACACCGAAATGCTGCAGGTCAGAAAACTGCCATCATTTCTTTTATAGGGGTGATCACATTTGCTGATGCTCAGTTAATTAATTGCATTTGATGAGCCTCTAAACTCCTATGGAAGCAACAAGGGTGCATTTAACTTTTCACAGGCCTGCATAGAGTTCACATGACTGTAAGCACATATAGAAAAACTATTTTAACCGTTGCATATTATTCCACAGTTTTGCAGTTAATGATGCTTAATCAAAATCTAAAATGTATTACATAGAAAAAGTATAATGAAAAATATATATTCCTGCAGGGAAACTGACTCATTCGGTAAAAAATTAATACAAAAAATAAATGTCAGTAAAATGTTTATCCAGATTTCCAACAAGCTTTAGATGTTACACTCTTTTAGTCACCACTTATTTATTTAGATCTGGGTATTGTCCACATAATTCAGTCATTAAGAGAAGTTTCTAGTGGAGTGAGGCTCGTCACTCTGATTAAGTAACGGCAGAACGTGCAGTTTAACTTTTCTAGTGTGAGCTGAAAGACAACAGGAGACAGATAAACAGCCAGGGAAAAACAAAGCCCATTACAAGCGGTAAATTTTATTATGGGATAACAGCACATAAAGCACATCTAAAATCGATGTGTCCAATGCACTTTTAATAAAGGTAATATTAAAGGTACAGTTTCTAAGTACAATATAACAACATTCATATTAGAATGAAAAGTATTTAAAAGACAACATTAAATTTCTTATTTTTCTTTACAGCTGTATTTACAAAATGAATCAAAATACTTATTTTCATATTTAAGAATCAGACAAGAAGGAGCAAAACTACGTTTGTGAATAGACTACCTGCTAAAGAGAGTTCAAAAGAGCTGGATAAAAAGGTACATGATCATCTGTCCCCATTTTACATCAGTAGCAAACATGTGACTTAGAAATTTGTGACAACCACACACTAGTTTCGGCTTTTTCCGTAATTTGTACTGCTTTTGCATGGAAAAAAAAGAAGCTACCCTTGCTCCACCCTCCCCCACCCACCCACCCCATTTTCATGTTAAATTACCCCAACAGACCGAGGGCACATTGAACACAGAACATTAAAGAAATCCAGATGTATCGTATGTCTGTTTTACAAACACATACAAATACTTAATATACAATGCATTAGTAAATCTTCCGTCCTCAGTGAAATAAAAAAGAAAAAGTAGATTTAACACTAACAGAAAATGAAGAAATGTGGACTTTCTGTTAGGTATTTTTTGTTTGTTTAGTTCTTTTTTTTTGCTTGACCAGAAAAATCAAAACAATGTGCAGGAGAACACTTCTGTAATATCGTCCGCGAGCATTTGTCGACCTAACCTCGAGATCAACAAGAAGCGACGCTCCCAGTTATGTTTCCGAAACGACGTGAGAGGTGACGTGTACACTCTAAACAGACCATCTACACATCGAAACCCTTCAACAACAACCCACGCGAAAAAGAATTAACAACACATGAAGAGAGAGAGTTTGAAAAAAAAAACCAAACCAAACATTTTAAGCATGAGCGAGCGACAGTTCCCCCTCATGTACAAAATACATTGTCACTTCAGTACACATCTGGAAAAGCCACAAAAACAACAAAAAAAAAGGACAATCAAAACCATGTATGCATTTTGTTACACCGAGAGGCACTCAGTGTGATACGTTGTGTATTATTGCAAGCATATTCTTACTGATATTTGCTACAGAGTCGAGAGAAAAGAAAAAGGTCAACTTTGTCTTCAAATGGCAATCCTCTCGTTTACATTTTAACACTTCAGTGTGGTGCAAAAGGCTTGTGCCACTGGTTCTGGAGAAACCGCTGCTTCAGGATCAGGATAGTCTTAAAATGGGGAATAACAAAAGCATACACCGAGGCTCTGTTAAATGAAATCCAAGCACCACTTCCCTGCATCAGGTGAAGAACAATGCAGACATGGGGAGGTAAATAGTATCTTAAAACCTGACAAACTAACTAGCCTCAGTGAGTGTTTTTTTCTTTACAATCAGACAAAGGAAAAAGGACAAAAAAACCCAATACTGTTGTTTCAGTCTGAATATTATAATTCTTCCACAAACCAGAAAAGCGACCTTAATAAGCTTGTTAATTCGCAGATACTAGCTTTGCTATAAGTCAGAAGGAAATAAGTGCCTTATCCCAAGTCTAGCACACTGATACAGGTACTGGCTGGGTAATTTTACCACTATCATTTTCATTATTATCATTATCATTATTATTATTATTATTATTATTATTATTCGTTGAGTCCTAATATCAATAATACATTAATATGCGATGAAATCAATGAACTAATAGGGCGGCCTGGCTTAGGAATCAATACTTGGTTCACAAAATTAACTTACCTAGCACCACACATCAGGGCAACACAAAATAAATGTCAGCACGCCCTATCGCTATCAAACTAATCCTAAAGGAGGGAAGCAAAGTAGAAACAGAGTTATCGTACAATATGATGTCATTGATAAACAGATAAATATTTTTTTTTCACTGGGTAGGCCTTAGTAGCAGTATTTTCCTCTTACCTATACAGACAGAAGTTACAAAGCTACCTTTATACATGTGATCAATAATAATATTAAATATGGTGAATAAACAGCAGAGAATGAGGGAGAGAGAGTGAGAAAATAAGATATACAGCACACAGGCCATGTCAAGTTCTTAGTTCTCCACCTGGGAACAGAACTGGTCAAATATACAGATGAAACATAAAAAAAAGAGAAAACATCCACAAAATCAACACAAAAATAAAACCGAACCCAATGGAGATAAATAAGAGGTGTATTTACATGCAGATGTTCAAAGACTTATTATGCACAAAAGAATGAAAAATAATACACAGACATATATTATTGCTTGACATTCGATTATGGCTAAAAGTTGCTTTTCATTGTTTTGTCTCGTTATTTTTAAACTATATTCTTAAACGTAACTTTAATCATAAAGTCTTATCACCTGTGCTTTGGAAAAATGGGTTTCGTTAAAATGCGACGACTGACTCACAATTCTGGGCGACACACCGGCAACCTCAAGCGTGACATAACGCCGGTCTTCACAATTTATGGTCGAAGACGCAATCTACAGTGCACATTTTGGCTCGGTTCATTTCAATTTAGGCTTGGACCAACAAACTGATAGCGAAGAATTTTTCTTTAGAGACCTGTGAATTGTCGAAGGCGTTATGTCATGCTTTTTAAAATCTACAACTATTATGGATGGATCGAGCTCAGCATTCCTCAAAACCTTTGCTTCTTTTTTGTTAGAAAATGTAAAAAAAAAAAAGATCAAAACCTCTTCATCCACATGACCCTGTTCCTCTGTAATTATTAAAGCCTTGTCTGGGTTTTTTTTTTTTAATATTCACATACTGTGAGAACAGACAGACACACACACACGCACACACTATTGCTTTTTACAGACAACAGAGCAGAGACAAAAGGACCAGCACATTTTACTGTATACTATACACTGATTGAATAGCACAAGTAGCATTGATCCCTCGCTTAAAGTGGGATATCTCGAATGAGAATATACAGAAAGACATCACTTTTCAGGCCCGTGTAAAGGCGTAGTTTATAGTTATACACAAGCATCCGTGTGTTTGGTGACCGTTTCCTGCAATCTTCCCTCTATCGGAACCTTAAGAAGATTAAAAAATAGAGTGATGGGGCTTTATTACTTCTTTTTGTTCAAAAAAAGAGTAAACAAAAATCAACTGTATGAATAAAGTCAATTGAAAAAGGATGATGACTGCACTGTAGAGACCCGTAATTATAACACAAGGCATATTGCTTGTTATACATTGTAGAACACATTACCAGCTACTCGACTAGAATGAAAAACAAAACTGAGCACATTTTACGAGATAAGAACCCTTTTTAGTGGTAGACCTTAGGCTGACCATGTTTGACAGAATATTGTTTACATGATAACATAACGTTTGAAGGAGAAATAATAATCTTCAAGAAACAAACAAACAAAATGAAAAGAACTGACAAAGAATCAGCCAAATCTCAATTTTCTCTTTTTTTTGACAAAAAGTTCAGTGTGCTACGCCAAAAAAACCATAATAATAATTTAAAAAAGTTCAGCCAAGCTCCTCTCATCATTTGAGTGCCTTTGAGAGATTTCAAAAAAATCTCATAAATTCACCAAAAAACCAAAAAAAAAGTTAATGAAATGCTCCGCGACTCCAGAGGAAAGCGAGCCGTTTCTTCGGTCTACCTGTTACCTCCCTGAGCGTTCGCACCTAATCCTTTTCGCTGCTCTTGCCGGGCCGCCGGGCCTCTCAACACCGGATTGTCTAGCAGTGTTCCAGACTGGGTTTCTTTTGCTTTGAGACTGAGGTTTTCTAGTCGTACAGGGCTTGTGCATATCCAAAATAGCATTGGATCGTTAACAGATATTATTACTTAGGTACAGCATATTTACTAACAACCCAAAACACAACAGATTTAGTATTGCATAAGAATATTTGGTTTCCTAACAAAGAGGGTTATTATTCATAAAGACCCTGATGACACCGTTTTAAACCAAAACAGATTTTTTTTTTTATTATTTTGTGTGCGTGAAAGAAATATGCTGTGTACTGAAAAACTACACTTTGTAAAAGCGATGGGGTTTGATGGGTTTTTCTTTTTACAAAGAAGATTTGTTTTTATTAATCGACTTGGCTGGAGGCCCTTTAAGGACATCATTAATGTGAAATTCTGAACAACTCTGTGATGAATTTTCAAATCGGAATTTCAACCACTTCTCATGGAACGTCCCTGAAAAAAAAAGAAAGAACGATAGAAAGAAAAAGTATCTACTAAACTATAAATCTAATGAATTCAAACAGAAAAGCACAAAAGAAACTCTTCCCTGAGGGGTGACAGCGCAAGGCATTAACGCCTCGCGCAAATTGCACGGTAGAGGAATGATAGTGTGCAAACAAAAGGAAAACAACAACAAACAAACAAACAAAAAAAAGACAAAACAACTGGATTCAATGTTACAGACAGACTGGTGACAGATGTGTTAACATGCTTTGTCGGGTTTCTAAAGGGATATCATTTTTTTCTAGTCTTTTCTTTTTTTTTGTTCTTTTTTTTGTTCTTAACGATTTTTCTAAAAGCCGCTACTGAGATTGCTGGAATGTCTTAGGAATCCATTCTACATTATAGACGAGTAGACTGGAAAAGCGGAAGCAACGACTATTGTTTGGCACATCCAGGGTTGTTTCTTTTTTTTCTTTTTTCTACCACTTTACTACCACACTGACAAGAAAGACACACTCAACAAAAACAGAAGCACAACAACAAAGCATTCTGAAAATAGCACTTGTCCTACCAGTTTTATGCTTCTCCCCTAATCATACGAACAACGGCTAGTCTAATTATTGCAGGGATATAGTTAAGTGCTACCTGACATCTTTTTCTCTCCCTCGTTCTCTTTCGTGAGTTTATTAACCAAAACAAGTTACAAAAATAGAAGCTTTACAACCAGACAAGGCTTTGAATATTCACTTTCCCTTCACTGTTTCTTCTGTGTTCTGTCGTGGCGTTGCCGGGCTGAGGCTGCGGTGAGAAGGCAGATAAAGACGCTGAAAATGTTCTTACAGAGGCTCATAAATGTGCTTTTTAGGTTAGACCCCGGGGTCTCTTGCCATTAGGCTGTTAACTCGCTTGCTGTATCTTTATCTTCCACTAGATGGAACAATTGGATTAGAGACTGCATGTGAGTTTCCCAGTCCAACCACATGGCTATTTGGGTTGATTTATAGCCTTAAAGAAAAATGTACAGATTTTCACAGTACAATGAGAAGCAAATGTTTAGTAAAAAAAAAAAAAATCCCAAAAATCTGTCACCCGAGCACACCTCGGTTTTCTTGTATTTTCAAAAACTTGAAACAGATGCCATGAAATCCAGATCTGTTCACAACAAAAACAAAACATCACCGCGAGGTTGTTTTGTTTTGTTTTTTTGTATTATTTTTTTATGTTTGTGCATGCTCCCCTCAGAGGAGTATCACAGCTACATTTTGACAGGCGTCGCACTGGCAGTTGTTGCGAAAACAAGCGACGGAGTGTCTTTAACCTGCCTTCTCATCTACGCCTCTTTTGTTCGCCAACCGGCAGCCACGCCAGCCACCCTAACAGACATCCCGTACACTTCCAGTAGACCAGTAACATCTGCAGCTCCCGGGACTAACCTCTGTATCCATGATTCAACTTGTATTTCTTGTGCACATGCAACACATCACTAGGTAAATATACAAGTCTTAAATTAAAGAACGGTGTAAATAAAAGTGCCTTATCAATTCAACAATTAAGAATGGTCTAACTACTAATATCATACATGTTATTTAAAATAGATTCTATAAACATTACTTTTTTCTGTATAGTAAGTACTTATGACCATATACCCTGTAGTACATTATAAAACAGGTGGAATGGACCCTTTTCATTGTATTGGCGCCCTGTGCTTCTCCAGGGCACCTGTCCAGAGAAGGATTAATAGCAGATGGCCTTACATGGTTTCACTATGCAACAATGGTGGATGGAGTCTTTGACAACTTAAATCATTGCGTTTTCATTAGAATTACCAGAATTCTAGGTTTCTTTTTTTTCTCTCTCTTTTAAACGATTGTCCACAGAGAGGTGCCGATTGCAACGCCATGCCAATGGAACCTCCCTCGAAGTCGCCGTGAGTTTTCATCCCAAGCACCGCGTCCAAACGATACGGCTTGAGCACAAGAGAAAAGTGGCTGAACTTGACCAAAGTGTGCGCGTTTATCTTTTTTTGTTGTTGTTGTCGTCACTTTTTCTGCGTATAAAGGTGACAGGTTTGACCGTGGAAAGAAAGCAGGACTGTTACGGGAGTGTAATCTGGGAAATAATACTGATGTGGTCATCCTCTAAGTGAAGAGGTCTTCAGCTTTTCTTTTCTTTTTCTTCAAAGGTGTCTCATTAATTGTTCATAATGATTAGAAGCCAGGTGTGCAGATAAAACAAAGCGAATGATAGGGGGTGATGCAGTTAATCAAGTGAAAACAATGACGAATGAAGAGAATTGGGTTAGAAAAGCGCATAAGAGGGTCAAGTTCAACCAAACAGAAATGATTTGTTCCTATCTCCTCTTCATGTCCCGTGGGGTGTCGGCTCCCACAATTCTTACAAAGAGAACTAGATTCAATATGGTAAACCTTGACAATCAACTCCCCAAGCCCTACCCTCCAATGTAAAAGAAGAAGTTGAACAGCGTGCCATCTGTCCGCTCTGGTGTGTGCAGGGCACCAGTAAAGTGTCTCAGATTCCTCCTCCACATTCCCCTACGGTGGGCACACTGGCACCTGGCAGGGTTGCTACCCGTCAACGGGCATGGACTGCTCAAAGTCTGATCCAAACAGCTCCTTGTATAACGGGGGGAAGTGGGCACGCACAATGTCTGGGTATATTGCTTTGAAAGCTGTAAGCTTCTCTGTATGCCTACTGCACAGCGCCCGCAGTGTCGACACTTTGCATATCAACTGTGGAGAGAGAGGAGACAGGCTGTTTAGATTCACAGGGAGGCAAGGACATGGAGCAATGGTAGTGAAAAACATTCCTCCCTACAGTGTATTCCGTCTCACACAGGGGCAAACAGACTTGTAAATATTGAGACAAGCGCTCAGGCACAAGGAAAACTTGACACTTTATATTAAGGAGCCGGCGTAGCTGATAACAAAGCATATACTGATAAAAGAGGTATTTCATGTCACATTATGAATGTTTCCTCTGAAATCTGAGTTCATTTAGTCTACTGGGGTTAAAAATGTTTCAAGGCCAGTGGATAAAGATCCTAAGCGGTGTAAGATTACATTGCTACAACAGCAGGGAATTCCAGCTTTCGGGGATAACGGATGAAGTGTTTTCTGTATGCACTGTACCTTTGTAAGTATACCGTCCTCTCTGTGGTTCTTCTGCAGGACGTGCTGGAGGGCCAGTTGGATCTTCTGCTGGAGTTTTTCCACCTTCACCTTCTCCTGCAGCCAGGACCGGTCTGGAAGGAAAATAGTCACATCTTTATGTGGCTGTAAAACACATGTGGGGCTCTTCAAAGCCAAACACGATTCATGATTCTTGCAGTGCAAGATTTTAATTATCAGAAAAAAACAGGATTGCAACAGTCTGTTCATTATTGTGGTGAACGTATGTTTGCCTTTTTTTCCCCTCTCTTTGCACCGTGAATGACACCTACCAGCAGACATCAACACAAAGGCGGAGAACAGGGCGATCTCATCCTCAGACAGGTGCATAGAACACAAGTTTTTCCCAAACTCGAAGACGGAGCTGATCAAGTCGTCACAGCCTGCCACAGCAAAGGACAGAGAGAGGGGGCTTAGGATAAGGAAGACCAAAGAACAACATTCACTCTTGATCTTTATTGGGAGAGAGGCACACGGGGAGGGGAGAGGAAAGGGGGAGAAATGAAAAAGAGCGGCGTGCTGACAGCACATGGGAGCGTCTTAAGCAGAACAGGCAATGCTTTTACTGAGTTTTGCCTCCCAGACGAGTCACTTTTGGCAGTTGGGTGGCGTTATGCAAGCCAAAATGAGGTCACTATTGAGGCTTTTAGTTAAATCAATTATCGGAGATAGAGAGAGACAGGCGGATGCCACGGCAGCTCGGGAAGCCCATCACTCTGCCTCCCCCACTGTGGACCTCTCTGCACAGAATTCATAGGACACTGGTATACTACACACACACACATGCTCACTCGTATACAAACACAGTGATAGTGAATGCAAACTCACAATGAGAAACAGAATTCTGCACTTTTTCAGCCACTATGGGATGCATTTACATTTTTTTTTTGTCAAAAGGTAGCTGGAAAAATCCACGGTGGGAAATCTTAGCAGTAATATGGCAGTCTGACACAAATTCTATTTGCTTTCGCCTGAGATGTTTTATGTCAGGCTATCAATGATAGTTTTGATAGCACTCTCCCTAAAGACACTCCGTCTGGCTTTATTTATTCCACAGTTACAGGAGCCATATGCAGCAGAGCCTCACTAACATCTCTGTTCTACCATAAATAACCGCTGAAAAGACAGCAATGCCAGGTGAGGAAGGGATGAGTGCTCAGTGTTTGCTTCGAGGCGTTCAGCATTGTGCAGAACAGAACAGCAGACTCTAATTTTGGCTGTTACAACAAAGAAATGAGTAATACACTGTAAAAAAAAAAAGTACGATAAACACACTCACACAAACACAGCAGCACAAAAATACACACATGCACAGTCATTCAAATGCACGAGTGCACACACACACACACACACGTGCCTAAACCCACTCCACTTACCTAATGACTTGAACACATCAGGTCCAGCATATTTTCCATCAAAATAGACTGTGTTGTTTTGCGAGTCAAAGGCACGGCACATTCTGACAAACACAACTTCCAAAGAGCCTGTGGAGACAGACAGGAATAAGATGCTGAATCTGAGCTTTGTTATTTCTTTTTTTTTATCCCAACAGTTACACATCAGTCAGGCCTGCAAAACACATGATTTAGCTTTGTGCTAATCTTCTACAATATGACTAACACAACCACTTTGAAATAAAGAAGCCTGCTGTCAGAGTGAAGAAAAAAAAAATTGCCTCTGCAGATGAAAACATCATCGACAGTAGGCTATTCTTCCATAATGACATGCCTGATAAAAAATTGTACTCCATTCATTGGTGACAGTGCTTATTCATTCAACCTTTATTTAGATAGATAGGTGTTTATTGTGTTGTATAATTTGCACCACTCTGTGGGAGTGGATAAGAGGATCAAGAAAATGTAACTGAAGCCATTATTGCCTCCAAGGGAGATGCTACTGTTTTAAAATGTCATGTCTGACAAGGGATCTCGCTCTGTATTTCGTTACTCGTATGGGCTGTGCTAATGTAAAGAAACACCCAGGGACGGACCCGGGAGAGCTGTTTGTTTGCTGGATGTGAGGTATATGTGTGTCTGTATTTGTCTATAAATATAGGTGACTGTGTGCAAAGAGCCGTAGCGGGGTTATATATACACAATTCTGTGAGTGCATCCTCTTAAGAGAAGTTTAAACAGACATCGCCGGTGCTTGAGAAAAGGAGAGTGAAATGGCGGCAGGCACGATAGGTATTATCTGAGCTCGGGAACACATGACTTATCTAATGCCGTGTCTGCCTTTGTTATGTATGTAATGAACGGAGGCAAACGGGGAGAGACAGAGACGGTGAGGGAAAGCAGGCGGGGTGGGGTCTCCTCTCTGTGACACTGTCTGTGCGTGTGAAGAAGAGGGCTTTGTGCAGTCAGGTCAGCTACGCCCTTGTGACAATGCCAGAGGAGGGGGGTGGAGGGGCTGGTAGTGGTGGGTGAGTTTGACGGCAACAGGCCATGTTGACAAGCTGTCATACCTGCTTTCAGCAGCACTATCTGATCGTTCTGACACAGCTCCATGAAGCCGTCGATGCGCTTGGCAAACTCCACCACATACTGAATGGCCTCTGTTATTTTGATAGCGCACAGCTGCCACATGACTTCCCGGGGCTAAGAAAAGATAGGACAGAGAATGGGTTATCTACTTTAAAACAATGGTTCTGATTACTGTAACTGCTGTGGAGACCCAGAAAGGGACAGCGGTGGTAAAGCTACCTTGTTCTGGTAGCTCTCCACCTCCTCTTGCAGGAAAGCCTGCCAGGTCATCTGCTGCAGCTCCTCTCTCAGATACTGACATGTCTCCATGTGTGACTTAGAAATGTTCTGGGCCAGGTGTTCTGAAACACAAGCACAGTCACAAACCCGGAAGATCACAGTTGAGATTCGAATGTTTCTCACAAGGCTATGTGAAAGTGAAGACCTCACTGATGAAATATGCCACAGGAAAAGAAGATTTATTTACTGAGCCTTCATGAAGGAGGAGAGGCGGATACGCGTGGGCTTTTTTTGACTGGGAAAAGGCTTGTTGACATTTCCTTTTACTGCCTGCAGGAAGCTCATAGCTTAAGGTTGAGGGAAAGCCAATCTAGTTATGACACAAATGCATGGAAAGGAGGAGGGGTGCCACGTTACTCACTGAAACAAAGGTCACATTTTCTCTGAGAGAAATATTGAGTATAAGAATTTAAATGGTTTTGAAAACACATCTGTTAAAAGGAGTTCCTAGGCACAGGGGAGCCTAAAAAAATGATTTCCCCAGACGCCTGCCCTGCTGGATCCTGATTGGCCCTAATTAATGGAAACTAATTACAAAAAAGAGGCTCTTTTAATGAGTGTTGGAGATGAGTCTCCAACCTCCTGCTATTTTAAGCAACCTTTGTGTCGTTTGCCCCACGGTTGAGTTGTTCCCCCCCTCTCCTTCATTTTGCTGTCTCCTTTTGCCTTTTGCCTCTCCCTCTCTCTCACTGCTGCTCCTTACCTAGTTCAGCCATGGACACGGTGGGGGAGGTTTCCCCGTTGGTGAAGGAGCAGTAGGGGAAGAAGCCAGAGCCTGGGGCAAAGTCGCAGATGGGCTCCGGCTTGATGCCGTTGATGTCCAGGCCTGACTGGTCAGGAGATGGCTGAATGTCCAGGTAGAAGCTGCTGACAGCCGAGTCTGGTTTGCTGCCATCAGGAGTATGACCATCCATGTAGCCGCTGAGGTCATCGTGAAGCTCCGTGAGGCCATTGGCAGAGAGGCCGTAGCTAGGTGTGAGTGGCTCCGCCTCCCCAGGCTGTTGTTGGTGGTCACGTTGCTGCTGCTGCAGCCGGTGCTTCTGGACCTCAGCGTATAGGCTGTCTCGCTGCTTCTTTGACATCCGACCAAACTTCACTGCTGTAATTAGCAGGACAAGACAAGTGTGAGACTAACAAAACACTTTCTATCTTTGCATCAAGTAAAATAAATTCACTAAATTTTATTTACTAATTGTATTCACAATCAAGTGATTGTGAACCACTACTAGCTTTACTAGTGGGTTGGGCGTACATAGATTATCACTGTTTTTTCAGAATCAGTGTTTTTATCAAAGCACTCTCCCCCAAATGACTTACCATCAACCAAGTAACCAATTAAATAATGAAATAAATAAATATATTGTTAGTTATTTACCGATTCACCAGTTTTGATCTGATTTGTACTGTTTTGATTTGCTGTAATTTACAGTCAAGCCACTTTCTCCCCTCTCCTGTGCTCTCAGTTTCACCATATGCTTGCTGTGTCAGGCAAAAGCTTGCCTACACTCAAGCTGAAGAAAACTTGCATTCATTTCAACACTTCCCCAAAGCAGTCGATCTAGGGGAAAACACTGAATACTATTATTTTTTTTCAAACCTAGTATAAGATTTTAAATTATATGGCATTCTCTTTTGCCTCATCTTTAAGTATACTGACACTCGTCTCTAGGAAATACAGTGGAATTGCACAGACTGACTTTTCTCACACTTTGGGGAATTTTTAGGGAAGAAATTTCAAGTCCTAGGCAATTTAATTACCCTTCATCTATAAACTGTGCTTTACTATCAGAGAGCAGCACACCACATATTTTAGCCACGGGTTATTCCCGTTAATTTACAATGTATTATATAGGGGGGGGATCAGCATTAATTATATTAATTTTGAAACTATTATGAACAGCTTCACAAATGCAGAGGTAAAGGTGGAAAGGAACCAGAGAAGCTTATCAGACAATCAAACAGCCCAAGTCTCTGCTTCCCACCTTAAGGTTTCCAGACTAAACATTGATGCTGTGAATGAGACTTCTTGGCCGGTGTTCTGGGGGCCTGGCAATAAGTCAGCCGGTCACAGTGTGTGTATGTCTGTGTGTGTGTATGCACAGTGGAAAGTGAGTGGAACAGCAGAGGAGAGTGCGGGCAGATGGGCTCTGGTGTGTTCAGTGAAGGTAAGAGTCACCTTCTACTGTCCAGAGTGTGTGTTTATACATGAGTGTGTGTTCATACGTGCATTTAATAATGTATACTGGATAGCTGCGCACACGTTGCTAATGCACTTCTGTGTTAATTTAATATGTGTGCATGTGTGTCTATGAAGTTGTACCAGTCTCTTTGCTTGTACTCCGTTCAAGTTTTCACTTGTCTGTGCACATCCCTCTGTGCCTTTTACAGAAAAATGGCATGGCTCTGCTCTGTTCTGATAGAATCTCTTAAGCCCAGTCTAGTTTGGACCAGCCTGGCACAGCAGGAGCCCCTCTGCACACACCCCCACCTGTGTGATCCCATTACTGCATCTCAGCTGCAGCAGGACTAATGACAACCTCTAACAACCTAGTATTTCATCAAACCTAGTTTCTATCACAGCAACAAATTAGGCCCACAGACATAGCGCTCACCTACTACTGGCAGAGAATGAACACAGACTGACAGCTTAACATGTTCTCGTGCCAAGAATTCCTTTGGAAATGTCTGTTGTACCCCTTTGAGAATAACGACATTATCTCATCTCATTCCTACAGATTTTCTTTGTCTCTCTAGTGAGATTCAAATACACAGCTGCTAAAAGATATAGACTAACTTGATAATGTAAATTAGAGCTGCTTCTCAGTAAGTTTGATATTTTCACTGCCACAAGGAAGCTCTTTTTGCTCCCTTCACGGGGAGGTCAGTGTCCAACAGCTTCCCTGAAGCATCGATCCAAAGGCGGTTTAGCGGAGCACACCTTTGCCCACACAGGAGCCTGAACCGGGGCTCTTCACATCTCACCACTCACCATGCCACCCTGCTAAATCCACCCACTTGCTTCTCCTCTTCCATAGAGCACTTACCATCTCGTGACATGCCCACTGCCAGGCACTTCTGCAGCCGGCAGTGCTGGCAGCGGTTGCGGCTTGTGCGGTCGATCAAGCAGTTCTTCTGACGGGGACAGGAGTAAGCTGCATTGCTCTGCTGACTCCTCCTGAAAAAGCCCTGCATTAAACAGAGGACGGACAAAGAAACAGCTCGGGTTACTGGAAAAACTTGTGTGAGTGAAGTCATGTTTTCATCTCGAAGGATCAATTCATGCCCCATATCAATAGCACGGCTGTAGCTCAGGTTGTAGAGAGGTTTGTCTGCTAATCATATGGGTTCAATCGCTAACGTCCTCGATATGCTGAAGCTTCCTCGCGAAAGTCACTGAACTCCAAGTTGCTTCGGATGTGTGCGCGTGAACAACAAACACTGTAAAATGCTTTATAGAACCAGTAATGTTAAAAGGTGCTTGTAAAAAGTGAACTGTTTACCACTGTGCTTAACATATTACTCATTGACAGTGACTGTTTCCAAGTGGTGTTTTTAAAAAAAAATTATTAATATGAAATTGATATATAACAATACTACCGTGACTATATTTTCTACTGTAGTATTTTAGGAGTGCTGCATTTCAACAGTGAGTACAGCATGAGGGTGTTGTGTTTGGGTAGGAATGATAACAGTGGATGGTATTTTCTACAGTGGGGTTATTAGTGTTGATTAACGCAGCACTGGCATGCGCAGTGTTAAAGGATTGTGAATGCACACCGACCGGATTCCTCATCCTTTGACTTAATGAATTGATTCCAGCACATCATTAACATGCCCCACTCTACTGCTCCATACACATATGTCTTAATTAGCTGCTCATTGGCTGTTTAATTACAAGAAAACAGCTGACAGCTGCCAAGTTGCTTTATAATAGAAGCCATTATGGAAACCGACTAAAACTGCCAGTGACAAGCAGCACTCTTTAATAATGCTATGATTTATGGTCCAAACTTTTGTACTTGCACATATCATTAAAGGCCTCTCTGCCTGGACTAATTAGCAGTCATTAAAGATAGATTTCAGCAGTTTATTCTTTAGTGTTTTGTCCCTGCAAGCTCCTATGTGAGGGAGAAGAGTGCAGGAAAGGAAACTCTCTATGTCCCTCTCTTGTCTGCCTCTCTCTCCTTCTCACACACACACACACACACACACACACACACACACGTGCACATATATAACCAGGAGCAAACAGCAAAGGTGCAGGCTGGCTGAGGAATGCTAATGATGTGCCTGGTGACAAGCATGGGGACAAGAATACACTCTAAGCACAAAATTCCTCTCACTGTGAATGGTTGGTGCATTTGAAACAGTACAAAAGGTGGCTTCAATAGAAGCAACACACTGTAGCAAACAGCCAACAATCTGCTATAATTCAAAGCACTGTGCTTTTGATCATTTTATTTCAAGAAGAGCAGGCTGCAGCAAAGGCAAAAACAGCAAAAGACACGTCCCTGGGAGGGAAAGGCAAAGCAAGGCAGAGGAATGACTTTGTCCTACTAATTGTGGTTTTCTGTGATGTCCTCTGCGGTGCTTGACCACTTTAATGATCACACTCCACGTGTCTTTGCTTTGCAGTCCCTCTCCAAATCGTCGCAAAACTTCAGCAACGTTTTCAAGTGTATTTTTTCCTCGCAAGCAACTTTCGGCACTTCCCCGGCATTCCCAGTCTTTCCTCTTTCAGCTCTTCTGTCCCTCGCGTGCACGCAGTCACACTACCTCCCTTGGCACAAACGGGTTCGGTCTCTTGATGCTTACCTTACAGCCTTCACATGTTATCACGCCGTAATGGATGCCTGATGATTTGTCTCCACAGATCTTGCAGGGAATTATTTCGATTTGAGCTGCGGAGAAGAAAAGGAAACGAAAGAAGAAGAAAAAAATAAATAAAAACGTTGCTGTCACAAGTCACCGTACAACACCCTCACCATGGATCCATGTTGGTACATGAAAGAGCACTGTGCTTCTAAAAACATCTCATCCGATGGCTTTGGAATCTTCACTTCCACAGAGCATTAGCTGAATATTTACCGATTTGATGTGTGTGTGTGTGTGTGTGTGTGTGTGTGTGTGTGTGTGTGTGTGAGTAAGCAAGGAGGCCATTTTAACTCCTCACAAGCAGCAATGTAAACAGAGTGTCATTTTGGATCCTAAACACAACCTCTAGAAGAAGAAAAGTTACCCATAATCCTTAATGTACTACAGGAGCACTAATATTGGCCTTGTATTACGACAATGACTCATTTAGCCACACGAGGAGATGTTTTCCTCGCTGGAAAACTTGACTTCACGAAGCCTCGTATATATTTCAGAACCATAAAAAACCCAGGAGTAAATCCACCGTGGCCACAAAGAATCATAACATGCTCGCTGTGCTGGAGGGAGCAGCGGCAGCGGCTGCATGTGCACCTCTGTATACGCTACAGAAAAAGGGTTCAGTTGCGGTTTGGCTGTGGTGTTGTGCTGTTGACAGGCCTGTGATTCACCCGCCTTAAGAGGACAAAAGCAACGAGGGGACAGGCCTCATCCATCGTTGGCCTTCTCCTCAGGAGCCGACCACAGGGCAACACAGCAGAACAGACAGAACACACAGACATCAGAGACACAGAACTCCCAGCTCGTCCCACTGCTTTCAGCTTTATCACTGCAGCCACTGATGCTACCATCCCTCTCCACCTCCACCCCCACCCCACTCCAGAGATCTCTATCTCAAAGCCCTCCTCCACATCTCTAGCATCTCAGTCCCGCCATCCCAACAGTGCACTACAGCGCCAGACAAACGCCACTATCTGATCTAAATCGAGGAAAGATCACCGCAGGACACAATCTAATGGTTTTTGGGATTTTTTTTTTTTTAACTAACCAACCTGGAGCCAGCCAATCACGGTGCAACGAGTTGTTGCAGCACAAGTCTATACCAATTAGCAGAGGAATATTATGATTTGTCCTGCAGGGATGAAATAAAAATTATAATATTTTAAAATATAGTGGCACGTTCAGAGTGTCAAAGTGTTACATCAGCCTCACCCCTCTAACAAGGCCTAACTGTCTACTACAATGCCTCAGGTCTCTTCTAAAGACAAGAAGCTTTAAATATCCCCTTCAACACCTTAACAACCAGCCTCTTTAAACTAGTTTGATCACATCAAAAGTACTTTTGTGGGGTTCAATCCAGAGATCCCTGCCCATTTTAATCAGCTGCCTAGGAGCCTATAATGTGTCATGTGGATAATGTCCTTGTCCCGGAGGCATGCCCGGGAGAGGCCCTTAACACACACACTCTAATCCACTAACCCGGGAGCCACACTCTATTCATTCAGGAATCTGTCTGTTCTCCTCGCACTGCTGGAGTCAACAAGACCAGCCATGTTTACTTGGAATTAGCCTACATTTTAGCAAAATGAACAAAAGGGAGTGGTGGAACATGCACAATTAATTCTCCTCCAGACAACACCTCCTGTGATTTGCGATTCTCACATACAATAGAGGGCACTGCACCTCATCGGCCCGGATTAGAGTGAAATCCAGGCAGGAGGCGGGCTTTGACAACCTAACTGAGAGGGTTAATTCATAATTAATCTTCTCCTTACTGTGCACAGTTACTTGTTATTTCATTTAGGTCTATCTCTGTATGAGTGCACTCTATTGTTTGTTTTTGTGTTCTCCCCGCATGAGCATTAGCAGTGCAGTGTGTTTCGACTCCTTTAGCATTTTCAGCCTCATTACTTACATAATTTGTTCTGACATGCACTCACAACAACTGAAGCGTGCTGTAATTATGACTAGCTGCGGTTATGACGAACTAAAGGTTGTAGTGGCAGGCCCCAGCCATTGGGTGGCAGTGCAGGGCTGTAGCTATGGTTGTCTTGCCAAGTTAAGCCAAGCTTCCACCCACCCTATCCAGCCCACAGGCTTTTGGCTCTGAGCTCCAGCCTCTGATAGCTTCAGGCTTAGGCTGCTGCTAGCTTCCCCCACCCCCACAGCATAGCTATGAGATGCCTTCATCTCTCCTGAAGAAGCGGAGCTGGCTGGGCGCTCACTCAGGCCTGACAGAGGCTGTGCCACATCAGGTGAAAGCAGTGGGAGTATAGACACAGGGGTGCCAGGCTAGGCAGGGCATACATTCACACAAGCATGCCTCACATAGCCCTATCTGCAGCATGAAGGCCCTGAGTGCACACAGTCTCACCAGCTAACACTCTTCTCCCTCCACCGCTGCACAGGCCCCTAGATGTTCAGTGCACTCAACAGTAAAAAGGGTTTGTCTCTGGACCAGCTGAGACAGGCTCCATAGCTTCTTGTAGGAGAAAAGACATCACTTCGAACATATAGTTATCTCCACACTAGGCTGAACTGCTTTCATAAAGAAAGGGGTCAAGAAGAAATGAGCAGTGGCACAATGGAGATCAAATACACCATGAAGTCACCTAAATCATCAGTCAATATTTGCCCCTTTGAGTGACTGGTCATGAGGCCCTAAGCCACACTTCAGACAACTGAGGATGATTTGAACTGAATTCACAGAGGGGACCCAATCAAACAGAAAGGCCTACACTTATAAGCACTCCCAATCTGGCAGTCAATATCTATTGACATGAGCTGCGGTGTTAACTGCCTCTTGGTGTGAAACAGGCAGCTGCTGGCTCGCTTGAGCTTGACCAGTGCAGTGCCACTGATCCCATTCACCGCGCCTGCCTGCCTGCCTGCTTGCCTGCCTCTCTGCCTGCCACTTCCCTGTCAGCCAGCCCTGCCTGCTCTGTTTACGACATCAAAGCCAGGCACAGTTAGACAGGCAGTCATGCTAAAGTCCATCCCAGCAGCCTGCTGCTCCTCACAGCACTGTGAGATGGCCTCTGCACGCAGGACACTTCAGAGACACCTGCTGAGATGCCAAGATTACGTTTGAATCACACCACAGCACAATCTTACCACGGATAAGACCATAAGGGTCGTACAGCGTCTCAGGACTGTATACAGCATTTGCAGCGAGGTGCGGGTGGGCTTGGGTGATAGGCATGGCAAAGAGAGCAGACAGTGAAACAGAATGTTAAAGCTTGTTCTTTGTCTGTCTGTGTCTGAGCAGTTCAAGGACACTGATTCACAACACTAGCAGGCCTTTTGAGAGGATGACGTGTCACTCAGAGCACATGTACAATGGGGCAGTGAGGCCTCCGTATGCTCACCCAGTGCCCTTCACTGTCTTCTTCACAGCCCTGAGATCATCAGCCCCTTTAATAAAACTGCAGCACACATTAACAAGGACCAGGAAACGATCAGTCAACTCTGACCGCTCATAACAATTTACAAAGTCCACGCTAACAGTTTACCGAGGCTGCTTACTCGCTGCCTAACCACCGAGTATGCAGCTATTAGCAGACAGCTTTCTGCTATTTTGCTTCTCATCCGTAAACTCTCTGCATACTCATTCACATGATTCAGTTTATTTTGAAAAACCCAACAGGATCTTGAGCTTTATTGTGAAAGGTTTACGTGGAAAACAAACAAGCGGATAGCGGAGCCACGCGATGGTTTTACCATCATTGTTGCTAACGACAACACGTAAATACAGGCGCTTGTCCGTCTGTAGTGTGGTTATATTAAATATAAGAAAGAGAGAACTTTAAGAAATTAATATAGCCACTATAGTGACAATGAAAAATAAATAATATATTGTTGTAAACAGTTTAGTTTGCAACACCACGAAACAAACGATAGACGTTTTTATATCGTCATCCGATATATATCGTTATATTGAACAGCCCTAGTATCAGATATAGACTGTATTCTTGGCAGATGTAAACAAACCATTAATTCAGGTAATTCCTTGTTTTTTTTCTCCATATTATTCACCGTAACATGCAGATAAAAAAAAAACATAGAGCAACTGAAAATCCTACAGGCTTGTGCCAAGATGGAAAATCACTACTAGTCAAAATCTCCTGGCTGTTCCCACTGAACCCTTGGACTACTGACATAACGTTGACGGATTAAGATTATCCCTTACATTACAGACCCATGCCCAGGCCACCATCATAATGCTGAGAGCTTAACCCATTACTCGATTGGACCATTAAATCATTTTCCCATAGCCTTCATGTGATAGATGTGTAGAATAAATTAGGTTTGAAACCAAAGCTTCTACGCTGCTCCGTACAGGAATACATTTTTTTATTTTTTGTGGGCTCATTTACAATGTACATCACTCTGGGAAAAAAACCCAACAAAAAACAAAAAAAACCCAAACATTGGCTTCTCTATGTGTGACAGCCGTGTTGTGCTGACAGCTGTCAATGACAGAGTGACGCAAGCCAGCGGGCTCATGTCAGAGATTATGTAAGGAACTGGACAGGGCACAGCATTATGAGCAGATTAGCAAATTCTCTCCCACACATAACAAACTGTGCTAATATATTATCTTTCTAAAATATTTAGCAACAAAACAAAACAAAAGCTTATGGGGATATCGGCTCCCAAGACATTTATACAAAGCACATTTTCTTACAGAGCCTTCAAACGCGGTCAACACGCAAACACCAGAGGCACTGAACTGTCTGGCAAATGCGCACTAAGCAATGTTCCTCCATCATTATGCGTCTATTTATTTTCCTTACATGAACTTCCCATTTGGAAATGGAGATCAGCTGTCGGTTGATAAACAGAGTCTTCTCTGAACAGATTCCCGTAACAGTCAGATCGAGCTGTAGAAAGACGACAGCCTAACAAGAGATGGAATCAGAATTCTGCCTCTTTTTATCTGCCAGGGCTCAGCTGTCATGTGAAGTCACACAACACAATACTTTTTTATTCCCATTTATGCAGCAGAAGAAAGGTTATTTGAATGTCAGCGGCAAAGGACAGTCATGGCACGGAACACAGGCAGAATAGTATAAATGTGTTATTTGTTTAGGGATCGGAGGCAGTTGGCATATTACCATAGTGCTGTTCTAATGGCATTTACTGGTCGGCAGCACACACACATACACAAAAACAACCCACAAACCTGCAGACCTAAACTCTATATCATCACTGTGAAACAGCTTCTATTCAACCTATAAATATACAGAAGTCATCAAAAATATTTGGACCAAAGGGATTAGCGTGAGGAAGGACATAATTGACACATTTTGATGTCTTTATGCTGAGTTTTGCTAATTCCCCCCAATCATTTAGCTGCCTAAGCTGTGATCCCACTTCACTAGAGACCAGCTATATCTGAAGACCTATTCCAGTTTCAAAAAAAGAAAAAAGAGGAGGCTCTTTAAGCCCTTCCCTATTATTCCTTCATAGGAGTGCAGTGACTTTAGCAAAGCTCAGGTCTGGACCATTGCCCTGGGCTGCTTTTTGGATGAACTCAAGCATACATCTCTGTGTTTGTTTGTGTGTGTGTGTGTGTGTGTGTGAGGCCTATTAATATTTAACACTGCCCAACTCCAGATGCCTGTACAACACAGCAGTGCTTCTCTCTTCATGTATCTGCCTGTATTTACTTGACTGTTTTACTGAAGTGCATTCTGACACCCTCTATGAAGGGGGAGCAGGAGAGAGGGGAAGACGTATTCCCAAACCACAGCACAAGACATCTCTCTCCATGTCTCTTTCTCCACCGGCGTAACAGTAATTTGGGCACTAATTTATGTGTTGTTGTGACAAAGATTGAGGAGCTTCCTGACTGGGAGTCTGCTTTCCTGCACTCTAGGGGAAACAACAAAAGCCTGGGTTTACTGAGCAGACGAGCACCATGAAGGGTAGCATGTGTGCGGCGCTCTTTTCCCCTCCCTTGTCTTTCCCACCTGAGCTCAAATCTCCCCCCCACACCCCATCACTCTTTACCCCCTCTATCCATCTTCCCCCCACATATTCCCATTTCGTCTGCAACTGTAGTGACAAGTGAAGTTGTGCCTCGGTGCTGGGGACCAGAGGGCACGCCCCTTGCGTGCGCGCAAGCGTGTGCACATGAGCATACATGTGCGCCTCGGAGAAAGGCTCATGCTGTTTGCTTTAATGACAAAACACAACCGGTACGACAGAATGCACTTATATATAGAGCCACAAAAAAATGCATCACAAAGTTGCAAAGTATTTAGTTCATTAAGATCGCACGTCATCCATCCTCGGTTATTATGACGTATATAAAAAATTAAACTCGAGTAAATGTGGATTGTATGCTTTACTCACACGTTCTGCAGCAAGTCATTGGGATGCATCGAAAGTCAAAATCACTGAGGCTCAAATCACACAGGGCCAACTGATTGACTGGTGCAAGAGCTGCTGGTTGAATGATTTGGTTGAGGATCATGTGATGTTTGGAGCCTGCATTCTGACCACTTCAACTAAAGGGGCAATGGTTAAAGGCTCGACTGTGGTACAGTGCCTTAGTTAAGCACCTCTCAGTCCCAAACCTCCCTGCAGCGATGGCAGCCGAGTAGGCTCTTCCAGAAAAAAACTCAGGAATATATAAATAATGAATCTTTCAAAATATCCACTGCAATTACACGCGGAAACCTTTACATAACAACAAAGAGTCTTGTTCCAGTGCACCAGGGGAATTTGCTGCTGCCACACTGCGACACACCACAACTTCCTTCCTCCTATAATTGCTGTATTAGTATGCATTTCTGTAAGACAACCAGGATTCTGCTGGGGGTTCTGAATCGAATCATTCTGCTGTTTCACACAAAGAAATCAAAACATACACTCACACGTGCGTTTTTCGACATTTAAAAAAAAAAAGAAGAATATTTGCTCACTTCAGTTCATTAAACATTGGGGGTGAAGCAAAGATGTAAAGGGGAAAAGAGGAGGGAAGCTGGAGGTCCCATCTCATGCTGCTGCTCAGGGTCAGTGGGTCAGAGGCACACAGCCAGAACACACATGCAGAGCAGGCTGAATAGTTCAGCTGACAGTAATTGTCCCTCTGTGGTCTGCTTAGGAAAACATGTTTCCAGACAACGCGGACTGGCTGCACGAGCCAGATAGTAATCATGATCTTGATTTGCTCCATCGAATGGGGAAGCTCGGCATAAGCCTCCAGATATGGCTCGAGTCAGTATTTCCACTGGAGCTGACATCAGCTGAAGCAACCTCTGGGCAGGAACACAGCACAGCAGTGTCATAATACAATATCGCTTCAAAAATTAAATAAAATAGAATAAAATCTCAAGAGAATCCACACTGCAAGTCATCCTTTCAAAATAAAGTCAAATTTTTACTATTTTATTATGCCATGCAAGAACAAATTAAACCGCAGATAATATTACAATACAAAGATTTTTTTTTTATCCCACTACCCACAACCTGAATTTAAAAAAATCCTTTTAATAACATCTGTTGTGACTGCCACATTTGTCAGCTGCTGGTGCTCTTTACCGACTCCAGCAGCGGACAAAGACGAACGCTGTTGAAACGAACCAGATAAAAGCACATGCTTTCGCCGTCTTGTGACAACGTGCTAAAGAAATGTCAAAGTAAATCCCAAAATTAAAAAGTCATGTTGCCAAAACATGTGTAGGGCTGTTTGTCTTTGAAAGCTATTCTAGTCTATTAGTTTAAAAAACGAATGCTCCGCGTGGCATCTCCGTTACTCAACAACTTTCACAGCAGGGCTGATGAGCACTACCTCTGCCATTCTGCTTGAAGGTCTTTGGTTTTCATCAGCTGAAAAAGAGCAGGCAAGGACAGGGAAGATGAATGACATCAATGGCCAGCCGATACTTCCAGGGACGTGTGATTGAGACAAATGAGCCTTGTTACATTAGCTGGGATACTGAATCCTGCTGCTCAAAGATCCAGAGCTTGATAGAGCTGAAACTAGAGGCACCCAACCTTTCTACAGATCACCGGTGTCATGGGGCCCGAGAAGAAGAGCTTTCTCAAAGTGCCTGCTTCGCTGGGCTCACTCACTCCCCCCGTTTTTTTTTCTGCTTTTCTCTTGGACCGCATTTGCTTTGCTCTATTTTATGCCCATGCACCCACACACACAAACACACACAAACATTGTGGCTACATGGCCTTCAAAGATTATTTTGGCCTTTTCTAGGTGCAGATGAAAGTGAAATACAGCCATGATCTAATCTATATACAATACACTTGAGCATTAGTGTCTATGAACACTTCCTTCATTCATTATGCATTCCCACTGCTACTAAATGCACAAAATGATTGCACTGACATTGCAACAATCCAAAATATATTTGCATTGTTGGCCATGATAAGCAGACTGAGGCAATGAATTTTAAGGGTTCTGCTTAAGTGTGAGCACACTGCTGTGTCCCTTTAGTGGTAATCATGAATGCAAGCGAGCGTCAAGTTACACAGTATTTGACAGGCTTGTAGGAAATTAGGCGTATATTCCATTTATATATATATATAATGTAGTGATATCTTCTTATAATTGCTGTGCATCTGAGCCCTACAGTTAGAGACTATACTTCTTCCCTTATGCCCTTTAAATATACATTTTTGAAAATACACTGCCACTGAGATCATAATCAAGTGAATTAAATCAGTTTTCGAAAAGCTTACATTTGTCCCAAAAAAGGGTTTTCAGTCATCTTTGCAGAATATAAAAATAAAATCTGCGATAATCTCTGTGCTGACGGTGGAGGAGCTGCTGAGCAATTTCACTGTCATCCTCCTTTCCTCTAGATGTAACAGACCGTATGAAAGGCATTCCTAGACGACAGGGGTGCACAAGGAGTACCTACTGCCACACAGAGTTCATAGACTGCTTACAGCGTGTGAGGCACATTTCCCCCCCTGCACTGCTGTTTTCATAGTCCTACAAACACTGGCCTGGTTTTGTTTAACATGGCAGGATTAAGCAGCCATGCGCAAAGCATGCTTCCCTCCTTGCACACTTTGCTTACAATGGAAGGCCTGAGCGCTCTTTGCTACCTTTTGGTGAACCAGCTTCCCTGACTGCTGGTGCTTTGGTGCTCTAATCCCAGGCAAATAAACAAGTGCCAAGATTAATGATTGCATAAACGCGTCCCCAAAGCCCTGGAATAACAGTCGGCTCTTCAGCCTGTTCTGCTGCCATGCAAAGGCTCTCAGAGTCAGCTGACAACCTGTATATCCCTCTTCCCTTCCTGCTGCCTCAAAACAGCCAGGAATCGTCTGTGCTTTGTTGCTTCATTAGCGACAGGAAGCTGTCAATATTTTCTACGTGAGAGAGGGTACGCAACGCTGCACTGGGAGGATGCTTCTATGCTAGAGCATAATAAAGGGTCCTCCACAGTTCTTAAGCTCTTCACTTCTTACTTCTTGTTGCTAATCAAGGCCACTGCACAGCATGTCTGGCCCTCAGCGCCTGACATAACAACCCCGTCTGTCTGAGGCCATAATGAAGGCAACATGATAGGAGGAAAGTGGAGGTTCTGGAAGACTTTTGATTAGTTTGTCACCCTCATCAGGACTTCTAAAACACTTGCATTTATGACTTCTTGTAAAAAAAAAAATGCAATCTAGTAGATATTTAGGAGGACATTAGAAGTGTGTGTGTACAGAAATAAATCACAACCCCAACAGACCAAAAACGGCCATTAAAATGACATTAGGAGCATGGTTCATCCTCTCATTCCTGTCATTCCAGGTCTGTGACGCTAAGATGAGCTGCTTTATGATGAGGAGGAAGTAGTGGAGATGGGGAGAGCGAGAGGCTGTAAAAGAGAAGTTGGGAGGAGCAGTGCAGTCCACTAGTCCAGGGGCAAGAGAGCGTGGGACGTTCAGATGAAGTGGGAGGTCCCACTCCAGGAGGTTGCTCCTAAACATGAAGGCAGAGGCAGCACCCCGCCTAATGAGGGGTGAAGTGGAGCCCCCTGTGGGATCCCCTCAGGCACATTCATTAGGAGATGAAAAAGCATTTCCTGCGGCAGAGCAAGTGCCTGCCTTAGCTCGGACATGTTTAATTTAGGGCCATATGAAAACAGAAGGCCACACTGCTCAGGTCTGCTGTTGTCAGTCAGGGGGAATCAACACCCCATATGGCCAGTAAGTCAGAGCCAGGATAAATGCTGTGTGCAGAATTGAATTATGATTTTTCAATTCCTGTTTTCTTTTTTTTTCGTCCTTTGGCTTGGTTTCCACCCTTTTAGCTTACAACGTACATATTATTAAAAGGTCAAGTGCACTGACACTTTCAACTCTGGGTAGAAAATTCATTGTAGACAGGCTATTATAGAGAAAATGTGCGTCTTATCACAAGTTTCATTTCCCTCAATGCATTGCATTTGGTTGCATCTTTTTGGCTCCAGGCAAAAATAATAGATTCGTTTAGCCAGTGGTGGTTTGTGGAAGGATTATGGTAATGCAGCACTGAACGCTGCAAGCGAAATACAGTAAAAAAAGAAAGTGCTGCAGTAAGAGACACAGGAAGAATATCTGAGAGGTTAATTTATATGATTGCACAAATCTGCATTCACAAATGCATCCTGAAAATCTCATATCGCGCAAGGTGCACTGTTTGCAGAGACAACAGAAGAGACAACTGCTTCTTTTATTCCACTGTATGAACAAGGGCATTACGGTGTATCAATCCACGGTGATTCGGATACATGTCCGCTTATCACGGCCGCTTATCCTTGTTCCTGATGAATCCTCACATTTATTAAGGCTGTCTTCTTGCCTTGTTAGATATGTATAACCAATCTCCTGTAATTAGCAACTGCTAACCTTTGGGGTGCTAATCCCCCGTGAATTGTGGATTTGTACATCAAAGCCCACACTCTCCCATATAGCTGGTGCTTGAAATTACACTATTTGAAACCTGCAATTATTTGTATAGCATGGATGCATACAGTCTCCTCTTTTATGTCTCTGAGAATCCCGTGGGTTTGCAGTAAAGAATCCTTAATCCACTCCAGTGGAATCCAAATATAGAGTTAACACCAGCTTCCCAAAATTTAGATGCACAGCCAAGTGCCTGCTGAACACGTAAAGTGGAGAAAGCTCTCTCTCTCTCTCTCCCCCTCTCCATCTTCCTCTCGCCTTCTCTCTTTTGCATAGTTAAGATTGGATTCCTTTAGTGGCTTAGAAGCATCATATAGGAAACAACGGGGATTGCCCAGCGGTGCAACACAAAGATGCTTCAGTATCAGAGAAAGGCTACAAGAAGAATGGCTGTGTTGTCCTTTTCACGGGCAATACTTTAAAGTTAATGAAATAATCAATAGTCTTGCCTGTTGTTTAATGTAATCACATGTCCAGTCAACACAGTGAATGCTGTTTAGAGTCAGCTGCAATTTGTGCTCTCACCCTCTTCAAGGCTAAGCTAAATCCATTGTGCAAGAAGGGGGAGATTATACGGAGTGAAAATAACTGAGATAGCTTCCCACACATACACACACACAAGCACACACAAGTGTGCACGCAGACGCGCATGCAAACTCGATGCTTTTGCAGGGAGAACGCCTGAAGCATTTACTTTCTTTAATGAGAGACATGAGTCTCATGTGTCAGTGATGCACAGCATGGGAACAATAGGGTGGGCTTTAATTCCATCACTCTACTGTATTTATCCCTCTTTCTCATCAATACCTGCCAGTTAAGCAGGATGAAATAAATCATGTCAAGTAGACTCAGTCAGGACCACACTGCGCTCAGCAAACACATAGAACCTGAACTTAAAACTCGGGGTGAATGCAGTTTTACGCAGTCGGTGACAAATTTAGCGCACGGGTCTTAAGCAAGGGAATACAAGAGATTGTGTTCAGAGACAAAGATCATCCTTCCTGCACCTTCTCTAGCACGTTATTAAATAGCAATGAATTAACAATGATGTTGTTGGGTCTTTAGAGGAAACGAATACCTCGGCTGTCACCTAAGCCTCCCATGGAAATCTCTTTACTTACCCCAGTGAAACACGGATACCTCAGCTACACTTCTTTTAACATCTTAAAAGGCAACTAACGCTCCACCTTCTTACATTGTACAATAAGTGCATTAACAATTGGGCACAGTGCTTTTGAATGATATTGAAAACTTGACTAGTGTTTCTTTAAGTGTACATATGCCTAATACTGCTGTAAATCATGTGTAAATATGGCTTCATGTGCGAGCAGCAAAAATAATAGCCAGTGAGATCTTTCAAAGTCCTCCCCACATATATGCAATAACACCAGATTTATCATCAGATAAAAAAGTAACACATAAAACACTTCAAGGATTGGCTTTGAGCGATAGCAATAATCCTGCAGGCGGCCAAATTATGATTTATCTACTTTGGCTTGAGAGCACATGGGGCAGTATTGTATATATCTGTGGTAGCTGGGCTTCTCACTGTAGCATAGGAGCGACTCAGAGAGAATACATTTGGTGTAAAATTGCTTCATCTGTTTACAATTCCATTTGGAGTTTATGAGAAAGACAGGCAAACACAGCCTGATATATTGCCCCTGTGTCACGGCATGGCAGGAGCATCCACACAAAGATTCATCTCTCACTTAGAAGCCAAATGATACGTCTAATTTGCTGCAAGCACAGTTATTTTTAACCTCTCCAGCTGTCAGATAATGGAGCTTGACTGTCAGTGCTAGTGTGTGCAAGTGTGTTAAAAGGTTGCAAACTCTTTTCAATCTACCATTCCCTTTGAGGGAATTACAAAATGCGCATTCCCATTAGTTCACCTGATTGACATTGCTTCTTCTTTTATCAAAACCCGAAAAAAAGAAGAGAGTTGACTGAATTAAGATGGAGACTTCCAACAGCAATCTAAAAACAGTTTTCACACGAGCTGTCAAAAAATTATGGTGGCTAGAAAAACATCTCATAAAGTTCAGAAAGTGTTTTGTGGTTACTGACTGCACAATAGGCAGTATTATTACAAACCCGAGTGATGGTGTCTATTGTGCAGCTTGCCACAGTAAAATCGTGCATCATCACACGCTTCACCTAACACCTCTACAATTACAAGAAAGCACGTGAGGCTTAATATTCACAGCTTTTATTTCATTTTGTACCGCCACAAGGAGAAGGCCAGCGCCGCTGAACTGAGTGAAAGGGCCAGTTACGTAAGACCACTGGAAACTGTTCTTAATCAATGAACTGGCAGCTGACTGCACACTGGTGTCAGTGGCTTGGCTGATGTAATTTAGATGGACACTAATGGATTCCCAGCCTCGTCAAACATGGGTGTAAATCACAGCACTTTCACTGTTAAGGGACTTTTGACATTTCTAACAAGCGGCACTGGTTACGCTGCACTAACATGATAATGCAACAGGAAATATGTCCTCGAGGATATGCGGGCTTATGTGCAGTAACGTACAATAAAAGAAGTCACGTCAGTCACTTTCGGAGGAGTTGCATTGAGTGTGCCCGCGTTTTCAGTGATGCGTTTAAAACCACCACAAACTATGTAAAAAAAACAACCCAAAAAACAATGATTTTCCTCACACAGCCATCTCCATTCCTCTACAGTAAATAATTCCACTGTCCCAATAACCAGCTGACCTCTAATGTCCGCTAACTCCAGCTTAACAGCGCATTATGTAAGAGAAGTGAAGGGGACATGTGGGAACTGAACTCTGTTCACTTCTATTTGACCATGCGAGTGCAGGCAGCTGGATGTGCCTGCTTTTCTGCGTATCGCTGGGCTCTTAGAAAAACGTCTGCGGTGACACTTCGCACTGACCACCTCTGACTTCAGCTTCAGGGTGGCTCAAGATATGAACCTCAGTCATGGCACAAGCTTCCGTCAGCCGCGTGCCTATGTGGCTAGACTAAAGCTCAAGTAAACTGTTGCGAAACGGCCCCTTTGTGGAACAATAAGCTGAATTTGCTCTTGCCTTGAAATCTCCCTGCAAGGTTTTTCAAGCCCATCACGACTAAAAACCGCTACCATGTAGACAATGTAGCTCACCTCAAGAAAATACTTGGCCACAAATGTTGTATCTGGCCTGAAAAGCGCATTATTTGAGATTCGATTCACGCGATCATAAAGGACCTCGTTATTGTAGACGGGAATGCAAAGAAAGTGCTGCGCTTGGAGGAGATCAATAAGTAAATGTGCACCAAAATAAAAAAGGGGGTGGGGGATGGGGGGGGGGGGGGGGTCATATTTTTTTTTCCCCCTGCAAAATATTCATGCTTATCAACACAGATTTTTTGCAAATAGGCTGATGCGGTACAATGCTGCTCTTGCTCAAAAACCTGCTGAAATAGCTTTTATGTATTCTAACCAAGCGCTCGCACATCATGCTGTAGCAAGTGAGCAGCAAGTGTACTGTGTATACTTCCACACTGGCAGTGTTTCCTGTCTTACTACATAGAAAGCTAAGTTTCATACTCAGGTGCCAACAGCAGTGCTCTTAGTTACACAAGCAGCCGCTAATGGTGCCGGGTCAGTATTTGGGATCTAATCCTCAGAGGTAATATGATCCACCACAACAACTTTCTACATGTCGTTCTGGCCCTACAGGAAACATAACACTCTTTATGAATCGAAACAAACCACAAACACGGGTGCCGAGCAGGAAAAAAGATCTCTCCCCCTTTGCCTCCTTGATGCACAAGATTTATTTCTCTGCCTGTTCATTTGGCACAAACATCACCGCGTTACAAAAGAACACAAGGCTTGGGGAATTTTCTCGAAAACCCATTGCAATTCTCCTCCATGCTAGTTAAATTACAGAAGAAGTCACAGCAGGGAACTTGGGAACACAGCTACCAATCAACTGAAGCAATTCTCCTGGTGTGTTTGTCAACACTGCTGCCTTGTGTAATTGGCATAATTGTCAGGTTAGTGCTCGGAACAAACTGGGCGTCCTCTTGGCGAGTACGGTCCGTGTCATTAAAGGGACATGTTTCTGGAGGCGCTCCCGGGGACACATAACACGCGAGCATGTTGGAGCGACAGCTCGCCTGATAAAATGGCTGCCTCTTATCTCCACTATGCATATGAAAGGCTTATGCCTTCTCCATGACAGATTCTACGCCTCATCACCATGGGATTTGCCCAGATACACCAGAACAGAAGCTGGGAGAAAAACAATGTATCACATGTATAGCCTCATCTTAACACTGTCAACCGTTCATGTGTGTGTAGCCACTGTGCACGAGCACACATATTGAGGCTCGCGGAACGCAGCGCACTGACTCAGTACTGGTTTGCTGTGGATAATGAAATGTGTGTGTTTCGCTCATCAACAGTAATTCCCAGTTTAATGGCTGCATAGTCAACTTGGCAATCCTGGAGCAAGCCTCAATTATCTTGATAATCTGTAATGAATACTTGATATAATAATGATATAGTATCTATAATTACCATGATGATGTGGGGTAGAGTGTGGTGAAAAATAATCGTTTGTATCATCACCGCTGGGTAGCATCATTATTAATCTGACAGCTCTCATAAAGCGCTTTGTTTGTTTTCTCTGATTGCTCTTTTACTACCAAAATAAACAACTTGGCTCCTTTGAGTTACAGCGGCATAATTTGTTGGAACAGCAAACGCATTTATCTATAAATTTATTTTCAATTTGAGGTAAGCTGCAGTCATGAAAGCTAAATCACTACCAGGGAGAAGATTATTCTAATTACTAACCAGCTGTCGCACATGCTGCATGAGCACAGGATGTGTCAGAACACAGAGCAACCAGTAATCAGTTTCACAGAATCGTTTGAGCACACATTTACATCTTGCACACGATGATAAACATGAAATCGTCTTCATTTGTATGGTAATGTTGTAAAACTAAAAGAAGCATATGCTATAACACGGCACGACTGAATTTAGAAACACGAATTTTATGGTCAATTTGTCAATCTCAAAAGCCGAGTGTTTATTTGCAGCTGGAATAAGCCTGATGGTATTTTAGTTTTCATTCAGAGCATCGTCAAAGACATGTCGACTACCTGAAAGCACGGGAATGCAACTCATATGCTCACACTAATGTGGGTAATGTTTAGTTTTCAAATGGAAAGTGGGTCCAAAGGTATACTGTGATTCAGTCACACAGTAAGCTGAGGCAAAGCAGGGGAATTTTGTCATATGAAAGTCTGTCTTTTCCCAGCTACACTATATCTGAATAAGACCATAATGCAAGCATGGCTTGGTCCCTGGGGTTTTCTTTGCCATTTACACTGCTAGCGCTGCAATCCCCCTGACAGGCCTGTTTATGACTGCTCTGCTATCAGAGGGCTGAGCAGAGCCAGGGACGAGCCTTCATTAGAGATTAAAGTGACCGTCACAAAGTCCAAAATCATCACTGCTTCCCACAGCAAGGCGAGGGGAGACACTGAATGGGTTTAAGCTCATGCATCAACAGCAAGTCAGTATCAGACGGATCCTCTGTTTAACACAAGTTCCTTTTAAATTTCAATATGCATTCATGAATGACATTTAAAGACATTTTTTAAATTGGCTACAATCAGACTTGTCATATTCATGGCTTTGCTGCCATGAAACAGACATGCAAGTAAATACCAAGCATGACATTACCTTGCAAAGAGAGCGATATTTGAAGCAGGAACATTTTTGATTCCATAGCAGTCATTTAGCAGACAAACAAGGATGCTCTGCATCATAGGAGGATCAGATGCAATTTCCTGCATATTAGAGCTTTCATACATGATTTCTACTAACTGCAGAGCTGGGAGCCTGGCTGATTTGCCTTTAGTGGTAAAGCTTATACATCAAGTCAACCAGCCGCTGTACATTATGAATTATAATATAAGACAGAATACGTGCAGCTGGGTGGAAGCCCTGGCCTTTTGTTTTGACCGTAACCACTCAAGATGCTATTCCCTTCCAGGCATTATGTGGTCTGCACTCATCTGTCTATTTCCCCAAACTCTGCAAATTCACAAAGAGAGAGATCCTACTCCAGCACTGATAGTTTTTTCTGTGGGGGTAACACATTGATGTTTTTAAATTCAGACAATCTGTGAGTTCCTTTACACCTACACTGTAGGTAACAAAGAGCAGTGTAACACAGGAAATTATGGGAGCGAGAGAGGTTAAACAAAGCAACAAAGCCGTTATACACATTACGCCATTTCTCCTTCCATCAAAATTCTTGCTGCAACTCCAGAACAAAGCAGCTATTCTCAGAGGAACATGAAAGACAGACACCTGTCAATCACAGCTCCTGCGACTCCATATTTCCTGTGTCAGAGGCTGCAGAATGGAGAAATGTGCAATATTCTGATAATATTTCATGCAAACGAATGCAAGTCAGAACACTTCCCTGCTGGCCAGAAGGAGGGGGAATGAGAACAGGTAATTATCGGATTGCCTCAAGGCAAAAAATGATAGAGATTGCAAAGAACGGGGATATTTAGCCCAGCTAATGAAGCCCCATGTTTTGGGAGCACCGGGAAGAAGGAGCAGAGGGAAGCTAGGCTGTGGCTCAGCAGGAGGTAGAGCCTGATAAGACCATCTTACATAATGGTCACATCCAGAATTTGCTCGCCGTTTGGACCGAAGCTCCCCGTCCCTCACATTCTGTCCTATACAATCAGCGTGGCCGACCGAGGGAGTGTAAGACTGTCTGCATATCCAGTTTCCTTAAACGTGACCTTTTAATATGTTAATTCTCACCAAATAATTTGTGATGTTGAGGAATGGGCATTGAGTCTGTTGCAGAAGCGCAGCTACAATCGAATTATGGTCATTTAAATGTCATTTAAATGCAGTTTCTTTGTGTATATCAATACCAGTTCTAATCACTAAGGAAATACAAAAAAACTTGAGTGACTTGAGTGAAGGCTCATCCCTCTTGGCCCAGTCAATTTAACCCCACTGAAGGGTTTATGTTTGCCCATCTCGACAGCCTTACTTAAAGTGCTGAAAAATAAAAAGAGATTGCTTATTTTGTATATGCAGCACTTCCCCCGGACGGATATGAAAGTTTAATCATGGCATTAGGATTCACAGGCATTCCCTTGCTAGACCTGCTTGCAGACATCAGAATTGCTAATTTGCCGGTTTGCCCGGGAAGGGCTGGCTGGTGGTTGAGGAGGGGATGAATGGAAACAGGAGTCTGATTTGTCCAGATAACCTTGAACCTTAACGCTCAGCTTCCTGTGGTTGTACAGAGCTCAATCAGTCCCTCTTTATCATGTTGATCTGAGCTCCTGTCCAGTGTAGCGGCCGGCACAGCGCTGCACTCGCTTTCACCTGACAACTCCGGGAGTGTGTCATCGGGAAAAATCATTTCCCGCTCTCTTCCACAGTCATTAACTTCCGCTGAAATCCCATGAATAAATACAGCAAAATAATTGCTTTCAAAGACAATCTAGCCTCTGCAGTGTGATTCCGATCAGATATCAACATTAAGCGAAATGTAAGTCTTTGAAAAAAAAGAATGATAGTAATTGTGGCTCAGTTTCTAATCTGAGTAATTAATTTCTATTGCTTGTGATGAAAATCCACCGGAGGCACAGGCATGATAAAGAAGAAAGGTCCTGACAGGGTTATGATTCAGCAGAGATGTGAAATTCAAATTAGCCAGGCTAAGCAGTTTGGAGCTGATGTTGATTTGAGTGGACTTACTGGTCAGCCCTACAGTACAGTACAAGAGCCAAGGGCTGAAAGATGGTGGAGTTACTCATTGGCACAGGTGCTTTATCAGCAAATTATATGTGAGAGACGAAGGACTAACGACTGCAAGCTACACTCGCACTGTAACTGTAAATTTACAGTAAATTAGAAAGACATTATAATGCAAACTAAGATTTCCAGTTCTTTTTTCCCCTCTCCCAAACACACCTTTGTGATTACAATAATCCGAGAGAAAATTGGTGCAGAATAGCTGTTTCTAAGTCCACTGAGAGCCAGACTCTCGCTATTAACAAAATTAAAGTGAAGATCTATCATTGGCAGGGAGAGATGGAGCAGCAGGAGCAGAACTCTCACTGTTTTCTGTCACAGCCTCAGCTGTGTGCACACACTCTCCTTACACACTGCCATCTTTCACTCAGCCAGGCACTTGCCTCCTCGCCCACTGTGCCCACCAGGCCCGGGCAGCACATGCCACTGCCAAACATCCATTTACTCCCCGCAGGACTCCCACGTATCTGAAGTGGGCCTGTCACTGAGACCTGTTTAGATTTTAGACAGCACCGAACACCCATTGCACAGGTGAATACCTGTTATTTGGTGAGCAACACGGATAAACACACACAATGCACGTAATTAAACGCCTCATTTGAAATCCGATTCGATAATTTCTCCGGGAACACCTTGTCGGGTGGAATGACTCGACGGAGGGTGGTAATTGCATCCCTGTAGAGAGGCCGGCAGCCTTCGATGGAAAGCATGGAATTATGTCCACTGGATTCGGTAGCGAGAGCTGAAAAACACGCACCGTAGTCCAAATAGGAGGTAATGTGTACTGTATGTGCGTCTGCGAGTCTTTGTGTACACATGTGTTCACAAGTTCAAGCTGCGGGAGCAAACATACAGCACATTAATTGGCTATTATATGAGCAGCATGACCTGATGACCAGAGATGTGTTTTCTCTACAAAGAATCCCACCTCCAACATCTTAGCCCGGAGGCAGCTTTAATGCTAACCTGCAGATGCTGCTTTTGTCTTTGAAGTGGAGCGATGAATGCACCAGAACAGATGGAGATGTTGGATGCTTTCAGGAATTATTAATGGCAAGCTATGATCCCAAATGACCTTCAGCAAATAGTCTCCCAGCACTGGAGTACACAGGCAGCCCCCTCACATCCATATTGTAGTTTTAAACCACACCTGGGTCAATGAAGAAAACACCAAGCTATCATTACTGTACTTCCAACTACACAATAATCCATTTGGGAAGGTTTCCTCCTTTTTTTTTGAAATTTCCTGCAAAGACAACTCAGAAGCATCCAATCACATCAAACTCAATTGTATGTTTCAGGAATAGATTTGAGGTTTATGCAGCAAACGCACTAATTCCGTAAAGCCCAATTTGTTTCTCCAACAATGTGAACCACACACTGGAATTAATCTGCAGAAAGCCTTTCCTGTTGTTTTAAAAATAAACCCTTCATCACTGCAAGCTTTTGTTGTTGCTTAAGGGATACATTGTGACATCAAATCTATCTTATGAACATACATCAGTAATAGCCACATAATATTGGTTGCCTATGGATAGCATTCAAATTACAAAGCAAGCAATCTTTGAATTGCCTGGGAGAGAAACTGAGCTGCTTTATGTCATAAACTAAAATAAATGTAACAAAAAAAGCTGCTTTCTCTTAACACATGCAAAAAATAAAGTATACAATGCTTAAATCAATTCAATCTATACATAATGGACAAGTTTTCCACTGGTTTTCTCTTGTAGTATAAATTTGTCCGACTAATAACGACCACGTTTGGCTTTATACAGTTAATCAGTCTGTGTGGAGAGAAAAAGAAGGATATCACTGGATGACAATTTAGCTATTTATAGATTTTTTTTATACTGTATCTGCATTTGTGAAAAAAAGAAAAAAGTGAACACTTCATGAGGCAGGATGACTTGGTAAAGATTGTGATCTACACTGTAAGCTCAGAAAAACTGGCCCTGTCAGCAGACTAGCTCATGTGTTCCTAGACTAATTTCTAATGACCCGTTTAGAGAAACAAGCATTTTAAAAGTGGAATGATTGCACAGCCCTTCATCATGAAATGAACAAATAATTTTTATCCACTATAAACAGGTGTAACAATATGTTTTACAGGAACTATAGTGAAACGTCAGGTTTTTTAAAAGTGTGATTCACACCTCAGAACATGAATGAATTCATTCACGTGATATTGGTTCTTTCTTGAATTAGTTTCATCTTTTAGTTTCATTTCAAGTGCATAATCCTAGCTATGGTGGCTGGTGTAGGACAAAGACTTTAATCAGCCAACAGAAATAAAAAACATTGAATTTAGATTGTATATTTTACATTTGCACATGGCTATTGTGGGGAAATGCAAAGCAGCTGGCCACTGCGTTTCTTCTGTTTGTGTATAAAAACTAGTGCTGTCAGCGTTAATCTCGTTAAAATGACGTTAATGCCATAACCGCATTAATGCGGCAAATCTCCGTTAGCACTAACGCATTGACGCAGTCCCACGCATGGGCCGATCTGTGCTAACTCGCTAACGGAGATTTGTCGCGTTAATGCAGTTATGTTATGGCGTTAACGTCATTTTAACGAGATTAACACCGACAGCACTAATAAAAACATTTTTGTAGGCACTATATTTTAACAAATTTGAATATCATCAACACTTAGCAATAAATCAAAAATAGAAAAATTCTATGTGTCAGTTAAATATTTTGTGGTAATTTACGAGTGTAGGCTGCCAGTCCGCTGTTTACCTCAACTGGTGTCCATGTCTACTTACTCTTGAGGAGGGTGTAAAACTTTGTGAACGGACTCAAACATGAGTTGGTGAGTCACTGAAACTTCTGTGTGACATCAGCGATACCGAGGTGAATTATTCAGGATATCTCACACTTTTCTGTTGGCAAGCACTGCTATTTTTGCTTTTGCTAGCTGGTGTTAGTTTCTTTTTCTGTTAATCTAAAAAAATGAGTGTACCTTTAAATGGTTAAAAAGAAAAGAAAGGAACCATTTGTATTCATGATTTTGTGAAGTTGTGCCTCAGGTGCCTGAAAACATAAAATCAAAAAAAGATTCGGGTACAAAAAAGAAAATGCACTCAAATTACTCAGGCCATTTCATTTCAGCATCAATAAACAGCAAACACCTACACTATAGCTAATATTTTACATCTGTATGGGTGTAATTGGGTTCATACAAATCCTTTATTTAATGGGAATTGAGGACTCCTAGATTGAGTCAGGCAGCCAGCGCCCTGTAATATTTGTACAGAATTTGCAAGGTCTTCAACTCTCAGTTTCTAGAGAATAAATACTGGGCTAGTACTCTCCTAAGACACTGCATGCCTTCAAAGAGCTACATCTAAGGGAGAAATTGATCAGACACTTTTTCTCACACTTGGTTAGAGTAGAAAGGAATAAATTATTTGAACGGTGTCTATCTACTTATATACCACGGCCACTGATTAATTATCTTAGGCCTCGCTAATGAGAATTTGTAAACAAATACAATGTTAATCTACTATGTATACTATGTTTACTCAAGTTTGGTGAGGCCCAAAAAATTCCCTTATGTATAAATTATAATAATCCCACATCAAGAGATGGAAAAAAAATCCATCCTGAGATCAAAGCCCAGACGGGCCCAAAGTAATCATGTGTCAAAAGATCAAAAACACCTTCCTCACTAACTCTACTAGAGAAGGTATGTGAAACATACAGTGGTTTATCATGGAGGGCTGAAGTTGCCATAATTAAAAATAATTAAAAAAAAAAGAGTAAATGAATTAATTAATATGCCAATACCAAAAATAAACAAGTAAATCAATACTGAATTACCTCTGTATTCATTTCTCTATTTAGTTGCAATTTTCCACTTAATTTATTTTATCTGTGTATGCATTTCTGCATTATTTTCTCTTTGCATTTTTCCCTAAAACTTACTCACTTCTGATTTTTTATACATTTCTTTAAGCATTTTTTGCTTTATTATGCAAATAAAAAGGAGCTGTCGTTCAAACTGTGCCATGGGGTCAACATTTTGCTTAACACGTCTTTTTTCCACAAACATTGCCACAACAGAAATGCCCGCCTCCAGTCAGGAGGTCGCTAGAGAACTGAGATGCTTAGATAATCTAACCTAAAATAATACAGACCGTTTGGGCTGTTTAGTTACACACTCGCATGGATGGTGTGTTTCAAATCACCATATATGAACACAGAGGGCCAGCTTTTCATTTCAATAAATTGGAAGCAATGACTCATTGTGGGTACCTGTACATGTACATCGAAAATAACTGTGAGGCAGAAGGCGGCACAAAGTTGGTGTGAATGTCATATTTGGGTGGGACTGAGGTAAGAATTAAGACATTTTATCTAGGAGTGTTACATCGACTTTGTGCGTTGCCAGTGTAGCTAAGCTATGTAGCTACATTGACTAGCTAACGTTTTGATAGCACACCCACGAGTGCAGAAGGCAAAATTTTTACTATTTTTATTTAATCAGTAACTAAAATGTAAAATCTGATTTAAATAAAAAGAAAACAGAACAGGGGACTTATTACTAAAGCAAATACATTTACATGTTTATAAATTCCTTGTTTTTTGTGCACTGAATAATTAATATACAATTATTAAATTATTAGCACTGTTGCCTCAAAGCCTGAAGGTCCTGGGTTCAACTCCACCAGCTGGCTCAGGCGGGTTCTCCATAGGTACTCCTGGTTTCCTCCCACAGTCCAAAGATATGCATGCCTTAGATTAATTGGCAATTCTAAATTGGTGTGAATGTGAGCATGAGTGGTTTTCTGTCTGTGTTAGCCCAGCGGTAGACAGCCTAGATTGCTAAATAGGCGTGCCCGACCTATCACAGCTGGGAGATCCTCCAGCCCCCCATCCAAACCTGACTTGGATAGATAGAAGAAAAATGTATGAAAATTATTCAGTGTTAGTAATATGTAGTTATAAGTCCTCCACAGTTTTATCATCAGTCTGAAAATCTGCTTCACCCACGTTTTCATCACTCTTCTAAGGCGTAGTTTATGATCATACATGATAAGAAAAAAATCAAGAGAATAAATTGCCTGTGAATTATGTCACATAGCAATGTTACTATGGGAACCTCTAAGCACAAGGTAGATGGGGTTTTTAACAGAGTACCACCTAAACATTTTGTCCATATGAAAATAATGACACTTAAAAAGCATGCAGTTGGGCAAAAAATATAAGTGTAATTGTCCACCCCCCACCTAAGAAACACAGTTTTACAGGAGATTTCCCAAAGATACTTTAGACTGTCACATGAAACACGTTTGGTGTCTTTCACCACCACAGTGTAACATTTTAAGACGTTTCATTTACACAAGAAAGCAGAGCTCAGACAACAGTCATTTGATTACCAGGGCTGATTGTGTCACATGTGGAACTCCATTAGCTTTACTCTAAAAATACCTTGGAAAACAAAGAAATGATTTCTATGTACCCTTCTTTGACTGTGTGCAAAACTACATACACTACTACATGTTACATAAACCAGCCAACACACCACAGTATTTATAGAATAAGCAAGTTTGCATTGTCTTTCCCTAGCTGGGTTTTAAAACAAACAAAAAACAAAATCAATAACATACACAATCTATTTAATATTTAAATATTTAACGAGCATTTCAGCGTTAGGCAGTAACATTGTGGCTGATGTGTTTGACAGTGAAACGTCAATAACGGTGGGCTGTGGAGCTTTTACAGTAATTAAGAATGCTCTATTTGGGCAGATTTGTCCTCTGTTGCTCCAGGTCGCACTTTAAAGGCATTAAAACAACCATTAGCACAGTAGGAACGGCGCTGTCTTCCTCTACCCTCCAACTATTGACAAAAACAAAACTTACGAGATGACAGCTGCTGATTTGTAACTAAGTGACAGATCCCTGTGAGCAAATAAAGCAGTCATGCAGTCTTTTTGCAAGAAAACTCCCATTTGTTTTCCTGTGACAGAAATTCACTGAATGGCACATAAATCCCCAAAACTTAACATAAGGGTACAGTTTTGAGGAGCTATTTATTTCAATTTATCTGATGCCTGTGTCCCATGTATTGGATTCTAGGAACTCTGAAAATGAGCCAAGAGAGAGCTTTATTACATCAGGGATGAAGATGCTTCTTTTGCCCAAATTAGGCTCTTATAAGAGGGAGATCATAAGCAAATCCTGAGACTTTGAGCAAGGGTCTTTGCTGACGCTGCTGTTGTTAAGGCTGGACTAGGCTGAGCTGAGCAGCCAGGTTGACAAGGACCTGTGCTCAGCACTAGGAAAGCTCTCATCCAGAAACAAGAAGCCCTGGGGGAACAAAGACAACAATATGCCAAAAAAACCCGCTTGAAAACAACAAAACAACCCAAAAGCCTGTAAAAAAAGAAAGAAAAAAAGTCAGTGGTGGGTGATTGCCAGCTGCACTCTAGATTACCAGGCTCTCTGAGAGTCTTTCAGCAATTGCTAAGAGCTGTAGCATCATCTCCAGCTCCTTAATCAGTTCTGCTGGGGAGGGATGGATCCTGACATGCAAAAGGCTCAGCACGATGGGGAATAAACTCATAATCAGCAATCAGATATTCCACATTGCTTGAGGGGGCGGTAAGCTCATCTCAGATAGGTCAAGGATCTCTCCACAGCCAGTTAACCCCTTTGCTCCAGCTGGGAAGCATGCACACGCTCATTGTCTAAGATAGACATCGTGTATTTGGCGCTGACGCCTGACTTGCTGAATTAGGATGATGAGACCAACACATGCGAACGGAGTGTATCTTTTTCATCCCATATATCAACCGTATAAACTCAGTTTTAATTTCAAAACATATTTTACGAGTCCATAAATGAGCCTGGATTTCATTAAAACGTTATGTCCCTGAATAGGATATGCGCTGTGCCTTTAATCAAAGTTCATTGCCTTGCACATTCTTCCCCTTTCATCTTTGCAATTAGCACTGAAGCAGCATTTCTTTTATTCCAAATGAATGCATGTGCATAAAAATCAATCTTAAGCAGTCTGTTCTGGCAAGGCTGTTTTTCTTTGTTATTTATGATTAGGAATTCCTTTTATGCATCTTCGCTGGTGTGAGAGCACCTTATGCTGCAAACCTTGGGAGCAAGTTCTCACTTTGATTCCAGATTCAAACATGCATCGCTCTGCCTGGTGGCAACACGTAACCAGCGCCGGCAATGGTGGTGAACTTAGGAGACGGTAAAAACTTTAAAACCCTGGGGGACAGATATTCTCATTTGTTCCCCTTGAAGAGCACCCCCTAGTGCTCAGGATGATTCGCAATCTTTGTTTGTTCATAAGCGCACACAACAGATCAGATGAGTGTAAATGAAGCCATCCTACAAGTAGAACCTCTAATGGCCTCTGCTGGGACATGCAATCAAACGCCTCACACACTTCTCTCCCTTTTGTAATCAAGTGGCGGAGCACATGTTGCGACGACCTTTGTTATAACGTTGCCTGTTCCCTCATCTCATCAAAATTCTGCACGCCTCTCATTTTTCATCCTTTCTTCCCCACCAGGCTCCCTAGATGCTGCCGTAGCTCTCCATGGAGAAGAAGGGAGTATGTCTCAGTATGCTGTGACCTCTGACCCTTCCTCAGCCTCTTATTCTGCAGCACGCTTTTACTGGCAAAGTCTTCGCATTTCACCGTCATTTTCCTAACTACAAATTCCACGGAATCGCGCATGTGAAGCCTAGGAGATGTCTTTCGACAGAGTTCAAAGAAGATGGCTAAAAGACGCCACGCATCTGTTTAGCATAAGTGCTGAGTAAGGAATATTAGACACAAGCTCTTATCGGTTTCTATCACTGAGAGTTTCTTTCTTAGTCACCTTAGGTCAGATTAACACCAGAAAAGTACTCCTCTCCTGTGTCACCTCTGCTAGGCTGACGCATGCAGGAAGAGGGCGAAGAAGGTGATAAACCACAAAAAACAATACTCCTCTTCTTGCCTGCTGCCAGCATGCTTGCCTAGCAGGGAGATCTGATTACAACTGAGAAGAGAGCAGCTTGGTGTTTCATGGAAAAGCAGGTCAACTGTAGAGCGCTGTCAGACCTCGGGAGTCACCGGTCTGATGGAAAAGCTATCCGACATGGTGGGGAAAGACAGAGGTTTGTCTCAGGCCGTACAGTAATGGGCTTTATTTACTCCGCCATTAGGAACAGAAAAGAGAGGAGAAATGATGGAAGTGAAAGGACTGAGCATACGACTCTAGGGAGAGATGCATTAGTGTTGTCTGGTGTTCCTCCTCACCTTCTACCTCTTTCGATATCTCCCCCATCTCCCTCTGGCTCACACACAAGAGACGGAGCTGCCCCACTGCCAACACCTAACTCCTTATGTGTTTTTCTGTCCTCAGTGTTTCAGTCAGACAAAACGCAAAATCAATAATGCTTTTTCTCCCCCATTTCCTCTTTGATGCAACTTCAAAAAGCAAATGGACAGCCCTCCAGAGGCCCACAGAGGAAAAAAGCCAATGGTACGAAACATGCTCAGAATGAAAGTACAGGGGAATAAAACTTCATCCTTCACTCTCTTAAAACACTGCTAACTTTTAAACCACAGGCGGCAAAGCAGACGAGGGCAAGGCGAAGCACGTGAAGCAGAAGAAGTGTACGTTCCTTATTAAATTACATAGTCATACACTAATTTTATTGAGGCACTTTATTGAGTAAAGCTGATTTGCGCTGGGAGGATGCGTGTCAGTATTTCAAATAACTGCAAACAGCAAACTATTAGAACGCAAAGATTGAGGGCAGCAAAAAAAAAGAGAGAATCTATATTCTCGCTACATTTTCTGCTTAGAACATTACAGAAGGCAAAAAAAAATGAAAGCAAAAATGTTCTCTAACTCTATAGCCTGTGGTATGTGATTATCTAATGAGTGCTGACAGAGGAAGTATTCTATCAGAAGCTAAATGCTGCATGACAGCGAGATACTTCAAAAGGCTCTATAAGTGACTCCTGAAATACAGACTGAAAGTAAAGTAGGAAATTACCTTTAAGTTAAAGGCATTAGGCTAAGCCCAGCTTGGTCTGTTACCTGACTGGGGAGCCAAATAGAGAACCCTCAATGAACCTCAAGTTTTTAAGGATTTAGTCCGATGGTTACCTTGAGCAACTGCTGTTTGTTGTTGCCCGCTGTTTGATTGGACATAGAACAGGGGAGTCGTTTAACCTTGCCTGTGATTGGACTAATCTGTCAAAACCACAAGGTGTGACTGACAAGACAAGATGACTGACAGAGCTGTCTGGCACCCTGGCAATGCTTCGGACGCCGCTGCAGATTAATGTTTGTACAAAAACTATGCGTGGTTACAAAGAAATGGCAATTCTTCTTTGTGTTGTTACTGGAAGCACAAGGGCAAATCATATACTTAACACACTTATATCCGATGCACAAATAACACATTTCTCAAACCCAGAATTTGAAATTTTTCAAATTCAGAATCACCTAAACGGTGCAACACATTCATAAATTAAAATGCAAAATAATCCCCAGTTCAGAAACTGGTGTCTATCCGTAGGCGCCTATCCTCTCTGGAGTGCACATCCTTTTCTCCCCAACTTCTATGGAGCCAAATCAAAAATCCATGCTCTCAATGGGCAGTCAATATCTCATTAACCAGTCCCTCTACACACAGACAGGCAGCCAGGATGTTTGTCTCAGTGTGCACAGCGCAGACTGGCACAGCTCACACACTTTAATAACCTGTGGGGACACCAATCCACTTCCTCGGTGAGCTAAGAGGCAGGAGAGAGGGCTGAAGCACACACTCCACGTCTGGTAGGCTGACTTGTTTGTCCCGCCTTGCATCTGCTCAGATGTTGTGTGCATGCTTTTAATTGTATTGTATTGTATATAACCCCTTAAATTAATAAAGGTTTTTTCATTGCAAATATACAGACATTTGTGGTTCTACTCAAGTAAATGTTGTAGCTGTCTAAAATTACATACTGACAGACTAAAACGTACACCATATTTATTGATTTTTTTAAAAAAAGATCAAAACGTGCATGAATGCCTCGTCCTAAAATAATTGGGTCTTTTATTTTAAATCCTTGCAGGTGACTTGTGCTATATTTGCCTTCACCTTAATCTGTGGCATATTCTTTCCCCTTTGGCTCTTCATGTCCTCAGTCCTTAACTGGATAATAGCCAATCTTGCTAACTTCTGCTTTAATGTGTGAGAGCCTGCAGCACTGGTTAGTGAGCGCCTCAATCGGCCACTGATTGAAAGAGACAAAGAGTACCAAATCCACAGCAAATATTTACAGCCTTGTTAACATAGCCTTAAAGCGCCTATCATAAGATATTTGGCTTTACCTTCTCTAGGGCCCCAAAAGATTTTTCACAGTCTAGTACACACTCATGCTAGATCACATATTTATGTGTTGTCTGCACGCGCTGTAGTAGCTTACTGGGCCCTGTTTTCAACAATTTTGAAACATTGATGCTACCCATCTTGCCACAATAATTCTCCTTTTCAAGGGTTAATTATATGTGCTCTGTATGAAACACTTTTTTTTTTTTACCTTTTCTATCCACACATCAAACAACTTTCTTTAATTATGTAATTGGAATTTTCATCTTAATTGTGCTGAGTAGGCTGGCTAATTTGCATGGGGTAATGAGAGGGATGTTTCCATTACAGGTAATTAGGTACTTGAGAGGCAGTGGTGTGGTAGAGAGGCTGAATTGAGAGGGAGAGGTGGGTAGAGGGTGGTGCAGGGTAGAGACAAAGCCACAGAGGCACAGAGAGATGTTCGTTATAATACATTAGCATTATTTTTTGAAGTGCAGAGGATGAAAAACAGTTTTCAAAAACACCAGATAGGGCACATGCAGTATGCACGGGTAACAATGTAAACTTAAAAAAAAGAAAAGTCTGTGGCAATGCAGCAAGTCATCGTGCACTTCCCTGACCACATTCAGGAGAAATTACTGCTCCTGTTTAAATTAGCTTTCAATTATCCCCCTTGTTGACGTTTTAATTAATTTCTGACATTGTCACAATATCCTTTCATGACACTAGACACCCCTCATCAAACTGAAAGCACCAATGAGGGAACAGACGGCGCTAGAGGAAGACTGGTGAAGAGACTCATTAGAGCACAAAAAATAAGCAGTTTTTTTGCTGTACATATCAGATTTGCTCATTTTTCTGAACGGAATGAGTAACAAAAAAGACGCAATTCTGTGCCAAGTCAAGCGAAGCACAAATAAACACAATAAAATTTTGAGCATGTTACACTTTAAAATAAAAAGATTAGAAATGCTACACAGCACAAAACTCTTTTTCTCTCCAAAAATATGAGGTTTCATAAAAACCCTTCACTATGAAATGCATGTAAAAGGACATTAGGTCAAACGGGACTTTTTTTTCATGAAAATAAGATTCAGGACTTTGCTCTTTCTCAATTTCACACACGTCAGGCTTATCACAATTGACTGTGAGCTTCACTTTGTAAATGACTTCCCTTACACTGTTAACAAAAAAGAAGAAGAAGAAGAAAAGAATGAAAGGAATTAATACCGTGGTCGTGGCAGCTGGAGTGAAACGAAAGTCAGACAAGCTGTAAGTGTTACTATCAATATTACTAATACTCTAATTACATATAATATCACACATTAATTTCATTTGCTTTTAATAATATGCATGTATGCAGCCACTGTGTTCTGAAGATGCCCGAGTGCTTTTTTTCTCCAAACCTTTCAATCTACTGGGAAGGAAAAAATAAGAAAGCAGCACATATCAAATCAAATTATTTCCAGCTCCATATATTTTTGTCATTTTGCACAGAATGACAGCTGCCTGTGCCTCAGCGGGGTTATCGTTGCCTATTTAATTATATTAGGAGTGCATCTCACCACATATGTCTGCATAGTTGTTCACATCTCTCTGTATGGAAGAACTCATAAGTGTGGAAAAAACGTGATTATGTGCATATATGTGTGTGCGCGTGTGTGTATGTTTGTGTGTGCAGGCATGCGTGAGAGAAGTGTGGGGATGCACTGTATGTCTGACTACACTCACTATCTGTCTGCACGGGTGTGTGTGTGTTTGCGTGTGCACATGCTCGCCTGTACAACGGAGGGGGGTGGAAGAGCTGGGATTAAAGCGTACTAGATCAACATCACAGAGACTGGGAGGACCCAGTCCTGCTCTTGTGCCACATGTAAACCCGACTACCCCAAAAATAGGTCAGTGGAACACAACACTGTCACAGACACGCAGAAATAAAATTTTAAAAAATACATATATATATATAAATAATTATATACACACAGAGAGACAAACACGTGCATCGGTATCAACTCAAAGAATCACAGTCTGCCAGTCGCGCCAGTGCCTCGTCGCTCGTCTGCGACCCGCGTTCAACACTACCACACACATCTTCCTGCAGCACAGACACGTTCCCTGGACTGGAACGACAGGATTAAGAAGAAAAAAAAAACACCCCTCCAACCCAAGCCCCCTCTCCATCGCATGCCACCTCGCATCTACGCCAATAAAAACTTCTACTCTTGAAGCCCTGGAGCTATTTCGTGTAATAGACGAACTAGTGGAAAAAAAGCTGCACCGGCTGTGGTTTCTACAGCATCCTGCAAAACTGCAGCGACAAAACGCACACTGTAAATAAAAAAAATGAAAGCAAACCTTTAATTTTTCTTTTTTTGAATCTTTATTTTTGGAAGATGGAGATTGCTCCTATTGCTCCATCTCTTTCTTTCTGAGAGTTAAAAACAGAAATTCTCTAAGTGCACGGACAGACATATTAGAAAAGCTTAACTGACTTGGACACAATCAGAAGCAATGTATTACTGTATCTCTCCCTCCCCTCCTCTCTCCCCCTCACTCTCTCGCTCTCTCTCTCTCTCTCTGTCACACTCATGCCTTGCAAATGAAATGCAAAGAGTTGGCAGGCTGTGAATAGCGTACTCGTACTTCCCTACTTGTTACTCTGGGTGCGCGATCGGCATGCATTGTGCTCTTACCTTTCATAGCTGAAATCACAAAATACATCATTGGGCTTCGAGTCCATAAGAGAAGAACTATCACCAGCGCAAAGCCCTCCACTGCTGTCTCAGCAGCAGCTGGCCAGCACAGCTCTGTCTCTCAGCCTCCGAGCATGACCACACCAGAATCCATGTGACTGTGACATCAGTGTTCATGTCTGACTGCTCCCCACCCACTAGCCTTTGATTGGCACAGCATGCAGCCAGTAGGGGCGCTGAGAGCTCAGGCAGGGAAGCTGGCCCTCTTCCCACTGATTGCAGTCGGAGCCGTGTATACCAGCTTTGCTAGACACAGCACACTCTTAACTATCTGCGTCTTATCTTTTTAGTGCAAGGGTAAAGACAAAACCAGCTGTCGCATAAAAAAGAGAGAGAGAAAAAAAATCACATTCTTGTTCTGCACCTTGTGCTTTTGTTTTGCCTTTAAAATTGTGCAATGTGAAGGATAAGAAAAGCGAGGAGGGACAGGAAGACAACAGAATGGTGACTCAAAGAAGAAAAGAAAAGAGAGCAGTGAGAATGGATGACAGAGGAAGTGTAATTTTTTCTGTGACTTGGTGATACAAGTGCCCCGCTCTTCTCCACCTCCCTGTCTGTAGATATGAGTGATCAGTGTGAGGCCAGATGTCGGCAAGCAGCAGTGGGCCCATCATAGAGAGAAGATGAGTGGAGCCTCAGCATCTTCCTCTGACCTCTCAGAGGACCTGCATGCAGCTCTCTCTCTCTCTCACACACACACACATACACACACACCTCTTCAGACAGGTGAAGGAGGCGATATAGATACTGACGGAAGGTTTTTGGATGATTCCCCCCACCCCACGATGAGTTTCTTGGTATCACTTCTCCGACTCGTCCTCCTTTTTGCCCCTCACTCTCGCCCCCTGCTTTCCATTCCAGTCTCTACCTCTCTCTCGCTCCCTCTCTCTCTCTCCGATCCTCTCCTCCCCTCCTCCTCCTCACTCATCCTCTCTCATATGATAATCTGTTCTGACTCCTAACCAGCTGCCTCTCTCTGATACAATATTCTGGTTTTACTGCAATCCAGCCTTGGCCAATAACCATTTGGCATTTCCACGAATAAGCTGGTGCTGGTATCATCTTGTCTGAAGACAAACATCACACAGCTTCGGTTTCAAACACTGCAATATTTCACATCTAAAAATTAAAGTAGTGATTTTTTTAAAACATTTTTTTAAACATTTTTTTTTACAAAATCAATATTTCACATGTAGAAATTTGAATTTTACACCCTCGTTTTCTCAACTTCTCTATATTTGTTTCATTTTACTAAACCTTTTATTAACCCCACTGTATCCATGTCACAGAATTATAGAGAACTGCTTCCTGTTACGACTGCTTAACAAAGCAGTTGCAACAGGAAATTGAATTATTTATTCCCACGTTACACTTGAAATATCTATATTCATTTGGTGTCTTCCGCTGTGTTCTGCTCATTGAATAAAGGTACATCTAACCACATATAAAATGGAAATGAGAACTCAGCAGCTTGCAACATAAATCTTCCCATGACAATGTTTCATTAGCACCTCTATGATCCATTAGAGTCTCTAAACACATTAACTCAGGTTGTGTCAACACTGGTCTCTTATTGCACACTGTCTAATGAGCAAAATATCATTCAGAGGCTGATAGAATCAAATGGAGCGTGCCTGGTATACAAACTAGATGCAGACACGCATACACGGCAAACTATTCGAAACAATATGATGTAACAGACGGTACAGTCCTCTCATTTTGATGTAGGCATCTCCCCGCAAGATCTTCAAAGTTCAACAGATGAGTCAGAGGGCGAAGGCCCACGCACAAGCAGGTTTAACTGTCACTATCTGTGGTTGTCTCTCAGAAACTGGCTGCTGCATCAGACTCCCTGGAACAGAGCACGGCGCGACACACTGGGACATAACACCGAGGTACCGTTAAGGGGAAACAAACAAGCGCAATATGATAGCAGGGACAGAGAGAAGGACAACACCCATACAGTACTCCAACCTGAGCATCAGGAGAGAGCTGAAAGGAGTGCATGCTTTCTACATTATGTTTCTGCAGCGTGAATGTGACGAATAGCTTCTGACAAGAGAGAGAGGTTCATAAAATAACCATGAAAATGAAATAGCCGTGCTTCTAATAAAACCTATTTGTTTCCTCGTAAAAGAAAAGAAAAGAAAAGAAAGTTAAATGCCACAGTAAAATAGAGACGTGTAACTCTCTCTCTATATATATATAATTAATATGAATAAAAAACTACATAAAACCGAAACACAAGATACAGAGCTTTTGTGTAAATTGCAAGGTTGAATAAGGGTCACACTGTGCACTCGGTCCTTCTGTTCAGCATTCTTACAACGCAAAAAAACTTTCAATAAAAGAACAGTTGACAGTGTTTATGTGGATCATACAGAGTGAAACTGGAAAAAGACGCTGCTGCTGCTCTGTCTGTCAGCCATGCAACAAATATAGTGCCTCCAACTGTATATAATTGTGCTTAAAAGCCCAAGCTTCCCTGAGGACAAATGTTTCCAGCAAGGCTGGTTCATTAGCTTTTGATCACACACTTCCTTGACTGCTTCACATTACCAGTGACAGTATGCCAATACGCTGCTGATAGTTGCTCATTAGGGTATTGATTAAGCCACAGAGGGACTGATGGTCAGCTGTCTATAGGTATTAATGCAGCGATGTGGGGCCCTCAATAGAACTGTTTTAGCTGATAATTTCTTTATACCCCTGAGGGGGAAAAAAGTCTTGGTGGTGGATGCCGACACTGAACTGAAGCGGACACAACACAGTAAATTTCTGCATTTAGACTGGCCAAGTCATGTATCTCACACTCCTCGTGGATTAATTCAAGCAAATGTATTTACCGTAAACAAGCCCTGTGGAATGAAATTCAATTGAGATGTGGTACAGAACATCCACCGGTGCCCCGGGAGAAGAGAAGAGGACGAGACCTGATAATGGCCTCATTAGCAGTCTGTCAGTAGCCATTCCCTGCACAGGCTCACCATGCAGCTGATCCACGTTAACTCTTACAACTCTGGACTCGCCTCTTAAGAGCGCGGACCCAGTCGGCCGCGTGGTGTTCCGCTCCGCAGCCGTTAACCCCGCAAGATAAACACTTTTGGACTTACTCATTTTGCGTCCCAATCATGTGAGATATTTTAGAGAGCCGAGGCTTATATTCCACCGCGCCACCTGGGTGTTTGGAGCTACACCACCTGCCTGAAGCAGCGGCAGAATTAACAAGCTCCAACAGGCACTCCATGAAAACAATACAGATCAATTTAATATAGATGCCAAGGAGTGGAGGGCATAATATTAGAACCATAACAGCACCGGCCCACACCACACAATCATAAACCAATTTAAGGCCATTCCAGGCAATTTCCTGGGGGCTTCCACTTGTGGGAAGACTTCAATAAATCACACAGACAACAAAGGAAATATCTATTTCAGTGAAAATAGAGGACACTATTGGGTTACGTCCAGAGCACTGCGGAGGGTTGCATTTAAAGACAAGTTTAAATAAGAAAAGTGTGAATTTAAAACCATACATGCCACTGTTGTGCCAGCATTTCATAGCACGTGTAGCTACAGGAAATGCTGTTAACTCATTACCGCTAATGGATTTTCCACAAAGCAGTGCAATATGTCTCCTCTAAGCAAAGTAGCAGCTGCAGGTAAGTAATGTACTTTCGAAATTTTTAAAGTTCCTCTCAGATCAGATGACGATATACACTGCCCTTCCTTTGTATGCACAGCAGCCCCAGGGCCAGATCAGCCCCAGTCTGTCTCTAAATACACATACACACAAACACAATATTTATAGAATAGTAGGGTCAAAAGCAAAAGGCATGAAAGCAATTCATTCCTACATAGGTGAAGTATACACCTGTCAACTGTCATGTAATCAGAATCAACAACACAGCACTTATAGTGAATGGCTGACAGGGCTATAGCCTTTTGTTTTACAGGTAGTTATTTATAGACTTCATTTAAATATTATTTGAAGGAAAAAAAACAAGTCCAGTATTTCCAAATCAACTGAATCATCACGTTTTTGTCAAAAAAATTAAAAGTACTGTGTCACTTTTACAGCTAAGCCGATGTATTCTCCACGGACTGACCAAGTCTCGCTTCGTTTAAGGCGTCCTTACATGCCTGTTCCACATTAAATGATCTCCTCAAGGTACAGATGTGGTGATGGCAAGATGATGGGGACAATAATATAAATTACAATGGAAAAGAACTGCTCTCAGCTGCTTTTTTATTTGCTTGTTATTTAAGATTTAAAGCGAGGTTATTTCTGGTTATTTTGGGTGTTTCTAGAGTAAGAAAAAGTGATTAAAATGGATGTTCAATTGGTCGAAACAGCCTTGAAAAAAATACCAACTTCACAAGCAAAGCTGTTGAATAGAGGCCGTCATTTAAGTAACCAGTATAAACTGGGTTATTTATTTAGTGTATTATATGGAAATGCGGCGGCAAAGTGAGCCCGTGGAAACTGCTGGAGCGCTACCACACATCTCCCGGAACAATTTTTCAATAGGTCAATAGAAATCAGATTTATCAATGAATTGTAGTGTATGTCTTTTGTGTGAGGCCGCCCTTGGGGACAGAAAGGAAAGGGATAGAAGGCTAGAGAAAGAAGAAGCGAAAGGGAACGAGGAGAGGAGATTATCACAGGCATGGCAGCCTGTGTGAGAGGCTTAGCTTGGCTAGGCAGGGAGGTGGAACCCTGTGAATTCTAATGAACTGGCAAGACTCCCCCAAAACCAGCTCCATCTCCATGGCATGAGGACGATAGGAGGGAAGAAGGAGGTGATTAGGAAGGCGCAGCCCCTCTACGGCAAACCAAACAGAGCAGGTCATTTTCCCTGTGATAATTATGGCTATAACCAGGCATGAGGGATTGGTAATGGAGCTGCTTATTCTTCATGCTCTGCAAAGGCAACCACTGAGTCTGTCAAGGAGAAAAGCATGATGATGTTTTTTTTTCTCACTCTGTTAGTAGGGTGACTCTGGTAAGAGTTGCAATGGCTGCTGAAAAGGGCAGCGGGGGAACTTGGCCTTTGAGGGAGAAGTTAACGAATGAACTTCATTATTGAGGAGCATACCAGGGAGACCCCCTGGTGTGTGTGATGTATTACCTAGCGTCAAACTTACTCACTCCCCCAACATCACCAGTAAAGCCTGACATCAGCTCTAGGGGGAGGCAGGCGTGTAAACTAAAATAGTTTAACCTTCTGGCTCAAAGCTAGAAGAAGACAACAGAGGAGCAACCTGATGTACAAGATTTGCATCCAAAAAGTTGTTTCCAAAGGAAAAAAAAACACACACATTTATTCTAACTTCTGAAACAACAAAGTGAATAATGAGGGAGCGCCTTTCTGTTCCTCAGAAGAAAACCCTTTTAGCTTAAACTAACACACATTTAATGTTCTCTCTGTGACTTCTGGTAATGTAGCTGGTCCAGGGAGGCATTGCACATCAACACAATGTAGATTACTCTCATTTATTAAAATACAGCTCTGGTCAAGCATGAAAGTAACTTTTCCTGAGTTCTATGAGCTTTAAAAAAAACAAGTGACCCACTCGAGGGACTAATGTTTTTCCTCAAGATTGAGGGAGATCTTCAGGCTATGCGTGATGTGCACCACTTAGCCTTCCCCCTTTCCCTTCTTCCAGCGGACCGGGATCGAGCTGCTCTACGGTGGACAGTGCGAAGGATCTCTTTACTGAGCGCACTCTCAACACTTTTACTCTTGACTTATGAGGATGCCATGGGTGCAGGGGAGTGATTCATCATTGGATGTGTTCCTCTTGCACCCTCACACATTAGTAATGTGGTCCGCTGAGGAGGAGTCCTGTCATCAGTCTGTACCTGGACCCTCTGAACAAGGTAGGTCAACAGGAGGCAGCAGCGGCTGGCCCACTTTTAGTCTTTCACAGCACCTTTAAGTTTCCTCCAGCTCTGCCACAGCTGAGTCTGACGGACACACTAAGACCAGTTTGGTCAAGGGGAGGCACAGCCTTGGCAGCGTAAGCGGTGTACTCGCTATATCTGTTGACTCAGTGAAGCCCGTCCTCTGAGCGGCCAAGTACGGAAAGCCAAACAAAACTTGTTGAGAGGTTAAAGTGAGGCGGAAATCTTATTTTCATTGAATGTTTTTACAAAGAAAACGGCACAAAAACAAACAAGCTCCGAGTCGCAGTTTGGATAAAAAGTTCCCACACTTACCCATCTGAAACTCCCTGCGGGAATTTCATCACAAGACTCCCTAGTATTCCGTAATAAAGCAGCAACAAAATAACAAATGGCTGTCTGTTCCGTCACAAAATATACAGCCACTTTGAGTCAGCGTAAGCCTTTGACCTTAACATTGCAGGTAATGCACATTTAAATACCTACCTCAGTATTCATGTTTGTCATTTTACTTGTGAAGATTAGGTGTAAAAAGGCTATTTGAAACCAAAACACAGGATTAAGGGATAATGCTGCTCTGTGTCTTGTGAGTCGACCTTGATTCTGTAATCCAGCACAATACTGGAGAACAGCGTATTTCTCGCTCTTGTACATTCAATACTCTCACTGTAGAACAGCTCACTCTGATGTAATGGCACATAATGGCACCACGCTGGATGACAAAGTAATCTGAATTAAGGGGAACTTCATTGTTATATCTGTGTAACAGACCTGGAAATACTATTACAAGATTTGTACAGAGAAAAAAAAATATTCACAGCACTTTTATATTGATTACAAATGAAAGGAGGAGGTATACACAGAAAATAGTGTTGCAGGTAAAAATACAGAGATGGCAAATAATGACCAAAACAACACAAATGAATTGTTTTGAGTCACCTGAACTTTAATGACCACATTGAGGAATGAACTTGATCTTTAAAAGTAAGCCAATTTGAGGTCAACCATGGTGTTATTAAGGGCTGTGCCACTTAATCAGAGTGGATGCCAATTTAGCAAAGGGCTAACTATGCAGGAGAGACCCTCTGAGGCATCAAACAGATTACCGAGCATTGTGTCACCTGACTCTGCATACCTTCGTACAGTATGCACGCGCTACTTTCCACTCAAATCTGCTTTATTTTCCTGACTCCATATCTCCTTACCTGTTTTTTTTTCTTCTTTCCTTCACCATGCAGCAGACACAGTAGAATGAAAACCTGCCTTTGATGTCTGGGATCCTATAATGCTGAGCAGTAGAAATCCGCATGCCTGTTATCTCCAGAATCTTAATGATGACGGCTAACTTCACAATGGGTTAACCACATCTCTCTGTTCTCGCGCTGCACACCCACAGAAACACAAATTAATAGCAACGTGGAAAAAAAACCCCCCAAACAGCATTCCTCTAATAAAGCAGATTCAACAAAATGGGCACAATGCGATCAGCACAAATGTCAATGTATAACATCACCAAAAGCTTTTGTGAGCACGTCTGCTTTCGTCTCTGTGTAGGAAGTTTATTTTCCCTCCTCTCCTTTACTTTTTGAACAGCTTATTTGTTGTAAAGTTCTGATCCTCACTTGAAATTATCATTCAGTTTGATAAAAAAATTTGCTCTTTTTTCCTTTCATGATGCAGTCGATGTTTTGATGGTACATATTTGTTTATATTTGTTTTTGTTAATGCACGAAACTGTAGATTTTTATTGCTAAAAAATTGAAAAGAATAGAAAATTGATTTTGCTTCACTTTCCTTTTGCATAACTTCTATGAAAAGACCAACAATATTACAAACACATTGATTAATGAAGAGCTCAGTGAAAGCTGAGGAAGGCACGTCAAATTATGGACCCATCATTTAAAATTTCCCCATCAGCATTAGTGAGGATCATATCTTAAAGAGCTCTGTGACCTCTGCTGCTGTCGCCCTCCATGAATCAAACCTTTCATTACATGCTGACACTCATGTCCTATGCCGAATGTGTATACACCATAGGAAAGTGATGAGGCATCGGAAACCCAATGAGAGACGGATAACCTGCGCTTTTGCAAATGCTGGTTGACTGCGTGCCGCAGCGAGCGAGAGGCCAGCCGTGCCCTCCCAGCCATGCCAACTGCTTCGCCTGGCAGAAGCCACCATCCCAGCACAGCCCCTCGCTCCTTGGCCCCTTTCACCTGAGGCGGCAGACAGCCGGCATAAGAGAAATCGCCCGCAGCAGATGGGGCCACTTACTTTGGCTGGCCCATCCAAGCATTGTGTCCTTGTCACATGTCACTTACTCTTGTTTTCCGGTCTGACAACACTTCAAGACAGTGCTTTCGGTTTTGTGTGAGACACAAAAGGAAGAAGAAAAAAAAAAGGTGAGGAAAAGCTGACGAGGTGTCTCTTCACTCAAGCTCAAATTTTCTGAAAGAGCCGGCACCACGAGAAGAACCAGATTATGTGCCAACAAAAGCAGAGCAACCCCCCCCGACAAGAAGCGGTCTTGCACCCCTACGGCTCCCCTCACCACACTTCCCCTTAGAATACACGCAGGGCCCCTCGGAGGTGATAAGACGAAGAGACTTTACCTCCAGAAACTTATGCAAAGAAAGTGCACGCACAAAAGGCCATTTGCAATTTTACAAAATGGCAGACGTAATGCTTTTACTGAAAAATGAGGACCTGCCATATTGAGTTGGAGAGGAAAAGACAAGGCAGGAGGGAAAAAATAGAGAAAAATCATGTTGGCCTGGTTTACGACAAATAGATAGCTCTATTGATTTCCCTTTTACAGTGACTGTCCATCCCTCACTGTTGTGATTACACTGACCTATTTCAGAAAAAAAAGCCATCTATTATAGATTAAACCAAAATGTCCAAAAAGAAAATACTCCCTTTGTGGAACAAACAAATAGAGTAAGACGAAACATAACCTACAGTACACAGAGAGAGAAAAAGATTGTGTCAATTTAAGCATTCAATGTTGCTGTGGGAGAAGAGGAAACAACCAGTTCTAGTACCATGCTGAGAATCAAATAACTTTCCAGTGAAATAGAGGCGGTGTGTTGTGAGGCCCTTTTTATTGTCAATTTCACATCCAACAAAAAAAACAAAAAAAACCCACAACATTAAAATGACTGCATTATTGCTCAACTAATGTTTAAACATCATAATGCCAATTTTACAAATTCAGGAAAATGGCCGGTAAGAAGAACAGATTATAATGGATTTCATAATCTACCTATGCAATACTCTGTACTGCATTGTGTTTTTCAGTGCACCACAGTACAGCGCGGTTCGATGTTGTATGTTTTTGTGCTGATGATTCCTTTGTGTCTGTATGTATTGCTGCGTGCACTCGTCCTGCTCCACTATGTCTGTAGCAGCGCGTCTCACTAGACTATCTCTCTCCGCTTAGCTCAGGGGACTCTGGCTGGCTGATCTTCATTATCAGCCCTAGCTTAACAATGTACTGGATGCACTTCCCACATGAGTGCAACTAACAAATCCCCACAGAGCTGAATCAAGGCAACAATGTGATGAAATACCTTCAAACAACCACTGAGCATGGAACACTGAGCTATGCAGAGACAACTCACACTGCCCTGGGCGATTCCACAGGAGTGCGCCTGTTGCCAAGCAAAATTAGACAGCAACTGGGACATATTATTCTCCTAAATTGGCAATGTACAGCACTATTAAGTACCATAAATCTCATGTTTGATTAGCTGAAAATACCTCGACTCACAGAGCCAGTGCATTAACATTCTACAACTCAGACATCCAAGCCGGATCTGCCGTGGCATTTTTTTTTAATAAAGTAGATTCTTTACAAGGGGAAAGCTGTCATTGTGTTATGTGAACACAGACTGCATTATTGGGATTAATAAGGCTGTTAGCATATTTTTAAAAAACATGTATCAGTCAACTTCTAAGAGTGTTCTGTAAAAAACAAACAAACCCACACACAAAACACAAAGACATGAAGTCTACAGACTCATAACTTTGAGTGTGCATCAATGGGCGATATAATTTCTCTGTAACTCGGAACTGAAAGCAGCGCAGAAGAGTCTGAATCATCGGGTTTCTTTTGGAACAGATTAGCCGTACTATTAGTATGTGAATGCACATCGCTGACGAGAGAAACTCAATACAAGCTGCTAGTAAATAAATGATGATTCACGAGCGAGGCCATGTTTCTCAATCAGTGCGAGAAGTCTACCAACACAATGGAGATAAATATAGGGTGAGGGGGGGGAAAAAAACACGGAGCTCTCCAAAATGTATCTGTGGACTGATGAAAGGAAATCGTCAGTCTCCTTTTCTCCTTTCCCCGGGTTACATTTGTACTACTGCCTCCCTCTGGTTAGTCTATTCCCAGTCAGATATATTACACATAGACTGCTACACACTGACACTGGTATAATAATGTAAACACTGATAAATATATGACAATACCATGACAGGATTAATTAAGAATAATATATTTTTCAGCTAAATTGAGCTATACAAAGAGTTTTCTACTTTTTAAAAATTTCTGTGCTGGCTGTCTGGTGGTTCTGTTATTTAGATATATTTGGGTGTTATTATATTGTTATGGATGTTCTATTTACGCTTTCACAGATAAAGCTGTGCAACTACAAGTGGATTTGCAGATCTTTGTCTTGCTGCGAATTATGGTCTGAACAGTCATCAAACAATCAGTATACTGTAAATCTATAGCTGCAAGTGAGAAAGAGAGGGAGGATTAGCTCTAAGTAATCAGGAGATCTGCTCTGTTCAAGCAAGAGCATCCTGTCCACACGACCTGCATGTGTATGTGTTAGCTAGTGCTCTGCTATTCGAGCTGTGAGACAGAGACCCAGACTGCTGATGGTAGATTAGAGGTGAGACGCCTAATCTCAGTGTAATCAGCTACTGCATCTGAGCCTCCACTCCACACCATCTCTCTCAACAGGTCCAAACAGAAAGTCATCTCACAGCAAAACAGCCCCGCTGAGGTAGAAGAAGGTGAAGAGACATATCTGGTGTCCAACATCAACGCAAGAGGGGGAAAAAGTGCAAAATTTAATTATCTTTTACTGTCACCTCTTCTTGGAACGGGCAGTTTGAGACATAAAGATGGAAGGAGAAATGAAAGGGAAAAACCAACAAGAAATGTGCTTGGGGGGGGGGGGGTTATAGCAAGGACAAGTGGAGCCAGCAAAATCCCCCAACAGCATACAAAAGCGCTGTTGAATCAGACATTACGCCTTCGGGGTTTTCCTTTAATTTGTCACAAGTGCGTAAATGAACTGCTACTCAAAGAGTCCATATAACAGATGTAAAACTGCCAGGGAAAGGTGCAGGAAAACCACAGCTGACTTCTTGCTCAGAACTGCAGTTATGTTGTAAGAAGAAGTGATGGCGAGGGACAGCCCCTTGTGAGGAAATGAAGAAAGAAAGGGGGAGACAGATAAAGAGGCTCAGACAATAAATCTATGTAAGTCCTGAATGGGGAGAGGACATTACAGTCAATGACACAATGATATAAGTATCTGTTTTCATCTAGAATACTTCACTTTCTGATGGCTCAATGATTAGCGATGAAGGGGGTTCGAGAGGAGAGGAGAGGAGAGGAGAGGAGAGGAGAGGAGAGGAGAGGAGAGGCGAGGAGAAGAGAGGAGAGGCGAGGAGAGGACAGGAGAGGCGAGGAAAGGAGAGGAGAGGAGTCTGCCAGTGAACAGCTGCCCCTGTAATTTATATTGATGAGGGGACTGGCATGGCGGGGAGCTTCCAGCAGTTTGATCACTCAGGCAGAGTGGGGAGTTAGTCAGAGACACAGCCCATCCCTGTGGTCCAGGTTGGACCGAGAAGACCTCCTAAACACACACACAGAAACTAACATACTTGCACACATATGCACATTAAATCAAGGCTGCCAAGCTCACATTACGAGTGGCAGCGCATACTGGCGTATTGGGGAAGCCAATGTTTTCACTCCGGGAACAGAAATAGATCT